>NC_060186.1:9685125-10034125 GCF_021184085.1 Oncorhynchus gorbuscha
GAGGGGGGGTACCTGGTAGGTTCATTGATAATTTGAGTGAGATTGAGGGCATCAAGTTTAGATTGTAGGATGGCTGGGGTGTTAAGCATGTTCCAGTTTAGGTCGCCTAGCAGCACGAGCTCTGAAGATAGACGGGGGGCAATCAGTTCACATATGGTGTCCAGAGCACAGCTGGGGGCAGAGGGTGGTCTACAGCAGGCGGCAACGGTGAGAGACTTGTTTTTAGAGAGGTGGATTTTTAGAAGTAGAAGTTCAAATTGTTTGGGTACAGACCTGGATAGTAGGACAGAACTCTGCAGGCTATCTTTGCAGTAGATTGCAACACCGCCCCCTTTGGCAGTTCTATCTTGTCTGAAAATGTTGTAATTTGGAATTAAAATTTCAGTATTTTTGGTGGTCTTCCTAAGCCAGGATTCAGACACAGCTAGAACATCCGGGTTGGCAGAGTGTGCTAAAGCAGTGAATAGAACAAACTTAGGGAGGAGGCTTCTAATGTTAACATGCATGAAACCAAGGTTATTACGGTTACAGAAGTCATCAAAAGAGAGCGCCTGGGGAATAGGAGTGGAGCTAGGCACTGCAGGGCCTGGATTCACCTCTACATCGCCAGAGGAACATAGGAGGAGAAGAATAAGGGTACGGCTAAAAGCAATAAGAATTGGTCGTCTATAACGTCTGGAACAGAGAGTAAAAGGAGGTTTCTGGGGGCGATAAAATAGCATCAAGGTATAATGTACAGACAAAGGTATGGTAGGATGTGAATACAGTGGAGGTAAACCTAGGTATTGAGTGATGAAGAGAGAGATATCGTCTCTAGAAACATCATTGAAACCAGGAGATGTCATTGCATGTGTGGGTGGTGGAACTAATAAATTGGATAATGTATAGTGAGCAGGACTAGAGGCTCTACAGTGAAATAAGCCAATAAACACTAACCAGAACAGCAATGGACAAGACATATTGACATTAAGGAGAGGCATCCTTAGTCGAGTGATCAAAAGAGTCCAGTGAGTGGAGTGGTTGGTTTCGGGGTCAAGGCGATTTAGACAGCTAGCCAGGACATCGGTAGCAAGCTAGCATAGGAAGGAGGTCTGTTGTTAGCCACCTCTTGCATTCCGTCAGTAGATTAGTGGGGTTCTGTGTGGTAGAGGTGATTAGTCCAAATCACACAACAACAAAAAAAAACAAAAAAAATAAAAAACAATAGATATAGTTATAGAGGCCCAAGAATAAACATAATAATAATAATAATACAAATAAATAAATTGTCCGATTGTCTATTCTGAGAGCAGCCGGTAAGACAGCTAACGGTTAGCAGGCCGCAGATGGGCGTTCAGGTAACGTCGAAACGGAGGAGCCAGCCGGATCTCCTTCGGGTAGATAACGTCGGCAGTCCAGTTGTGAAGGGCCGGTGGGGCTCCGCGTAGGCAGTAAAACGGGTCCGGATAGGTGACTGCAGCCCAGGAGTGATTGACAGAGCTCAGGAGTGATTGACGGAGCTGGCTAGCTCCGGAGTAATTGATGTTTGCTCCGGAATCGACGAGAGCAGATAGACACACGGATAGCTGCTAGCTAGCTGTGAGATCCGGGAATGAATGTCCAGAGAGCAGTTGAAATCCAAGGACATGGAGAGAAAAATTGGTCCGGTATGTTCCGTTCCGAGCCGCGCTGCGCCGTACAAAACTGGCGATAGATTTTCGAGCTAAAGGATAGCTGATGACCACAAACCGTGGTTAGCTGAATACTAACGATTTGCCAGTAAAGAAGCTAACTAGCTTCTGAACTAGCTTCTGATTAGCTTCTAGCTAGCTCCTGGCTAGCTTCTGGCTAGCTTCTTGGAGGATTGCAGATTTGAGGTAAATAATACTTATTTATAAATATAAATTGGTGAGGCGGGTTGCAGGAGAGTGTTTTGAAGATGAGTTGATGGAAAATAAAAAAATGTATGTGAAAAAAAGTTGTAAAATATATATATATATATATACAGGACACGACAAGACGAGGACAAAAGACGTCTGAACTGCTATGCCATCTCGGGCCTCTGGATAGGGAGAGACAGACAGGGACAGTGACAAGGACAGGGACAGTGACAGGGACAGAGACAGGGACAGAGACAGGGACAGAGACAGAGACAGAGACAGAGACAGAGACAGAGACAAGGACAGGGACAGGGACAGGGACAGAGACAGAGACAGAGACAGGGACAGGGACAGGGGAGAGAGACAGTGACAGGGACAGGGACAGGGGAGAGAGAGATCAAAACGCAGCTAGAAGAAAATAGAACATGTTTAGAGAAAGAAATGGAGAGAACATGTATGAGAGAAAAGAGACATGGTGAGAGCGAGAGACCGATCCTCAGAGAGAAAGAGAAGGAGAGACCGAACCTCAGGGAGAAAGAAACAGAAGGAGAGACCAATCCTCAGGGAGAAAGAAACAGAAGGAGAGACCGATCCTCAGGGAGAAAGAAACAGAAGGAGAGACCGATCCTCAGGGAGAAAGAAACAGAAGGAAAGACCGATCCTCAGGGAGAAAGAAACAGAAGGAGAGACCGATCCTCAGGGAGAAAGAAACAGAAGGAGAGACCGATCCTCAGGGAGAAAGAGGAGAGACCGATCCTCAGGGAGAAGGAGAAGGAGAGACCGATCCTCAGGGAGAAGGAGAAGGAGAGACCGATCCACAGGGAGAAAGAGAAGGAGAGACCGATCCACAGGGAGAAAGAGAAGGAGAGACCGAACCTCAGGGAGAAAGAGAAGGAGAGACCGAACCTCAGGGAGAAAGAAACAGAAGGAGAGACCAATCCTCAGGGAGAAAGAGAAGGAGAGACCGATCCTCAGGGAGAAAGAAACAGAAGGAGAGACCGATCCTCAGGGAGAAGAAACAGAGAAGGAGAGACCGAACCTCAGCGAGAAAGAAACAGAGAAGGAGAGACCAATCCTCAGGGAGAAAGAGAAGGAGAGACCGATCCTCAGGGAGAAAGAAACAGAGAAGGAGAGACCGATCCTCAGGGAGAAGAAACAGAGAAGGAGAGACCGAACCTCAGCGAGAAAGAAACAGAGAAGGAGAGGCCGAACCTCAGCGAGAAAGAAACAGAGAAGGAGAGACCGATCCTCAGGGAGAAAGAAACAGAAGGAGAGACCAATCCTCAGGGAGAAAGAAACAGAAGGAGAGACCGATCCTCAGGGAGAAGAAACAGAGAAGGAGAGACCGAACCTCAGCGAGAAAGAAACAGAGAAGGAGAGACCGATCCTCAGGGAGAAGGAGAAGGAGAGACCGATCCTCAGGGAGAAGGAGAAGGAGAGACCGATCCTCAGGGAGAAGGAGAAGGAGAGACCGATCCACAGGGAGAAAGAGAAGGAGAGACCGAACCTCAGGGAGAAAGAGAAGGAGAGACCGAACCTCAGGGAGAAAGAAACAGAGAAGGAGAGACCGATCCTCAGGGAGAAGAAACAGAGAAGGAGAGACCGAACCTCAGCGAGAAAGAAACAGAGAAGGAGAGACCGATCCTCAGGGAGAAAGAAACAGAGAAGGAGAGACCGAACCTCAGGGAGAAGAAACAGAGAAGGAGAGACCGAACCTCAGCGAGAAAGAAACAGAGAAGGAGAGACCGATCCTCAGGGAGAAAGAAACAGAAGGAGAGACCAATCCTCAGGGAGAAAGAAACAGAAGGAGAGACCAATCCTCAGGGAGAAAGAAACAGAAGGAGAGACCGATCCTCAGGGAGAAAGAAACAGAAGGAGAGACCGATCCTCAGGGAGAAGAAACAGAGAAGGAGAGACCGAACCTCAGCGAGAAAGAAACAGAGAAGGAGAGACCAATCCTCAGGGAGAAAGAGAGAGACCGATCCTCAGCGAGAAAGAAACAGAGAAGGAGAGACCGATCCTCAGCGAGAAAGAAACAGAGAAGGAGAGACCGATCCTCAGGGAGAAAGAAACAGGAGAGACCAATCCTCAGGGAGAAAGAAAAAGAAGGAGAGACCAATCCTCAGGGAGAAAGAAACCGAAGGAGAGACCAATCCTCAGGGAGAAAGAAACAGGAGAGACCGATCCTCAGGGAGAAGAAACAGAGAAGGAGAGACCGAACCTCAGCGAGAAAGAAACAGAGAAGGAGAGACCAATCCTCAGGGAGAAAGAGAAGGAGAGACCAATCCTCAGGGAGAAAGAAACAGAAGGAGAGACCGATCCTCAGGGAGAAGAAACAGAGAAGGAGAGACCGAACCTCAGCGAGAAAGAAACAGAGACGGAGAGACCAATCCTCAGGGAGAAAGAAACAGAGAAGGAGAGACCGAACCTCAGGGAGAAAGAAACAGAAGGAGAGACCGAACCTCAGGGAGAAAGAGAAGGAGAGACCGATCCTCAGGGAGAAAGAAACAGAAGGAGAGACCAATCCTCAGGGAGAAAGAAACAGAAGGAGAGACCGATCCTCAGGGAGAAGGAGAAGGAGAGACCGATCCTCAGGGAGAAAGAAAGAGAAAGAGAGACCGATCCTCAGGGAGAAATAAAGAGAAGGAGAGACAGATCCTCAGGGAGAAGAAAGAGAGACACCGATCCTCAGAGAGAAAGGAGTGACCGATCCTCAGAGAGAAAGGAGAGACCTATCCTCAGAGAGAAAGGAGAGACCTATCCTCAGAGAGAAAGGAGAGACCGATCCTCAGAGAGAAAGAAACAGAAGGAGAGACCGATCCTCAGAGAGAAAGAAATAGAGAGAGAACTTTGTGAGTGTAATGTTTACTGTTAAGTTTTATTGTTCTTTTCACTTTTGTATATTATCTACCTCACTTGCTTTGGTAATGTTAACATATGTTTCCCATGTCAATAAAGCCCCTTGAATTGAATGGAATTGAGGAGAGACCAACCCTCAGGGAGAAATGGGAAGAGGATGAGTAGACGGTAGTGTTGTAATCTCTCCTTCCTTTAGGGTTGCCTGGTATGAGATCTTCCCTCTGCCAACTCCCTGGGCAGAGACACAGTACACCTTCACCTCCAACATCCCTCCTCCTACTCCTCCTCCTCCTCCTCTCTCCCCAAGCCTGCCTAGATCCACTACCTCCTACTCGCACTCCCTACCTCTCTCTCCTTCCCTCTCACACCTACCTTGCATTTCCACTCTTTCCTCCCTCTCTCTTTTTTTCCACCTCCCTCTCTAAGTCAGATGTATTTAAAGTGCATTTCACCTGAGTCTCCATTTCCCTCCTTCTGGAGTGTCAACAACCAGACATTTCACATGGAATATCCGAGCAGGAAAAAGGTTACAATAGCGATTGGTGATTTTGGAAGACAGGCTATTCGGGGCTCCATCAATCAGACATCAAACATCCTGCACAAATGCATAAAGTGATAATAAAATAATCCACACTAACTCACACCCAATGGCTTTTCCTCCCGAATTCAACCGCTTTTGGTGATCTGAACAGAAGGAGCACTGGACTCACAGAGAATGATATATTCTCTATTTTTCACTGCAGTCAGGGAGTGTTGAATATTTTATATCCGTTTTAAAAAGAACTCATTTGTCATGTATTCCACCTTGGGTCACACAAGGAAAAGGAAAGTTCTGGTCATATTGAGACATACGAGCACTATCCAAACAGTGGTTTAAACTCCAATGCAGAGTTATGGTGATAGGTAGTGAAGGATTCTTTTTTCACATCAGTGTGTGTGTTTCTCATTCTTTATTAATTTCAAAGAGTGTGTGTCAGAGTTTGTGTTTGGTAATTGGAGGACAATCTGTTGGTGTCAGCTCGGCCTGATGGGAAATATGGCCCATTAGGGGCCGTCACTCAGAGTAATTCACTTCCTGGTTTCTCTGCTCGAGCTACGGCTCCCACGGCAACGAGAAATGGGCGAACGGGAAATCAATTACCGTGGGAATTAAGAGTGCATCATAGCACCGGCTGGTTAAACGCTGTCCATCACCTCGTGACAGACACACATTCATTCATTTACCAACTCTCCATCACACACACATTGCAATGTTGTTTGATAGAATGAAGCTGAATGGCAGCTGTACTCAGTCATAGGCTTAATAGTACTTCAGGACAGGGTTGAGATCAGCTGTCACACACACACACACACACACACACTAAGAACTACTGAGCCAATTCCATTGTGTGCATGGGAGGCCTGTCTTGAGACTGCAAATGTCATCGGATCGCCAATCTACCTCTGTCTGCACTGTCACCACTAAAGCTGTCACAACTGTTCACACACACATTTCACATGCCAATTCACACACCCAATACATTCAGGCATACTGCAGCTATAAATACATACAGCAGGGATCATCAACTAGATAAAGCCATGGGACCAGTTTTTCTTGAGTGGATAGCCAGGGGTTCGGAACATTACATTTACATTACATTTAAGTATAATGACAAATTATTGGTAAGACTGCAAATTGACCGCAAGAAGCCCAAACGGATATAATATTTAACAAAAACGCAATCATTTTAAACCTTGCTTACATTTGTGACCCGTTTCAGGAAGCTAGGCACACACACGTCACTACCTCCCAGGAGAGGCATTTGAAATTCTTCGTTTTGTGGTGATTTTTTGGGGAAGAAATGCCATCTGGAACATTCCTTCACAATTTTCATTTGTTTTAATAACAAACTTTTATTCCATCTGTAAATATAAATAAAGTTGTTGGTTAGTTGGTTGAGCCTAGTTGGTTTATTCGCCAGCCTTACCGCTAGCCATGATTGGCTGAGATAATGGATGGGGCTGGACATGCCGGGAGATGAGTTTGGATTGGTCTGCCATGTAGAATGCCTCTGTCTATAACGTGACCTGCTCAGTATGTGTTAACAATTGAGAACTACAAAAAATGTGCTCCTTTTCTCAACAACATTGATAACCTGAATTTAGCAGGCGCAATCGACAGGTCAGTTGGGCTACTTTCTGCACACGCCACGGCCAGTGTGAACCGGAGTGACTTGACCCAACGCTGACCAAGCAAGATGTAGCTACAAACAAGACAGAGTTAAATGGTTCCAGTCTACCGTGAAGCGTTCATCCGTCTATACAGGTAAAGAGTCGGGCGACATTTTCAAATGTTCTACGTTTCCGTCTCGCTAGCTAACATTATATGTATGATCAGTGTCGTGATATTATTTCTATCTCAGAAATCATTATGTTTTAACTAACAATGCAAATGGCTATGTAGCTAGCTAACATTGAACCTAGTTGGTTAACTTTAGCTATCCGCAGATTCATGCGTTGTAGTAGGAGTTAGGATTATGGTTCATTGTTTAGCTAGCTAGCTACATGTCTAAACAAAAGACTCCACTATGCAAGTAACCATTTCACTTTCTGTATCCTGTGCATGTGACAAATAAACGTAGATATGATTTGATATAGTGTGTGTTTACCAGAGACGGTAATGTGAAGACCAACATGACCTGCACCAAAGTCAGATTAGGTGGCCAAATAAAATCCCCCGCGGTGCCGGCAGATGGGGAACCCTGACATACAGTATAATCATACATATACAGTGGGGCAAAAAAGTATTTAGTCAGCCACCAATTGTGTAAGTTCTCCCACTTAAAAAGATGGCACGGTGCGATTTATCCACCGTCTTGGCACGGTGCGAGTTATCCACCGTCTTGGCACGGTGCGAGTTATCCACAGTCTTGGCACGGTGCGATTTATCCACCGTCTTGGCACGGTGCGATTTATCCACCGTCTTGGCACGGTGCGATTTATCCACCGTCTTGGCACGGTGCGAGTTATCCACCGTCTTGGCACGGTGCGAGTTATCCACCGTCTTGGCACGGTGCGAGTTATCCACCGTCTTGGCACGGTGCGAGTTATCCACAGTCTTGGCACGGTGCGAGTTATCCACCGTCTTGGCACGGTGCGAGTTATCCACCGTCTTGGCACGGTGCGAGTTATCCACCGTCTTGGCACGGTGTCGACGGTGCGAGTTATCCACAGTCTTGGCACGGTTGAGTTATCCACCGTCACGGTGCGATTTATCCACCGTCTTGGCACGGTGCGAGTTATCCACCGTCTTGGCACGGTGCGAGTTATCCACCGTCTTGGCACGGTGCGATTTATCCACCGTCTTGGCACGGTGCGAGTTATCCACCGTCTTGGCACGGTGCGAGTTATCCCGTCCGTCGAGTTATCCACCGTCTTGGGCACGGTTATGTCTTGGCAATTATCCACCGTCTTGGCACGGTGCGAGTTATCCACCGTCTTGGCACGGTGCGAGTTATCCACCGTCTTGGTTATCCACCGTCGGTGCGAGTTATCCACCGTTATCCTGGCACAGTTATGTCGATTTATCCACCGTCTTGGCACGGTGCGAGTTATCCACCGTCTTGGCACGGTGCGATTTATCCACCGTCTTGGCACGGTGCGATTTATCCACCGTCTTGGCACGGTGCGAATTATCCACCGTCTTGGCACGGTGCGATTTATCCACCGTCTTGGCACGGTGCGAATTATCCACCGTCTTGGCACGGTGCAAGTTATCCACAGTCTTGGCACGGTGCGAGTTATCCACCGTCCTGGCACGGTGCGATTTATCCACCGTCTTGGCACGGTGCGAGTTATCCACCGTCCTGGCACGGTGCGAGTTATCCACCGTCCTGGCACGGTGCTATTTATCCACCGTCTTGGCACGGTGCTATTTATCCACCGTCCTGGCACGGTGCGATTTATCCACCGTCTTGGCACGGTGCGATTTATCCACCGTCTTGGCACGGTGCGAGTTATCCACCGTCCTGGCACGGTGCGAGTTATCCACCGTCCTGGCACGGTGCTATTTATCCACCGTCTTGGCACGGTGCTATTAATCCACAGTCTTGGCATGGTGCTATTTATCCACCGTCTTGGCACGGTGCTATTTATCCCAGAACAAGTCCTAGTATACAAGCCAAAGGAGGCAGGAAGGAATGTGTGTGTGTTCAGGTCAGAACCTCATTAACTACAATGACAGTCTGGCCTCCCAATACTCTGAAAACAGCCTTCTTCCCTTGGCCTCTTTCCATATGTCCTGTGCTGGTCTCCTAACAGGAAGTACTTGTCCTTGCCAATTCAGTTTTCCAAACGAGTGTTAAGTGTATATGTAGTCTGATAACCTATAATATGTGCTATGATATGGTTTCTATGGATTTGCAGGAAAGGTGGCGCGGCCCCAAGTCAACCTTGTGGCTCCTGACACAATACTGATTGAAGAGGGATTTCCAGCGGCACTAATTAATCCAATCTGAAGGTTTTCCCGACCACGGTCATGGACTCAGAGAATTCCCAAAACGCTGCTGTCAACGGAGAGTCCGTCAACGTCACCACAAAAATAACACACTCCCTCCGTACTGTCCTACCAAGCAAAAAGGCAGCAACTGCTAATTTGGTCAAAAATGTGTTAGTCATTTTTGCTACATTCAATACATGCTTAATCATGTGGACAAGTATCCTGTCTATATTGCATTGTGTTTTGGAGAAAATAGGGCTCATGTTAGCAGTAACGACACAAAGTTATTGTAAAACCAAGGTAAATAAAAGCCATTTTTCTCAGTTCCAAGCAGTTACTGCCATTTTGCTTTTTGGTAGGGCAGAATAGACAAGGAATGAGGTGGTGATGAAGTATGTGTGTGTGTATTAGTGTGTGTGCGTGTGCACATGTACCTAAGGAGTGAAGAGGTAGAACAGGAGGAAGAGCCTGAGAGACAGAGAGAGACAGAGAGAGACAGAGAGAGACAGAGAGAGACAGAGAGACAGAGAGACAGAGAGAGAACAAATGAGTGATGGAGAGAGACTGACAGCAGGACCAAAAGACAGAGCAAGAGAGAAAAGACAGACAGACGTGAAAAAGACAGATCCGAAAAGAGATGGACAGAGAGAAAACTATATCTAGATGTGTGTTTCACACACACCTTAATCAACTACTGATTATCCCTCCCCCACTCCAGACAGAGCCAGAAGCACACTGGCGCCAACACAAGAGAGATTAAAAACAGGGCTATGCATATGCTGTAGACATGCTACAGTGATAATGCTTCCTTCCTTTAGTCCTTGAACCACTGTTCACACAAATACACAAACACGCTCACAATCAAATCTCATTTTATTTGTCACATGTGCCGAATACAACAGGTGTAGACCTTTGTGAAACACTTACTAACAAGCCCTTAACCAACAGTGCAGCTTTAAGAAAATAATTTAAAAAATAGATAAGAGTAACAAATAATTAAAGAGACGCAATAAATAACGATAGCGGGGCGAAATACAGGGTGTACCAGTACAGAGTCAATGTGGAGGCTATAGACAGGGTGTACCAGTACAGAGTCAATGTGGAGGCTATAGACAGGGTGTACCAGTACAGAGTCAATGTGGAGGCTATAGACAGGGTGTACCAGTACAGAGTCAATGTGGAGGCTATAGACAGGGTGTACCAGTACAGAGTCAATGTGGAGGCTATAGACAGGGTGTACCAGTACAGAGTCAATGTGGAGGCTATAGACAGGGTGTACCGGTACAGAGTCAATGTGGAGGCTATAGACAGGGTGTACCAGTACAGAGTCAATGTGGAGGCTATAGACAGGGTGTACCAGTACAGAGTCAATGTGGAGGCTATAGACAGGGTGTACCAGTACAGAGTCAATGTGGAGGCTATAGACAGGGTGTACCAGTACAGAGTCAATGTGGAGGCTATAGACAGGGTGTACCAGTACAGAGTCAATGTGGAGGCTATAGACAGGGTGTACCAGTACAGAGTCAATGTGGAGGCTATAGACAGGGTGTACCAGTACAGAGTCAATGTGGAGGCTATAGACAGGGTGTACCAGTACAGAGTCAATGTGGAGGCTATAGACAGGGTGTACCAGTACAGAGTCAATGTGGAGGCTATAGACAGGGTGTACCGGTACAGAGTCAATGTGGAGGCTATAGACAGGGTGTACCAGTACAGAGTCAATGTGGAGGCTATAGACAGGGTGTACCAGTACAGAGTCAATGTGGAGGCTATAGACAGGGTGTACCGGTACAGAGTCAATGTGGAGGCTATAGACAGGGTGTACCAGTACAGAGTCAATGTGGAGGCTATAGACAGGGTGTACCAGTACAGAGTCAATGTGGAGGCTATAGACAGGGTGTACCAGTACAGAGTCAATGTGGAGGCTATAGACAGGGTGTACCAGTACAGAGTCAATGTGGAGGCTATAGACAGGGTGTACCAGTACAGAGTCAATGTGGAGGCTATAGACAGGGTGTACCAGTACAGAGTCAATGTGGAGGCTATAGACAGGGTGTACCAGTACAGAGTCAATGTGGAGGCTATAGAGAGGGTGTACCAGTACAGAGTCAATGTGGAGGCTATAGACAGGGTGTACCAGTACAGAGTCAATGTGGAGGCTATAGACAGGGTGTACCAGTACAGAGTCAATGTGGAGGCTATAGACAGGGTGTACCAGTACAGAGTCAATGTGGAGGCTATAGACAGGGTGTACCAGTACAGAGTCAATGTGGAGGCTATAGACAGGGTGTACCAGTACAGAGTCAATGTGGAGGCTATAGACAGGGTGTACCAGTACAGAGTCAATGTGGAGGCTATAGACAGGGTGTACCAGTACAGAGTCAATGTGGAGGCTATAGACAGGGTGTACCAGTACAGAGTCAATGTGGAGGCTATAGACAGGGTGTACCGGTACAGAGTCAATGTGGAGGCTATAGACAGGGTGTACCAGTACAGAGTCAATGTGGAGGCTATAGACAGGGTGTACCAGTACAGAGTCAATGTGGAGGCTATAGACAGGGTGTACCAGTACAGAGTCAATGTGGAGGCTATAGACAGGGTGTACCAGTACAGAGTCAATGTGGAGGCTATAGACAGGGTGTACCAGTACAGAGTCAATGTGGAGGCTATAGACAGGGTGTACCAGTACAGAGTCAATGTGGAGGCTATAGACAGGGTGTACCAATACAGAGTCAATGTGGAGGCTATAGACAGGGTGTACCAGTACAGAGTCAATGTGGAGGCTATAGACAGGGTGTACCAGTACAGAGTCAATGTGGAGGCTATAGAGAGGGTGTACCAGTACAGAGTCAATGTGGAGGCTATAGAGAGGGTGTACCAGTACAGAGTCAATGTGGAGGCTATAGACAGGGTGTACTGGGTACATAGTCAATGTGGAGGCTATAGACAGGGTGTGAAACCCATCAGGATGACAGAGTCAATGTGGAGGCTAAATAGACAGGGTGTCCCGGTACAGAGTCAATGTGGAGGCTATAGACAGGGTGTACCGGTACAGAGTCAATGTGGAGGCTATAGACAAGGGTGTACCGGTACAGAGTGAATGTGGAGGCTATAGACAGGGTGTGACCGGTACCAAAAACATAGTCAATGTGGAGGCTATGAACACTGTGCCTGACAAAGCGTAAAGAAATCTTTGACCGGTACAGAGTGAATGTGGAGGCTTAGAAGACAGGGTGCACACTGCCCACAAAATGAGGTGGAAACTGAGCTGGCCAAATGTATGACCATATTAGAGACAAATATTTCCCTCAGATTACACAGATCCACAAAGTCAATTTGGAGGCTATAGTACAGGGTGAAATCCCAGTGTGTCATCACAGCAGAGTCAATGTGGAGGCTAAATACAACCCATATTTATGTTGATTTTAACTTTTGGGTGTTCCAACACTGTATAGAGACATAATGACATTCTAAAGAGTGAATGTGGAGGCTATACTGACAGGAATAAAAAAAGCAAACACAGATTAATCGGCTAATTTTATTTTATTTGTAATAATGATAATTACAACAATACTGAATGAACACTTATTTCAACTTAATACATCAATAACATCAATTTAGTGTCATAAATAATTAAACATGTTCAATTTGGTTTAAATAATGCAAAAACAAAGTGTTGGAGGCTATGTAGACTAACGTTTCAGTTCCTTGCTCAGAACATAAGAACATATGAAAGCTTACCCAGGTAAGAAGTTTTTGTTATGCAGGTGAATGAGGACCCAAAAGCGACTTGGCGAAAACAGAGTCTTTAATCCAGTAAAGTAAAAATACAATCAAAAAACACAATTTCCACTCGTAATGACGAGAACAGACTGGAGACTCGATCTTGAACTGCAGGTTGCCTCGAGAAGGCATTTGAACTTAGCAAACTCAGACACCTGCTCACCACGCAGCATCTGAGGGAAACACGACACGACAGGGCGATACACAAACACAGCACGGTGAACAATAGACAAGGATCCGACAGGACAGGAACGGAAAACAAGGGAAGAAATAGGGATTCTAATCAGAAGACAAAATAGGGAACAGGTGTAAAAAGACTAAATGAGTGAGTTAGGAGAATGAGGAACAGCTGGGAGCAGGAACGGAACGATAGAGAGAGGAGAGAGAGGGAGGGGGAGAGAGAGGGATAGAAAAAGGGAACGAACCTAATAAGACCAGCAGGGGGAAACGAACAGAAGGGAAAGCATAATGACAAGACAATATATGACAAAACATGACAGTACCCCCCCACTCACCAAGCGCCTCCTGGCGCTCTCGAGGAGGAACACTGGCGGCAACAGAGGAAATCATAGATCACAAACGGTCCAGCACGTCCCGAGAAAGAACCCAACTCCTCTCCTCAGGACCGTAACGGAAAACGATAAAAAGGGAAACTAGGGTACTACTCTAAAAAAAAAATGAGACAGGGTAGAGAACTGAAAGCTTAAGAGCAAACAGAACCAAACAGGCCAGGAGAGTAACAACTAGGGACAGACTGAGACACAGCAAGGGCAGGAACAAGAACAGGAGAGATGCGATGGCAGGGAACAGACTGAGACCCAGCAAGACCAGGAGCAGAAGCAGAAAAAAAATTACCAGACTTCTTCTGCGCGCAGTCTGAACACGCAGCCACGAAACGGCGCGTGTCACGCTCCTGAGTAGGCCACCAAAACCGCTGGCGAATAGAAGCAAGCGTACCCCGAACGCCGGGATGGCCAGCTAACTTGGCAGAGTGAGCCCACTGAAGAACAGCCAGACGAGTAGAAACAGGAACAAAAAGAAGGTTACTAGGACAAGCGCGCGGCGACGCAGTGTGCGTGAGTGCTTGCTTAACCTGTCTCTCAATTCCCCAGACAGTCAACCCGACAACACGCCCAACAGGAAGGATCCCCTCGGGATCGGTAGAAGCCACAGCATAGTTACGTTCCGACGGTGACAGGCGATGAGAAAAATACGCACAAGGGTGGACCCCATCGTCAGTATCGGAGCGCTGGGACAGAATGGCTCCCACGCCCACCCCCGACGCGTCAACCTCAACAATAAACTGTTTAGTGACGTCAGGTGCAACAAGGATAGGAGCGGATGCAAAACGCTTCTTAAAGAGATCAGAACAACAATCATACGACCGGTGAGGAGGAGAGGAGTTGGTTCTGGACCGACTGAAGACCGTGCGCAGACCATGATATTCCTCCGGCACTCCTGTCAAATCACCAGGTTCCTCCTGAGAAGAGGGGACAGAACAAACAGGAGAAATAGCAGACATTAAACACTTCACATGACAAGAAACGTTCCAGGAAAGGATAGAATTACTAGACCAATCAAAAGAAGGATTATGACACACTAGCCAGGGATGACCCAAAACAACAGGTGTAAAAGGTGAACAAAAAATCAAAAAGAAATGGTCTCACTATGGTTACCAGATACAGTGAGGGTTAAAGGTAGTGTTTCACATAATATACTGGGGAGAGGACTACCATCCAAGGCGAACATGACCGTGGGCTCCCTAACTGTCTGAGAGGAATGTCATGTTCCCGAGCCCAGGCTTCGTCCATAAAACAGCCCTCCGCCCCAGAGTCTATTAATGCACTGCAGGAAGCTGCCGATCCGGTCCAGCGTAGATGGACCGGTAAAGTAGTACAGGTACTTGACGGAGAGGACCGTCTAGTAGCGCTTATCAGTCGCCCTCCGCTTACTGATGAGCTCTGGCCTTTAACTGGACATGAAATGACAAAATGACCAGCGGAACCGCAATAGAGACAGAGGCGGTTGGTGATTCTCCGTTCCCTCTCCTTAGTCGAGATGCGAATACCCCCCAGCTGCATGGGCTCAACACCTGAGTCAGTGGGGAAAGATGGTAGTGTCCGAGAGAGGGGAGACACAGTTAACGCGAGCTCTCTTCTATGAGCTCGGTGGCGAAGATCTACCCGTCGTTCAATGCGAATAGCGAGTTCAATCAAAGAATCCACGCTGGATGGAACCTCTCGAGAGAGAATCTCATCCTTAACCTTAGCGTGGAGTCCCTCCAGAAAACGAGCGAGCAACGCCTGCTCGTTCCAGTTACTGGAGGCAGCAAGAGTGCGAAACTCTATAGAGTAATCCGTTATGGATCGATTACCTTGACATAGGGAAGACAGGGACCAGGAAGCTTCTTTCCCAAAAACTGAGCGATCAAAAACCCTTATCATCTCCTCTTTAAAGTTCAGATAATTGTTAGTACACTCAGCGCTTGCCTCCCAGATAGCTGTGCCCCACTGCCGAGCCCGACCAGTAAGGAGTGATATGACGTAGGCAATCCGAGCTCTCTCTCTTGAGTATGTGTTGGGTTGGAGAGAGAACACTATATCACACTGGGTGAGAAAGGAGCGGCACTCAGTGGGCTGCCCAGAATAACATGGTGGGTTATTAACCCTAGGTTCCGGAGGCTCGGAAGACCCGGAAGTAGCTGGTGGCACGAGACGAAGACTCTGATACTGTCCTGAGAGGTCGGAGACCTGAGCGGCCAGGGTCTCAATGGCATGCCGAGCAGCAGACAATTCCTGCTCGTGTCTGCCGAGCATCGCTCCCTGGAACTCGAGAGTAGAGTAGAGAGAATCCATAGTCGCTGGGTCCATACTTGGTCGGATCCTTCTGTTATGCAGGTGAATGAGGACCCAAAAGCGACTTGGCGAAAACAGAGTCTTTAATCCAGTAAAGTAAAAATACAATCAAAAAACACAATTTCCACTCGTAATGACGAGAACAGACTGGAGACTCGATCTTGAACTGCAGGTTGCCTCGGGAAGGCATTTGAACTTAGCAGACTCAGACACCTGCTCACCATGCAGCATCTGAGGGAAACACGACACGACAGGGCGATACACAAACACAGCACGGTGAACAATAGACAAGGATCCGACAGGACAGGAACGGAAAACAAGGGAAGAAATAGGGACTCTAATCAGAAGACAAAATAGGGAACAGGTGTAAAAAGACTAAATGAGTGAGTTAGGAGAATGAGGAACAGCTGGGAGCAGGAACGGAACGATAGAGAGAGGAGAGAGAGGGAGGGGGAGAGAGAGGGATAGAAAAAGGGAACGAACCTAATAAGACCAGCAGGGGGAAACGAACAGAAGGGAAAGCATAATGACAAGACAATATATGACAAAACATGACAGTTTTAGGTTGTAGTTATTATAGGACTATTTCCCTCTATACCATTTCTATTTCATATACCTTTTACTATTGGGCGTTCTTATAGGCACTTTAGTACTGCTAGTGTAACAGTATAGCTTCCGTACCTCTCCTCGCCCGTACCTGGGCTCGAATCAGGAACAGGTCGACAACAGCCACCCTTGAAGCATCGTTACGCATCGCTCCACGCATCGCTCTTGCAGAGCAAGGGGAAAAACTATTTCAAGGTCTCAGAGCGAGCGACGTCGCCGATAGAAACACTATTATCGCGCACCCCGCAAATGAGCTATCCATTTCACATCGGTTACACCAGCCTAATCTCGGGATTTGATAGGCTTGAAGCCATAAACAGCTCAATGCTTGAAGCAGAGCGAAGAGCAGCTGGCAAACGCACGAAAGTGCTGTTTGAATGAATGTTTACGAGCCTGCTGCTGCCTACCATCGCTCAGTCAGACTGCTCTTTGAAATATCAAATCATAGACTTAATTATAACACAATAACAGACAGAAATACGAGCCTTAGGTCATTAATATGGTCAAATCTGGAAACTTTCATTTCGAAAACAAAACGTTTATTCTTTCAGTGAAATACGGAACAGTTCCGTATTTTATTGAACGGGTGGCATCCCAAGGTCTAAATATTCCTGTTACATTGCACAACCTTCAATGTTGTCATAATTACGTAAAATTCTGGCAAATTAGTTCGCAATGAGCCAGGTGGCCCAAACTGTTGCATATACCCTGACTCTGCGTGCAATGAACGCAAGAGAAGTGACTCAATTTTCCTAGTTTAATATTGCCTGGTAACCTGGATTTCTGTTCACTAAATATGCAGGTTTAAATAAATATACTTCTGTGTATTGATTTTAAGAAAGGCACATTTATAGTTAGGTACATTCATGCAACGATTGTGCTTTTTTGGCAAATGCACTTTTGTTAAATCATCCCCCGTTTGGCGAAGTTGGCTGTCTTTGTTAGGAAGAAATAGTCTTCACACAGTTCGCAACGAGCCAGGCGGCCCAAACTGCTGCTTATACCCTGAATCTGTTGCACAGAAGGAAAGAGAAGTGACAATTTCCCTAGTTAAAATAAATTCAGGTTAGCAGGCAGAATTAACAAAATATTCAGCTTTAAAAATATATACTTGTGTATTGATTTTAAGAAAGGAATTGATGTTTATGGTTCAGTACACATTGGTGCAACGACACTGCTTTTTCGCAAATGAGCTTGTTAAATCACCCGTTTGGCGAAGTAGGCTATGATTCAATGATAAATTAACAGGCACCGCATAATTTATATGCAACGCAGGACAAGCTAGATAAACTAGTAATATCATCAACCATGTGTAGTTAACTAGTGATGTTAAGATTGATTGTTTTTTATAAGATAAGTTTAATGCTAGCTAGCATCTTACCTTGGCTCCTTGCTGCACTCGCATAACAGGTAGTCAGCCTGCCACGCAGTCTCCTCGTGGAGTGCAATGTAATCGGCCATGATCGGTGTCCAAAAATGCAGATTACTGATTGTTATGAAAACTTGAAATCGGCCCTAATCAGCCATTCCGATTAATCGGTCGACCTCTAGTTTCCTGTTCATGTTTTATTGTCTACTTCACTTGCTTTGGCAATGTAAACATACATTTCCCATGCCAATAAAGCCCTTAAATTGAATTTGAATAAGAGAGTGTGTGTGTGATCTCACTTACATTCTCCACAGTTAACCCCTGACCCACGTCTACCACTCCTCCAGACTACTCCTTTACATCTTCCCATCCTCTATCTTTATGGATGGTCTGTTACACCCCACACACACACACACACACACACCACACACACACACACACACACACACACACACACACACACACACACACACACACACACGAGGTGGTCTTCACATATGGTTGGTCTAGTCACTAGGCGGTTGATGAAACACACATATCTGTGTTGGCCTGCCAAGGCTAGTGGTTCAGTCTAGTGGTCCACTACACCATGAGTGCTGCTGTGGTGGAAAAAAGTGACTTTTATTACTGATTCTAAGTGTTATAATAAGACCAATTATGAGTATTGTGGTTAGAAACTATTACAGAAAATAAACAGTGTGTGTTATTTCCTCACTGGTCTTCATAGACCGATACATACCGGAAAATGAGCGAGGACCAATCACCATCTCTCTGTGTGTGAAATTACAGTGTTGAGAGGACTCCAGGATGCTGGCCTTCTAGGCAGAGTTGCAAAGAAAAAGCCATATCTCTAAATGGCCAATAAAAAAAAATGACAGATCAAGATGGGCACAAGACACTGGACAGAGGAACTCTGCCCAGAAGGCCAACATCCCGGAGTCACCTCTTCACTGTTGACATTGAGACTGGTGTTGTGCGTGTACTATTTAATGAAGCTGCCATTTGAGGACTTGTGAGGCGTCTGTTTCTCAAAATAGACACTAAAGTACTTGTCCTCTTGCACCGGGGCCTCCCGCTCCTCTTTCTATTCTGGTTAGAGCCAGTTTGCGCTGTTCTGTGAAGGGAGTAGTACACAGTGTTGTATGAGAACTTCAGTTTCTTGTAAATTTCTCGCATGGAATAGCCTTAATTTCTCAGAACAAGAATAGACTGACGAGTTTCAGAAGAAAGGTCTTTGTTTCTGGCCATTTTGAGCCTGCAATCGAACACACAAATGCTGACTCTCCAGATACTCAACTAGTCTAAAGAACAACAGTTTTCAGCTGTGCTAACATAATTGCAAAAGGGTTTTCTAATCAGTTATTCTTTTAAAATGATAAACTTGGATTAGCTAACACAAAGTGCCATTGGAACACAGGAGTGATGGTTGCTGATAATGGGCCTCTGTATGCCTATGTAGATATTCCATTAAAACGTTTCCAGCTACAATAGTCATTTACAACATTAACAATGTCTACACTGTATTTTTGATCAATTTGATGTTATTTTAATGGACAAAAATGTTTTTGCTTTTCTTTCAAAAACAAGGACATTTCTTAATGTGTACACACACACTCCATTCTGGGTTAGTGATCTGCTTAAGATTCCAACACAAGCAACAGAACACAGAAAACACACGCACACAGTATCTGTCTCTCCATCAATCTCTGTTTAAATTGGCACAGAGCGACAGAGACAAGCCTCCCCTGCGTTTATTTTTTATGTGTTCTGCTGCTTGTGTTGGAGCCCTGAGCAGATCACTGCTGTGTGTGTGTGTGTGTGTGTGTGTGTGTGTGTGTGTGTGTGTGTGTGTGTGTGTGTGTGTGTGTGTGTGTGTGTGTGTGTGTGTGTGTGTGTGTGTGTGTGTGTGTGTGTGTGTGTGTGTGTGTGTGTGTGTGTGTGTGTGTGTCCCCTCTGAGAATCACCACCTCTTCTGACATCACTTCAGCACTGTTTGTTTGTGGAGCAGGATGACATACTGTACTCTCAGCCACACACTGATCAAAGGGGGTTCTCTCTGTGTTTGTGCAATTGTAGAACCCCTTCAGTGACAGTAGCCACTAGAACAAGGAGTAACGATAGCAAGCACCGACAACAACCAGTACTTGAGTCTCCTGTGTAGCTAGAGTGTTCAACATATCTGGCATATGTTGGCTTTTAAAAATGTTCATTCTTTCATCACACAATCATCCTCATAATTTCCCAGATATTGTAATGGACGAGCATTATTGTCATGTGGTAACGCTGGTCATCACTGTAATAACTGCCTGTTCACATAATAGACCTATAGTCACAAATCCATCTTCATCATTACTGTGCCTCTACATAAAACCAGGCGCTGATACATGCAGAAGTTAACATAATCAACCACGACCGTGTACAGCTAGTGTACGTGAACTACGACCGTGTACAGCTAGTGTACGTGAACTACGACCGTGTACAGCTAGTGTACGTGAACTACGACCGTGTACAGCTAGTGTACGTGAACTACGACCGTGTACAGCTAGTGTACGTGAACTACGACCGTGTACAGCTAGTGTACGTGAACTACGACCGTGTACAGCTAGTGTACGTGAACTACGACCGTGTACAGCTAGTGTACGTGAACTACGACCGTGTACAGCTAGTGTACGTGAACTACGACCGTGTACAGCTAGTGTACGTGAACTACGACCGTGTACAGCTAGTGTACGTGAACTACGACCGTGTACAGCTAGTGTACGTGAACTACGACCGTGTACAGCTAGTGTACGTGAACTACGACCGTGTACAGCTAGTATACGTGAACTATGACAGTGTACAGCTAGTGTACCTGAACTACGACCGTGTACAGCTAGTATGTGTACAGCTAGTATATGTGAACTACGACCGTGTACAGCTAGTATGTGTATAGCTAGTATATGTGAACTACGACCGTGTACAGCTAGTATGTGTACAGCTAGTATATGTGAACTACGACCGTGTACAGCTAGTGTACCTGAACTACGACCGTGTACAGCTAGTATGTGTACAGCTAGTATATGTGAACTACGACCGTGTACAGCTAGTGTACGTGAACTACGACTGTGTACAGCTAGTATGTGTACAGCTAGTATATGTGAACTACGACCGTGTACAGCTAGTGTACGTGAACTACGACTGTGTACAGCTAGTATGTGTACAGCTAGTATATGTGAACTACGACCGTGTACAGCTAGTATGTGTACAGCTAGTGTACGTGAACTACGACCGTGTACAGCTAGTATGTGTACAGCTAGTGTACGTGAACTACGACCGTGTACAGCTAGTGTACGTGAACTACGACCGTGTACAGCTAGTGTACGTGAACTACGACCGTGTACAGCTAGTGTACGTGAACTACGACCGTGTACAGCTAGTGTACGTGAACTACGACCGTGTACAGCTAGTATGTGTACAGCTAGTATATGTGAACTACGACCGTGTACAGCTAGTGTACCTGAACTACGACCGTGTACAGCTAGTATGTGTACAGCTAGTATATGTGAACTACGACCGTGTACAGCTAGTGTACGTGAACTACGACCGTGTACAGCTAGTATGTGTACAGCTAGTATATGTGAACTACGACCGTGTACAGCTAGTGTACGTGAACTACGACCGTGTACAGCTAGTATGTGTACAGCTAGTATGTGTACAGCTAGTGTACGTGAACTACGACCGTGTACAGCTAGTATGTGTACAGCTAGTGTACGTGAACTACGACCGTGTACAGCTAGTGTACGTGAACTACGACCGTGTACAGCTAGTGTACGTGAACTACGACCGTGTACAGCTAGTGTACGTGAACTATGACCGTGTACAGCTAGTGTACGTGAACTACGACCGTGTACAGCTAGTGTACGTGAACTACGACCGTGTACAGCTAGTGTACGTGAACTACGACCGTGTACCATTAGTATATGTGAACTATGAACGTGTACAGCAAGTATGTGTACAGCTAGTATATATCTGAACCATGGCCATGAAATCATCTGCTATTGATTTTCCTGTGTGTGTGTGTGTGTGTGTGTGTGTGTGTGTGTGTGTGTGTGTGTGTGTGTGTGTGTGTGTGTGTGTGTGTGTGTGTGTGTGTGTGTGTGTGTGTGTGTGTGTGTGTGTGTGGTCCACTATGTGGTGCTGAGAGGTTTTGGAAAATGGCCTCACAGCTTTGGAATATTCTGAATGACTCGAGCCTCAAGATGGGAGAATATGTATCATTGTCTCCCAAAGAAAACTCCAAACATTACCTACCCTAATAGAACCCTCCACCTTCCGTTTGACTCACACACACTTTTATGAGTCAGGGAATAAGCCTGCGGGGGTTGACAAAACCTTGTCCAGATGGACAGTCTATAGTCCACCCACTGTTTCACAGACTTGACTGCATGGACCATTGCCTTGTCCCAAAAAAAGCCCAAATTTCAGTGTAACCCAGTACAACACACACACACACGCTACACAACAGTTCCTCAGGGACACCATTTTCTGTCAAAGCAAGCTTGTGCTAGGAATACATAGCACAGGCCTATTCAAACATTGGATTTGATGCCAGCAGTCTTGTGGGACTGGTACAAAATGACACTTCCAAATATTGTACCACATGGCAGTTAATATGTACATATTGTTGTTTGATTCCTTTTCCTAATTTAACTGTAATATGTAAATATTGTTTTGTTTTTATTGTTCCTGGAGGCTGTTGCCATGGTGATGTACAAGCCTACCCTTTAGCTCTTTACACGCAGTTTAAGCACGCACAAACACAGTTCCCATGCTCCCCGTCCCTCTTGCTTCATAGGCGTACGCCCTTCCTATCTTCTACTGTCTTGTTCCACACTCTCTCCCATCAGTGCTCCTCAACACGGCTGTAAAAGCAAAGCACTGCTGCACGGCCTGAGGTGATGCTCCTCCAGTACGCCCGGTCCTTTGATCTAACTGATCACCTATCGGTCCTCTCTTCTTTACTGATAGAGATGGAAGGAGAGGCCTGGAGGAACGGGACTATTCTCACAGTCTAAAGTTGTCTTTATACGAGGCTACAAGGTTCCGTTTTGGCCTGAAAGACTATCCTTTTATGAGTTTACAGCATATCACAAACACTCGGACTATGTTATGGTGATTTAATAGTAGCCTATTTAATGTATCAATGACGGCACACTGGCATAGGTCTACACACCATGAGGCCTTCAACTGGCCCTCAATAGGCACGGAGTGTTTAGGCTACTGATCAATGCCAAATGTTCATGCTGGTTGCTCCGACTAGACGTAACATAGTAGACATATTTTGAGGTACCTCCAAGTCGTATGATACTGTATGTAGGAATGGTCTGGTTACTTAAGACATTAAGACAGAAATTAATGCTATTTGATTTGTAACATATCATACGGATTGGAGTACGTAACATATCCTACTAAATGGAGGGATACAAAAGAACGTCCCAAACCATACTAATTGCCCTGAGACCAGGTGGAAATGAACAAATATATTTACAATGAAACATCAACATTTGCAGTAGTAAGTGATCAGGCTACAGGTCATTGCTGGCAACACCACCTTCGGACAAAACCATGCATTATTATAATGTATAGCCAGAGTCAGTGTAAAAGTGCACAACAATTTGACAGCTGTCAAGATTGATGCCAATCTTATGCACAGTTTGTGCGCCAAATGTATATCTAACGCAAAGCCCCTTCACAGACACAAAGACGGCAACCAGGCTTTAGCAGAGGCTGCCTCGGGCTTTCCTGAATTCACATAAAGTAATTGGTCTCATGTCAGTTTGCATAAAAGTGCTATGCTCCAACTTTGGCGCAACAGCCCGTCTTTTTCAACGTAGACAATAGAAGTATGTCAATAGTAGTATCAACAAGGCAATCTTCTTATGACATGAAAGTGTATGTTGACGACTTCGTTTACCTCAGTAGGTTTGGCAGAGGTATGGAGCCCGAGGCTGTCCCCAGGATTCCCCTTTTCCCACTCAGTAATTTCTCCACCAGGACCACATTCCCGGTCCGGGCCGCTTCTAGTAGTTCTTGTTCCTTCCCCATCCCGACCGAACTTCTTATAATCCCGGATTTATAATCCGAAAACCGGTACGTGGAAAGAGAATGACGGCGGTGGGGACACCCCTTCACTGTATCGTGTAAAAAAACATCTCAGTGTGTTCTTTTTACTGCATGTTGCAGTAAGCGTTCCCTCAAATGCAAATGGGTAGGTTACCGTCCGCAGTGTGCTGCAAGGTTGGCAGGCTCAGTTGCAGAACGAGTCCATTGTCGAACCGAACGCAGGAATGAAGAACCGTAAATAGCGCATTTTGCACGGTGCTGCCTGCTGCAGCTGTCTTGAGGGAACTACGAACAAGCCGGTTGCCAAACCCAGACCGCCGCTCGGGCTCTTCTCTCTCGGTTCGGCTTTTTTGTCCTCTCTTCTCTCTCCGTGTTGCCCAACAAACACGTTGTGTGGTGTCTTCTCGTTCTATGTCTGTCTGTTATTGTGGCATCCCAATCGCTCCCTCTTTCTTTCTCTCCAGTTCTCCACTTTCTTCGAACCGCACTCACCAGAGTGCCTAATGGTATCCTGCCTAATACAACGTTGTACAGTATGGGCGTGGATGGCGGGTTACAGCACCAACCCGAGGCGAAAAGGCTTTGTTATTTATTTGCTCATTTAAAAAAGTCACAGGTTATATGAAAATGCTCCTATATTCGGATAGCAGTCAGCTTTAGGAGGAATATCGATGTGTATATTCCACTATTGAGCGAATAACGGGTGCACATTTCATTATTATTGGTTTATCAAGATAACCGTCCAAAATACATAAATCAGTGGATGCTGTAAAACAAAAATCTGGGCCATATAGTGAAAATAATAGCAGCCTTGGTCTATGCCACCTGTTTGTATGACAGAACAAGCAAGAGCCCGATGTTTTTTAATGGTCTGCTCTGTCCATTGACAGGCTTGGATTGAGACACACCCCCTTTGTCAATCTCTTCATCCCTTGCCAGATTAAAAAAAAAAAAAATTAACCGTTATTTAACCTTTATTTACCTAGGCAAGTCAGTTAAGAACAAATTCTTATTTACAATGAGGCCTACTCCGGCCAAACCCTCACCTAAACCGGCCAATTGTGCGCCACCCTATGGACCCCCAATCACAGCCGGTTGTGATACAGCCCAGGATCAAACCAGGGTCTGTAGTGACGCTTCTAGAACTGAGATGCAGTGTCTTAGACCGCCACCCTGTGACCTGCAGATAATACCCAATTATTCGCTAGTTCACTATTGGTTAATTAGGAATGATGTCACTAACAACACTGTAAATTATAGGAACACACACAGCTGTGTGATTGTGCCCTGGCTCCTGTCTGGACCTCTGATGTGAGCTCAGTGCATTGCTTCCAGTCTTGCTGGGAAGAGAAGAACGTCCTATTGAGAGAGATGGAGAAAAACAGAGAGTAGGACTTCATATAGCCTACTAAACGAGAGGGAGGAGAGAAATATCCTTGCCAGAGAGAGGAGGAGAGAAATCTCCTTACCAGAGAGAGAGAGAGAAATCTCCTTGCCAGAGAGAGAGAGAAATCTCCTGAGAGAGAGAGAGAGAAATCTGAGAGAGAGAGAGAGAGAGAAATCTCCTTGAGAGAGAAATCTCCTTGAGAGAGAAATCTCCTTGAGAGAGAAATCTCCTTGAGAGAGAAATCTCCTTGAGAGAGAAAGAGAGAGAAATCTCCTTGAGAGAGAAATCTCCTTGAGAGAGAAATCTCCTTGAGAGAGAGAGAGAAATCTCCTTGAGAGAGAGAGAGAAATCTCCTTGAGAGAGAGAGAGAAATCTCCTTGAGAGAGAGAGAGAAATCTCCTTGAGAGAGAGAGAGAAATCTCCTTGAGAGAGAGAGAGAAATCTCCTTGAGAGAGAGAGAGAAATCTCCTTGAGAGAGAGAGAAATCTCCTTGAGAGAGAGAGAAAGAGAGAGAGAGAGAGAGAGAGAGAGAGAGAGAGAGAGAGAGAGAGAGAGAGAGAGAGAGAGAGAGAGAAGCAGCCCCATGGGGTGTTGGATAGAGATACTACAATCTGACTGTCAGGGGAGAGTAGCGAAGCTGATCTCATAAACCAAATCGATTCCATGGCAGAACCACAGACATACAAGACAGTCCTTGTTTCACTCCATTGTGTAGCTGTCGTTCGGTCATTTCATTGGTGATGAGAGGAGAAATGTGTGCTTCAAAATGAGTCAAACCTATTAAATCTATTTTTTTGTTTTCTACTCTTCTCCTTTCTGATTTTTAACTGGATTATATGACAAAACGACAGCAAGGTGCGCATTCAGCAAGACGCAACATTTTGGAACACAGGCGCTCAAAATATGAGTTTGTCTCAGACACATACAATAAGGAATCACCTTGCCTATTTTCATGGCATTTCTATCTACAACATTTGACTTTTGAACGTCCCTCTAGGTGACTAGACTACATGGGAAAATAAGGTCAATACCCATACCTACCAGTAGATGTCCCACTTGGACTGCTTTTCTGTCTTCATCAAGGACGTTGACAGCATACACAACACTGGACAGTAAGGGCTCTGTCTCAATCCATCCATGTCATCTCCTTGACTACTCGGATCCGAAAGACATGTCCACAATTAACAACTGTAAGCAGTCTAGCACATTAAATATGGCCGACATCACAGGGCCATTATTTTGACCAGCAAACATTGGTTTCTGTTGCTCGTCAGGGGAAGTCCCCACTTCATAAGGTGTTTAGGTGTTGTTCACTACACATTCTGAAGGGTGCACTCATCGTGTTGATCTGAGCCAGGTGGCTCATCCACTGCTCCTCCCACTTAAGCCAGAGCCATTGAGATGCCTTCTCTGGCTCCTTTTCAGTTAATCTTTCCTCAATTCCTTTTCAAAAAACTCTGGAGAATGCCTGAGTGGAGGGATCTTGGACCATCCCCTTCAATACGCTTGAGAATGAGGCCAGGCGATACTCTAGAACCCTCAAATTTAAATCTGGACCTCTAAGCCAGTTCCACTGCTTTTTTTCTCCTCCCGACATGGGACACCAGGTGGTGCAATGAATTATCAGGTAAAACAGAAAACCAGCAGCACTCTGGACCACCAGGGTAGGATTTGATTACTCCTGGCCTAGGAAGTGAGGAGTCATGAATACGTATTGAGAATGAGCCTTGCCTCCTGTATATCTATGCGGCAGACCTTTCGTTGTGTTCCCTTTACTCAAATCAAATGTATTTATAAGGCCCTTCGTACATCAGCTGATATCTCAAAGTGCTGTACAGAAACCCAGCCTAAAACTCAAAACAGCAAGCAATGCAGGTGTAGAAGCACAGTGGCTAGGAAAAACTCCCTAGAAAGGCCAAAACCTAGGAAGAAACCTAGAGAGGAACCAGGCTCTGAGGGGTGGCCAGTTCTCTTCTGGCTGTACCGGGTGAAGATTATAACAGAACATGGCCAAGATGTTCAAATGACCAGCATGGTCAAATAATAATAATAATCACAGTAGTTGTTGAGGGTGCAGCAATTCAGCACCTCAGGAGTAAATGTCAGTAGGCTTTTCATAGCCGATCATTAAGAGTATCTCTACCACTCCTGCTGTCTTTAGAGCAGGGGTGTCAAAGTCAAATGGACGGAGGGCCAAATAAAAAATTTAGCTACAAGCCGAGGGCCGGACTGTTCGAATGTTCATTGAAAAATTTTTAAATGACGCATATAGTCTAGTGAACCTAATTGAACCTACTGAAAACCTAACAAATATATTCCAATATGATCAGATAAATAAAGCAATATTTTCTTATGGCTCTGTCAGTAATCTTTAATTTTCAACAGACACAAAAGACAAATTTCCTTTATATAAAAATCCCCATAACATGAACATTAAATGAAAGAAACCGGTATTCAAGGCACCATCAGTAGCCTATATTTTCTATTTTAGCAAAAGTGGGCTAAATTTACTTCAAAGAAAAAAACAATAATAGCAATTTTCTATCATCCACTCAACTGAAATATTTTTAAAATATAATTGGATTGAAATACAATAAAATAAAGTGCAAAAATCTATTAATCAAAAACAACACTTTGTTTAAGGAGAAGTAACATGCAGTGAAAACAAATATTAAACTTTAACTTTTAAACTTGAACTGAGTAAAAACTCTAAATATGTGATTGCACAGTAATGTTCACTTGTTTGAGGTTGAGGGTGATACTTGGTGGTGTCCCATCTTTTCCACAAGTTCATCAATGTTCGGGGTAAGGCTCTGAGCTGAGGAAATCCTCAGAATTGAGTGGAGGTGTTCAGCAGTAAGTCGACTTCTGTGTGATGTTTTGTTCAAGTTCATCAAAGAAAACAGTTGTTCACACAGGTATGTGCTGCCAAACATAGACAACGTTTGAGCAGCCTGGATGCGCAGCTGGGGCATTGTGTCGGGGAGGAAACGGGCGAACTCCGCAGCACCCACTGCCGCATATTTTGCCCTCAGTGCATCATTGCATTGGAGGTCAATCAACTCCATTTGGAGGTTTGGTGGTGAGCTTTCCACGTCAACAGCAAATGGGTTACCGAGCAGTTCCAACCTGCTTTTTTGTGCTTCAAAGTCAGCAAATCGGCGTCGAAAGTCAGCGGCAAGCATACCTATTTTATCAGCCAACTGTGCGCTCGGGAACGCACTGGTAGAGAGCTTTCTCTTTCATGGTCTGGCAGCTGGGAAAGTGGCTCAAATTTTCTTTCCGCATCTGCGTCTCCCACAGAGTCAGTTTGGTTTTAAATGCCTTCACTGTACTGTACATATCAGAGATGACACGATCCCGACCCTGCAGCTGCAAGTTCATTGCATTCAGATGACTCGTAATGTCACACAGAAAAGCCATTTCACACAGAAACATTTCGTCTCGGAGTTGTGTTGTGTCTTTCCCTTTGCTGTCCAAGAACAGACAAATCTCCTCACGAAGCTCGAAACATCTTTGAAGCACCTTTCCCTGGCTTAGCCATCGCACCTCTGTGTGATAAGGCAAATCACCATGCTCCGTTTCTAACTCCGTCAGAAATGCCTTGAACTGGCGGTGATTCAAACCTTTGGCTCTGATAAAGTTAACTGTGCGCGTGATGATGCTCATTACATGCTCCATTTTCAAGGCTTTACCGCACAACGCTTCCTGGTGTATGATACAATGATAAGCTGTCAGCTCACCTGTCGCGTTTTCCTCTTGCATCTTTTCCCGTATCTTCCCCACCAGTCCGCTCCTGTGTCCACACATCGCAGGTGCTCCGTCGGTTGTCAAACCCACGAGTTTTTCCCAAGGCAGCTCCATCTCATTTACACATCTTGACACCTCTTCATACAAATCATGCCCCGTAGTTGTGCCATGCATAGGACGTAAAGCCAAAAACTCCTCTGTCACGCTTAGGCTGGAGTCCACTCCGCGGATGAAAATTGACAACTGGGCAATGTCAGAAATGTCGGTGCTCTCATCCACAGCCAAGGAATATGCAATGAAATCTTTTCCCTTTTTCACAAGCTGCTCTTTTAGATTGATGGACAACTGGTCTACTCTCTCGGCAATGGTGTTTCTGCTCAGACTCACATTTAAAAAGAGTTGCCTTTTTTCTGGGCAAACTTCGTCACAAACTTTAATCATGCAGTTTTTGATGAAATCCCCTCCGTAAATGGCCGGGCTGATTTAGCGATCTCTTCTGCCAAAATAAAACTGGCCTTGACAGCAGCCTGGCCTTGTGATTTGGCTTTTTGAACAGAGCCTGTCGAGATTTGAGGCCTCGTTTTAATTCCTCTGCCTTTTGTAGCCTTTGTTCCATGTCCATATTCTTGTTTTTGTCCGCGTGTTTCGTTTCATAATGTCGTCTCAGATTATACTCTTTCAGTACCGCCACACTTTCTCCACACAGAAGACACACAGGTTTTCCAGCTACCTCCGTGAACAAATACTCCGACTCCCACCTTGTTTGAAACCCCCGATTCTCAGTGTCCACCTTCCGTTTTGCCATTTTTGATGGGTATCTGAAAGTTAATTTTACTGTGATGCTGACAACTGCTGTGCCAATAAATATTGAAATGAAGCAGCCTACTGCTCGGTGCGTCACCGTTGCATTGTGGGAAATGTAGTATTGGTGCGTGTAAAAGATCTGCGGGCTGCCGGCTTGCTGCGGTCTGCGGGCCGGTTCTAATAATAAATCAAGATCATCCCAGGGGCCGTAAAAAACCTTCCCGCGGGCCTTGACTCTGACATATGTGCTTTAGAGAGTTGAAAACAGCAGATCTGGGACAGGTAGCACGTCCGGTGAACAAGTCAGGATTCCATAGCCGCAGGCAGAACAGTTGAAACTGGAGCAGCAGCACGGCCAGGTGGACTGGGGACAGCAAGGTGTCATCATGCCAGGTAGTCCTGAGGCATGGTCCTAGGGCTCAGGTCCTCAGAGAGAATTAGAGAGAGCATACTTAAATTCACACAGGACACCAGATAAGACAGGAGAAGTACTCCAGATATAACAGACTGATCCTAGCCCCCTGACACAAACTACTGCAGCATAAATACTGGAGGCTGAGACAGGAGGGGTCAGGAGACACTGTGGCCCCATCCGATGATACCCCCGGACAGGGCCAAACAGGAAGGATATAACCCCACCCACTTTTCCAAAGCACAGGCCCCACACCACTAGAGGGATATCTTCAACCACCAACTTACCATCCTGAGACAAGGCCGAGTATTGCCCACAAATATCTCTGCCACGGCACAACCCAAGGGGGGGCGCCAACCCAGACAGGAAGATCACGTCAGTGACTCAACCCACTCAAGTGACGCACCCCTCCTAGGGACGGCATGATAGAGCACCATTAAGACAGTGACTCAGCCCCTGTAATAGGGTTTGAGGCAGAGAATCCCAGTGGAAAGAGGGGAACCGACCAGGCAGAGACCGCAAGGGCGGTTCGTTGCTCCAGAGCCTTTCCGTTCACCTTCACACTCCTGGGCCAGACTACACTCAATCATAGGACCTACTGAAGAGATGAGTCTTCAATAAAGACTTAAAGGTTGAGACCAAGTCTGCGTCTCTCACATGGGTAGGCAGACCATTCCATTAAAATGGAGCTCAATAGGAGAAAGCCCTGCCTCCAGCTGTTTGCTTAGAAATTCTAGGGACAATTAGGAGGCCTGCGTCTTGTGACCATAGCATACGTGTAGGTATGTACGGCAGGACCAAATCAGAGAGATAGGTAGGAGCAAGCCCATGTAATGCTTTGTAGGTTAGCAGTAAAACCTTGAAATCAGTCCTTGCCTTAACAGGAAGCCAGTGCAGGGAGGTTAGTCAGGATTCTAGCAGCCGTATTTGAAACTAACTGAAGTTTATTTAGTGCTTTATCCGGGTAGCCGGAAAGTAGAGCATTGCAGTAGTCTAACCTAGAAGTAACAAAAGCATGGATACATTTTTCTGCATCATTTTTGGACAGAAAGTTTCTGATTTTTGCAATGTTACGTAGATGGAAAAAAGGCTGTCCTTGAAACGGTCTTGATATGTTCGTCAACAGAGAGATCAGGGTGCAGAGTAAAGCCGAGGTCCTTCACAGTTTTATTGTAGACGACTGTACAACCATCAATATTAATTGTCCAATTCAACAGAAGATCTCTGTTTCGTGGGACCTAGAACAAGCATCTCTGTTATGTCCCAGTTTAAATGTAGAACATTTGCAGCCATCCACTTCCTTATGTCTGAAACACAGGCTTCTAGCGAGGGCAATTTTGGGGCTTCACCATGTTTCATTGAAATGTACAGCGGTGTGTCATCCGCATAGCAGTGAAAGTTTACATGTTTTCGAATGACATCCAAAGATTGACAAAGTTCAATACAACTATTTTCCTTAAAAATCGTTAAAACTATCCATAATTCCTATCAAGACTAGTATAAGTGATTAGACACACATGTATATACTCCTCAGTGCAGAATCCTAAGTGCCCTTCACAATGGTGCCCTCCACTGGTAGACACTTGGTCTTCAATCCCTTGTCAATGTCTGATACTTTCAGCAGCTTCCTCTATCCACTCCTCCCATGGAAGTGTTTGCTCTGTCCGGTTAGTGGACTGGTTGAAGTTCCCTTGTCCAGATGCACCAGGTTTCAACCCCCCACAATTCACTAGACAGATGACCTTGGGTGTGCACCATGTTTCATAAGATATACATGTTGATCATTTATCTGATACTTTTGTCCCCCCAGACTTGGGGAATTCAATTTAAGGGCAATTACGCCACTTTTCAACCTCATTCATTATTGCCGTCGATCCCCGGGACCACCCATACGTAGAATGTATGCACACATGACTGTAAGTCGCTTTGGATAAAAGCGTCTGCTAAATGGCATATATTAGATATGAAAATCACTGTTTTTAAAATGTATTTACTTTTGATGTCATTGGGCAGAACTTTTACTTTATATATATATTTTTATCTCTACAAAACATAGAAATGCACCATTTTCACTTATGTAGACACTGGTATTGTGTTGGAGACAAAGAAAATTAGGTTGGAATTGCCCCTTAAGGTAGATAGGTAAAACAATCACATCACAATCATTGCAAGTAAAAGTCCCCTAAATAGAGAAGCTATTAGCATAATCATTGCTAGTAAGAATAGACAAGTGCAAGTGTTAGTGCAAAGGAAGAACAGTAGGACAACTGAGAAAGACATTTTTGATTGGATACCTTTTTATTTTTCATCAGTAGCTCAGCAGCTTCGACAGACAAATATTACAAATCCTTTCCTTTTTGTACACAGGTTTTCAGGAGCTGAGCAGGTCAAGGGAGGGGCTATTGTAATGAGGGGGCGGGTCAATCCGGACAAGGAAGTGGATGAGAAAGTTAGAAACTCCAGAGAGGGCAGCCTTTAAAGTACAATCAAGCATTCAAATCCTAACTGCCATTCAAATGTTGTCAGTGTTGAGCAGGTAAGTGAACCAGCAAGTGAAGCGCAGCTTGGAAAGACATTCAGCTGGACTGAACTAGGCCTAGGCTGAGCTAGGTCCATTTGGATAGTTAACAACTTTAAAGTAGAAAAAGTATGTATTCCCAAACTGCCCTTTTTGAAGGACTAGGATGGGGTCATTCGAGTGAGCCTGCCAGTGAAAACCAAAGAAAGACCAGTTGCCATCGTTGGTGTAAACAGAACTACCTTTACCTTCTTCGGTTTTGTTTTAGGGTAGTTGTGTTTTTACTTGATCTCATTGCCATACGGGACAGAGAACCTGCAGACTGCACCTTTAAAGAGAGGCAAGCCATTGTAATCTGTCAGCAAATCTCATTCTACTACTGGAAACGTCTCTGTGTAAGACGCGATGCTTCAGACAGAACTGCCTTGTGACTGAATTGTGTGTGTGAGCCAAAATCATGCTCCAAAGGGGAAATACAGCTCTATTCTACAACACTCCAAGGCTTCCCCAACAGACAAGCATGGTGCAGCAGATATGGGCACGACGTCACGTTGGTGAAAAACTACATGTAGGATTATGCAAATATAGAATGAACACACAGAAAAGCACATGCCGTTTCCCCTCCTGCACTGGGAGGAGTTACCTAACGTAGCAGGAGTAAAATAAACACCTGAAACTGGTTCTTCTACAACAAATCTTGACAAGAAGGGAGGGGGAGGAGTCAGGGAGGTTCTCTTCTGCACCATTCAACCAATCCAGTCCATGTGGAGGAGAAGATGGAGCGTCACCTTGTTAATGATCAAAAGTGGAAGTCGTGTCACAGGCTTTTTCCATTTCCCCTTAAAACCGGATCGTCCGGTGTTGGGCTCGGCAGAGGGTAGGCGAAAGCTGTATTCATTAGTCACAGACCTTTGCAAAAAAAACATTTTGCTACAGAAACCATTTACTCTAGGAACTAAACGGAAGCAAACAACGCAAACAGAACCAATGGGGGGGGCTACCTGAATTTGTCCAATCGTTGCAAAACGTTTTCTGTTTGGGTAAATGTTTTTAGTTGCAAAATGTTTTGAACAGAAAATACATTCTGTAAAGGAATCTGAATAATGAATACACCCCAGGCTTCATCCTCATAGGAGAAAAGAGATGGTAACTTGCTCTCCATATTAGTGTTCTTTCCACTCATTGAATAATCGAGAGATGACAGGATAGTGTTCTCAACCGGATTGGATGATGCTTTCGTACAGGGATCGTATTTACAATGAATATAGTTCAAAAGTGCTGGACACACAACTAGCTATTTACATGTAGAAAAATAGTGGGGAATAAACAGTGCAGTGGGACATTATGGGCATTGTAGACATCAACTAGATGGAATGGAAGAAAAGTACATGTGAAAATATATAATTGTATATTTTCCTTTTCAATTAAATGAAATGCTTGTTTTAGTTGCATGACAAATACATGTTGAAAACACACTGCACAACCATTCAGAATTCTGTAGAAAACATTGTGTACGCTTTGCCCATCATAAGTACATTACCATATACACACCAAATACAATTGGTTCAGCGCTAGATACATTTTTTTCCATAAGCACCAAACTACATGTTTAGTTTCAGCACAGTGCAAAATAAGTCTATTTTTAAGACATTCCTCCATAGTTATGACATTCAGTGTCTCACCCCACCCAGGCAAGCTCCTCCCATCAAAGGTCATTACATATAGAATATGTTCCTCAAAAATATGATGCTTGATAAAGTTGCCCATTTTTGCATTGTTTCTCCTATTTAAGGTAACGATTCAGGGAGGGCAACTTTTCCCCCAAGCCTAACATTCAGGACTCCCACCCCACCTCCCTAGCCCCTCCATTCCACTTGAGGGCTGTTTAATTTAGATTAGTCTCATCTCCCCTCCATCCCTCCTTATGCTCCTATATTTAGGGGGCTGCTCTGGCTTGCAGAGTCGGATTACTGGAGACTGAACACTAACTTACTGCATAAAGAGAGAAACTCAAAACAAGCACAACAATCATGTAAAACTAGCATGTAAAACAAGCATGTGTACTGCAGTCCTAGTCCCAGCCCAGGGATGACACAGCAGCACTGTATCGAGGAAGGGATGAAAGTCTAACACTGTCCACTATCCAGTTCCTGAGATGAGGGTGGTAGTGAAAAAGTAGCCCCACTCTAGTTCTCAGGGACTGTGTGTGTGTGTGTGTGTTAAGGAGTAGACTTCATGGACTGTGTGTGTGTGTGGTTTAGTTCTTAGGCGACCAGCCCTTCATCAGAACAGGCTTGAATGACCTGGCTGATGCTTGAATAATACTTGTGTGATGCTACATCAAGTAGCTCCAGTATCCAGCACCCCCTCTCTCCTCTCTGCTTCCTCCCTGTGGTGATATGCAGCACTACAGACTGGTGGTCACTGGGCCTCTGGTGGCCTACCCTAGCTGCTGTTCACTTTGAGACTCTTCATGCGGTGTAACAGGAAGTCCTTCTCCATTTGGGCCTCAGCTAGAGCCATCTTGGCTTTGGAGAGCTCCAGTTTCAAACACTCATTCTCCTCTATCAGCAGCTAGGGGTAAACAGAAGAGATGGTGTTGATAAGCGTGGTGGTTAAATTCCTATGAAAGAGTGCAGGGCATAACATTAGATTTTTGGTCAGATTTTTTTACCAGCCAAAATATTTCTCCCCCGCTAAAATGACAAAAACAAAGCATGATTTGTAATGTATCCAAAACAAATGTATTACTAGAAAGGTAATGTGGTATATTGTTTAATTGAATTTGTGACTTGAGTACACACACACACACACACACACAAAATATCACAGATGAGACAAACATTTTCACCTGCCCCTTTAAGGGCTGGAGGTTACCATGGTAACACTACTCAGGTCATGTTTGTGGCTGTGAGATTGAGTCTGACAAGTAGAAGCGTTATCTTCGCTTCCCGAGCAGTTGAAACTCAAACATAGAAAAACAACCTAGCGTGTGAACAAAACAATGTAAATAGCAGAGAAACACAACGTCTCACTTCAGTCGATTTTTGTTTCAAGTAAATTAGACAAACTTTTATGCCTGTGTGCAGCTCTTCACATGCGCACTGTCCTAAGAGCAAAGTGGAATAGGCTGCATAGGATTTGCAGTTCTTTGACTTGTCCGATTAATTTACAAGCTATGAAACAAAACGGTGGAAATAACTTAAATATCGCAGCATTTATTTTTCATGTGATCATACTTGCCTATTTTTAGTCACAAATGAGAGTGAAATGCTCGCACTGTGGAGCCCTGACCCTCCACCAATTGTCTTACCTGAAAATTACACCCTCATTTGGCAGGTGGCGGGTGTTCATTTTAGGCCCTGGAGTAGTGGGTGGTGTGTGTGTGAACTACTCACCTGTTCTTTGTTGGAGGGGGCTGGGCTAGGGCTAGGAGGGTCAGGGGTCTGTGTGGCCTTGGGAGTGCTGCTGACCACACTTTCAGAGACTGGAGACAGACCGCTGTCAATCAATTGGACTTCTTTCTTAGGCCCCGCCTCAGACATATTTTCCACTGTGACAACAGAGGGTGGGGGGAGTGGGTGAAAGGTAGAAATAAACTTGAAAGTTATGTCATTGTATGATTATGAAATGGGGCGGAGGGTGTGTGTGTGTGCGCGTGTGACAGTGTATTTGTGTATAAGTGAATGCGCGAGGCAGTGTGTGTTTGTGTATGAGTGAGTGAGTGAGTGAGTGAGTATACAGCTGAAGGGGGAAGATTACATACACTCAGGAGTCATTAAAACTCATTTTTCAACCACTCCACAAAATTCTTGTTATCAAACTATAATTTTGGCAAGTCTGTTAGGACATCTACTTTGTGCATGACACAAGTAATTTTTCCAACAATTGTTTACAGACAGATGATTTAACTTATAATTCACTGTATCACAATTCCAGTGGGTCAGAAGTTTACATACACTAAGTTGACTGTGCCTTTAAAGAGCTTGGAAAATTCCAGAAAATGATGTCATGGCTTTCGAAGCTTCTGATTGACTCAAATGATGTCAATTAGCCTATTGGAGGTGTGGATGTATTTCAAGGCCTACCTGTGGATGTATTTCAAGGACCACCTTCCTGTGGCAGTGCCTCTTTGCTTGACATAATGGGAAAATCATAAGAAATCAGCCAAGACCTCAGAAAAAGAATTGTAGACCTCCACAAGTCTGGTTCATCCTTGGGAGCAATTTCCAAACGCCTGAAGGTACCAAATTCATCTGTACAAACACCAAGAGATCACGCAGCCGTCATGCCGCTCAGGAAGGAGACACGTTCTGTCTCCTAGAGATGAACGAACTTAGGTGCGAAAAGTGCAAATCAATCCCAGAATAACAGCAAAGGACCTTGTGAAGATGCTGGAGGAAACAGGTACAAAAGTATCTATATCCACAGTAAAACGAGTCCTATATCGACATAACCTGAAAGGCCGCTCAGCAAGGAAGAAGCCACTGCTCCAAAACCGCCATAAAAAAGCCAGACTACAGTTTGCAACTGCACATGGGGACAAAGATCATACTTTTTGGAGAAATGTCCTCTGGTCTGATGAAACAAAAATAGAACTGTTTGGCCATCATCGCAAAATAGATGGCATCATGAGGGTGGAAAATTATTTGGATATATTAAAGCAACATCTCAAGTTAAAACTTGGTCACAAATGGGTCTTCCAAATGGACAATGACCCCAAGCATACTTCCAAAATTGTGGCAAAATGACTTAAGGACAACAAAGTCAAGGTATTGGAGTGGCCATCACAAAGCCCTGACCTCAATCCTATAGAGAATTTGTGGGCAGAACTGAAAAAGTGTGTGCGAGCAAGGAGGCCTACAAACCTGACTCAGTTACACCTGCTCTGTCAGAAGGAATGGGCCAACATTCACCCAATTTATTGTGGAAAGCTTCCCAATATGTTTGACCCAAGTTAAACAATTTAAAGGCAATGCTACCAAATACTAATTGAGTGTATGTAAACTTCTGACCCACTGGGAATGTGATGAAATAAATAAAAGCTGAAATAAATCACTCTACTATTATTCTGACATTTCACATTCTTAAAATAAAGTGGTGATCCTAACTGACCTAAGACAGGGAAGTTTTAGTAGGATTAAATGTCAGGAATTGTGAAAAACTATGTTTAAATGTATTTGGCTAAGGTGTATGTAAACTTCTGACTTCAACTCTATATGAGTGAATGTGTGAGGCAGTGTGTGTGTTTGTGTGTGTGTGGCAGTGTGTGTGTGTGAGGCAGTGTGTGTGTGTTTCACCCCCTATAGAGAAGGCTCCATCGTCGGTCCTGTGGATGAGCAGGTTGGAGATGTGCAGAGTGATGGGGGTGGGATCAGGGTCAGACGGGTTGTCACGGGGACCATCATCCTGCAGAGGGGGACAGAGGTTAATGTGTCTGTGGTTAATGTGTCTGTGGTTAATGTGTCTGTGTGTGTGTTCATCCCCACCTTCAGGTCGATGTGTGTGTCCCTGACGCTGATCTCCATCGGGAGGACCTGGGGGGCGGAGTCATCCTCCAGGAAGTGAGCCAGGTTCCTTAGCGACGACATGAGGAAGCTGGCCCGGTAGCCGTGGAGACGCAGCTGGAGGAAACCGTTGGTCTCGGCCAGGGGGGAGTGGGCGGCGGCACACGGCCCGCTCTCCAGCCGAGCCCTGACCTCCGGGAGATGGGTGGTCCCGTCTGTATTGGCCTCCAGACCACCACCTAGCGAGGGAAAGAGGAAGGAGTGGGGAGTGGAAGAGAAAATGAGAACATCAGTAATCAATTAATTCCCATTAAAAAGAGAAGGCATGGATTGGCTGCAATACAAACAGAATCACTGCAACCACAACTCAAAGAAAAGGCTCAGCGATGGCCGCTCGGCAGGCATAGAACCAGAAACTGCCTTACTGCTGACGCCAGTCTTTGAATCCATTACTAAGGTCTGACTAATTTGTAAATCAAGGGCCCTTCTGGTAGGTGGGGGTACTGATCCCATACAACTATTTAAAAGGACAGTAAAGTGTCACAGCAGCTGCACCCACGCAGACACACATTAACACTACAACAACGCATCGGTCACTGCCTCAGTCAGGAAGGAAGGAGATATGGAGGGAGGAAATGGCAGATGTGAGAGAAGATAAGAGGTAGAAACAGAAATAGTGAGAAAGTGATGGGGAGCGAGACATAGAGCGGGGTAGGAAAGGAGAGAGCGTGCGAGAGAGAGCGGGGTAGTGAAGGATAGAGATCTGGATTATTCTTCTGTGAAAGAGGGAGGAGGCAGAGCCGAGCTGAGAGAGAGATGGGGATTACTCTTCTGTGAGCTGAGAGAGAGATGGGGATTACTCTTCTGTGAGCTGAGAGAGAGATGGGGATTACTCTTCTGTGAGCTGAGAGAGAGAAGGGGATTACTCTTCTGTGAAAGAGGGAGGAGGCAGAGCAGAGAGAAATATGGGGATTACTCTTCTGTTAGCAGAGGGAGAGATGGGGATTACTCTTCTGTGAAAGAGGGAGGCGGCAGAGCTGAGCTGACAGAGATGGGAATTACTCTTCTGTAAAAGAGGGAGGGGGGGTAAATATGGACCTCACCAACCCCTCTTAAATATTCACACACGTTGGAGGTGACATGCTGGAGACACACATGCACACAACCTGGGGTGGCCAAAGACACATACAGACACTGGGTTTAATGTAGCTGGTAAAGGGAGCAAAACCCCCACCATCTCACTGCAGCAGTTAGACACACACACCCCTTGAGACATACACTGCAGTCACACATCCACACTGCAGTCACACACCCTTGAGACACACATTGCAGTCACACGTTTTTACTATCCTTGTGGGAACCAGAAGTCCTCACCAGGATAGTAAAACAAGGAAAATCAGGGACATTTTGCTGATCCCCACAAGGAAAGAGGCTATTTATAGGCTTAGGGGTTAGGTTTAGGGTTAGGTTTAGGGTTTAGGGGTTTGTGGTTAAGGAAAATAGGATTTTGAATGAGAATCAATTGTTTGGTCCCCACAAGGATAGTGAAACAAACGTGTGTAGCATGCTTGGTGGAGCAAAAATACTATCTGTCATTTCATACCAATGATGAAATCAGAGACACACTAAAACACTAACAAACAAACAGGAAGTAGCACTTGTGCGCAAGCTTGCGTTTGCCTACCCATGCTTATGTTCCACACACACATACCTTCGCTGCCTGGGGCAGGGGGTACAATAGTGCTGCCCTGAGCAGTGGGTACCATACCTGCAAGAGTTATGGAAGGGTAAACCAAGTCAATTGGGAGTGTTGTGTAGCCTTCATCCAGCTATAGATACTACTCCAAGAGAATGGGGAATAGTGAGACTGCAGTATGTTTAACTGCAATGTATGTCGTAGTGTACTAGCCCACAAGTATGTATGTATGTATGTATGCATGTATTCATTTGTGTGTCTACGCATGCATCTGTGTGCATCTTCACCCAGGCTGCGGTTGCTGAGGTATTGTCGGAGGCTGACGTTTCCCAGCTGTGTGGGTCTGACGCAGCCCACCTCCAGAGATACAGCTGTGCTCTCCCCTCGCACTTCCATCCCCCCACACACACACTGCACCTTCAGCACCAGCACCGACACCTGGGGGGGAGAGAGAGGGAGGGAGGGAGGCATTAAGTGGGATAGGAGAGTCAGCTAAAATGAATAAAAATGTATGTTAATTTAATCAATTCAGAAAGTGGGGTAAAATTACAGTTCAGGAAATGAAAAATGCTCAAGTACACTCATGCATGTGTGTGTATAGTGCATGTGTGTGTACAGTGCATGTGTGTGTACAGTGCATATGTATGTACAGTGCATGTGTATGTACAGTGCATTCAGAAAGTATTCAGACCACTTGATTTTTTCCACATTAAGTTACACTACAGCCTTGTTCTAAAATTGATTAAATAAAACAATACACACACAATACCTCATAATGACAAGGAGAAAAAAAGGTTTTTAGAAATGTTTGCAAATGTATTAAACATAAAAAACAAATACTTTATTTACATACAGTATTCAGACCTTTTGCTATGAGACTCGAAATTGAGTTCAGGTGCATCCTGTTTCCATTGATCATCCTTGATGTTTCTACAACTTGATTGGAGTAAATTCAATTGATTGAACATGATTTGGAAAGGCACACCTGTCTATATATGGTACCACAGTTGACAGTGCATGTCAGAGCAAAAACCAAGCTATGAGGTCGAAGGGATTGTCCGTAGAGCTCTGAGACAGGATTGTGTCGAGGCACAGATCTAGGGAAGGGTACCAAAACAGTTCTACAGCATTGAAGGTCCCCAAGAACACAGTGGCCTCCATCATTCTTAAATGGAAGTTTGGAACAAAAAAAGGGGGAAGAAGGGCCTTGGTCAGGGAGGTGGCAAAGAACCCAGAGTTCCTCTGTGGAGATGGAAGAACCTTCCAGAAGGACAACCATCTCTGCAGCACTCCACAAATCAGGACTTTTTGGTTGAGTGGCCAGACGGAAGCCACTCCTCAGTAAAATGCATATGACAGCCCGTTGGGAGTTTGCCAAAAGCCTCCTAAAGAATCTCAGACCTTGAGAAACAAGCTTCTCTGGTCTGATGAAACCAAGATTTAACTATTTGACCCGACTGCCAAACGTCACATCTGGAGGAAGTCTGGCACCATCCCTACGGTGAAGCATGTTTGTGGCAGCATCATGCTGTGTGGATGTTTTTCAGCGGCATGGACTGGAAGACTAGTCAAGATCGAGGCAAAGATGAACAGAGCAAAGTACAAGGAGATCCTTGATGAAAACCTGCTCCAGAGCGCTCAGGACCTCAGACTGGGACGAAGGTTCACCTTCCAACAGGACAACTACCTTAAGCACACAGCCAAGGAAACACAGGATTGGCTTCGGAAGAAGTCTCAATGTTCTCGAATGGCCCAGCCAGAGCCGGACTTGAACCAGATCGAACATCTCTGGAGTAGAGGTCGACCGATTATGATTTTAACGCCGATACCGATACAGATTATTGGACCAAAAAAAGCCGATACCGATTAATTGGCCGATTTTTATTTATTTATTTGTAATAATGACAATTACAACAATACTGAATGAACACTTATTTTAACTTAATATAATACATCAATAAAATGTATTTAGCCTCAAGTAAATAATGAAACATGTTCAATTTGGTTTAAATAATAAGTGTTGGAGAAGAAAGAAAAAGTGCAATATGTGCCATGTAAGAAAGCTAACGTTTAAGTTCCTTGCTCAGAACATGAGAAAGCTGGTGGTTCCTTTTTTTTCTTCTTCAATATTCCCAGTTTTAGGTTTTAGTTATTATTGGAATTATGGGACTATTTCGCTCTATACCATTTGTATTTCATATACCTTTGACTATTGGATGTTCTTATAGGGATTTTAGTATTGCCAGTGTAACAGTATAGCTTCCATCCCTCTCCTCACCACAGCCACCCTCGAAGCAGCGTTACCCACATGCAGAGCAAGGGGAACAACTACTCCAAGTCTCAGAGCGAGTGACGTTTGAAACGCTATAGGCGCGAACCCTGCTAACTAGCTAGCCATTTCACATCGGTTACACCAGCCTAATCTCGGGAGTTGATAGGCTTGAAGTCATAAACAGCGCAATGCTTGAAGCATTGTGAAGAGCTGCTGGCAAAACGCATGAAAGTGCTGTTTGAATGAACGCTTACGAGCCTGCTGGTGCCTACCGTCGCTCAGTCAGATTGCTCTATCAAATCATATAATTAATTATAACATAATAACACACAGAAATACGAGCCTTAGGTCATTAATATGGTCAAATCGGGAAACTACAATTTCGAAAAAACAAGACTTATTCTTTCAGTGAAATACGGAACCGTTCCGTATTTTATCCAACGGGTGGCATCCATCAGTCTAAATATTCCTGTTACATTGCACAACCTACAATGTTATGTCATAATTACGCAGAATTCTGGCAAATTAGTTCGCAATGAGCCAGGCGGCCCAAACTGTTGCATATACACTGACTCTGCGTGCAATGAACGCAAGAGAAGTGACACAATTTCACCTGGTTAATATTGCCTGCTAAACTTTCTTTTAACTAAATATGCAGGTTTAAAAATATATACTTCAGTGTATTGATTTTAAGAAAGGCTTTGATGTTTGTTAGGTACACGTTGGAGCAACGAAAGTCATTTTTCGCGAATGCGCACCACATCGATTATATGCAACGCAGGACATGCTAGATAAACTAGTTATATCATCAACCATGTGTAGTTAACTAGTGATTGTTTTTTATAAGATAAGTTGAATGCTAGCTAGCAACTCACCTTGGCTTCTTACTGCTTTCGAGTAACAGGCAGGCTCCTCGTGAGGCAGGTGGTTAGACGTTTGACTAGTTAACTAACTGAGGTTGCAAGATTGAATCCCTGAGCTGACAAGTTATAAATCTGTCATTCTGCCCCTGAACAAGACAGTAAACCCACTGTTCCTAGGCCGTCATTGAAAATAAGAATGTGTTCTTAACTAACTTGCCTCGTTAAATAAAAGGTGTAAAGGAAAATAATAATAATAATCTGCAAAATCGGCATCCAAAAATACTGATTTCCGGTTTTTATGAAAACTTGGAATCGGCCCTAATTAAATCGGCCATTCCGATTAATAGGTTGACCTCTACTCCGGAGACCTGAAAATAGCTGTGCAGTGACACTCCCTGTTCAACCTGACAGAGCTTGAGAGGATCTGCAGAGAATGGCAGAAACTCCACAAAGACAGGTGTGACAAGCTTGTAGCGTCATACCCAAGAAGACTGGAGTCTGTAATCGCTGCCAAAAGGTGCTTCAACTGAGTAAAGGGTCTGAATACTTATGTAAATGTGATATCAGTTTATTTTTAATACATTTGCAAAAATGTCAAAAACTTTTGGCTTTGTCATTATGGGGTTTTGTGTGTAGATCGATGAGGGAAAAACACTATTTAATCCATTTTAGAATAAGGCTGTAACGTAACAAATTGAGGAAAAAGTAAAGGAGTCGGAATACTTCCCGAATGCACTGTATAGTGTAGTGTGCGTGTGTGTACAGCAGTGTGTGTGTTCATGGATCCATGCCTGCATGTGAGCATACATTTCCTGTGCATGTGTGTATTACCATGTCTTTGGTAGGTTCGTCGATGCTCTGGGAGGTGGCACTGACAGTATCTGGTGAGCCAGCACAGTCCTGCTCCCCTGTGCCCATGGCCGCTACTGCTGCTGCCTCCTTGGCAATTTCTGTGGCACTCTGCTCCCTCACCACATCCTTAAAGCCTGAGATGGACACGTCGTCTGTGGACATAGAATAAATTAAAATTGGTGGTCTGCAACCAAAACATTGATAAATACCAGACACAAACCTAAAAACTCAGCAAAAACATTAACAGCCCTTTTTCAGGACCCTGTCTTTCAAAGATAATTCGTAAAAATCCAATGTCACATATCTTCATTGTAAAGGGTTTAAACACTGTTTCCCATGCTTGGTCAATGAACCATAAACAATTAATGAACATACTTAATGAACATTCAATCACCCACGTGGGTATATGTGCCTAAAAACCAATGAGTAGATAGGAGAGGCTGGACTTGCAGCAAATCAAGCGTCTAAAATAGAGCCAAGTTATATTCCTGGAACGCAAACGCCCCTTGACACGTGCGAGCAGTGGATGAAACGAATTAACAACATGTACATTTATTTTGCAACACAGCTGGTTTGTTCAACATATTAGGGGCCAAGATGAATTTCTTCAGCATTCTGAGTTTGAAGAGGCGATGTTGTGCCATCTTCACCACACTGTCAGTGTGAAGGAACCATTTCACATTTCAGTGAGGAACTAGAAGCTGTTGACTATCCACTGCCTGTCGATGTGGATGGGGGCGTTCTCTCGCTGCGGCCTCCTGAAGTCCACGATCAGCTCCTTCGTTTTGTTGACGTTGAGGGAGAGGTTATTTTCCTGGCACCACTCCACCAGGGCCCTCACCTCCTCCCTGTAGGCTGCCTCACTGTTGTTAGTAAAAATCAGGCCTACCACTGTTGTGTCGTTAGCAAACCTGATGAATGAGTTGGAGATGCGTGTGACCACGCAGTCATGGGTGAACAGGGAGTACAGGAGGCGGCTGACCACGCACCTGAGGGGCCCACGTGTTGAGGGTCAGAGTGGTGGAGGTGATGTTTCCTTCCTTCACCACCTGGGGTCAGCCCATCAGGAAGTCTAGGACCCAGGGCCCTGTGTGTGTGTGTAGTTCCTACCCCTCTCTAGCAGGCTGTATGTGTCTGTGTCTCCGTCCTCCATCAGGTAGCTGTCTATGGAGAGGTTGTCCAAGGACTGCAGAGACGGAGTCTTCTTCATGTTCTTATAGGACACTGAGAAACTGGACTGGGAACGCTCCCTCATCAGACGCCCACTGGAACACAAACAAACAAGAGTGAGTGTGAGTGGGGGAGAAGGGTGAGGGGAAAGAAAAACAGGAGTACTGTGGACCTCAAGGCTTGGATTTGAATAGCCCTGCGCCCCGTTTCCCAAAATAATTTTACGGCCGAGTTCATCATCAGAACCATTAAGCTGGTTTTAACAATGAACTTAGCCTTAAGATGCTTTTGGGAAACCGGGCTCAGGTCTAGACCGTTGACCTAGCCAAGACTATCTGCTACTAGTCACCAGATAAAGGCTACACACACTATTCACCGGGTATACACACCAACTTGCAGCGTGTAAATGTATACAGACCCACATATACTCCCACAGATATACACCCAACCACAGACAATTCTACATGCACACGTACAGATACAACACACACACACCACACCGTGAACAGATATTTAAAGGAATGCGGACGCACACACAGACAGACGTGTCTTACATGTTGGAAATAGAATAAAGGGAGGTGGACCGGGTGTTTGAGGAGCTGAGCCGGTCAGAAACCACTGACAGACTGCCTTTCCTTTGTAGAGAGAGAAACACACACACACACACACCTCGCATGGGTCAGAGCAGACGACACACTGAGCTACAGAGTAGCAGAGTGAGAAAAACACACAACACACACAAAAAGACACGATGCACACCTTGTATGGGCGCTCATTGGACAAGGCAGAAACACACACAAATGAACAAACACCTCTTATTAAGTGACAACATTGATATTGTGACGTATAGGGCAGGTACAGTGAGGTCACTGTATTTACACAGACATGATGTAGTACTACAGACTGATGTGATGGGACTGACCAAGTAACAGTAAAGTAACATTAAATGATGCTTTACTAAGCTGGGCATGAATAAGTGAGTAACTGTAATGACATCTGCATGAAGTATTGTTGTGACTGAGTATTTTTTTAAAGCTTGTCATAAGTCCTCTGAATGAGTGTTATTGGCCTGTCGATTGGCCTGCATTTCCCACTGCTGATCTGGCGACCGGGACATGCACCAAGTCACAGTAAAGATGTTCTTATTGGTTGCTTTGATTTGGAGTGAATCATCACTGAATGTTTTACAGTCTGACCGTCTGAATAGCTGAACAATATGCTATGGAAGTAATGGAATCAGTGTTCCTCTGGAGAAATGGGTAGCAGTAACGGGGACAGGTCAGGGGGTTTCCCTCTCCCACTGTTTTGGGGGTCTCCCCCAGAGAATTGTGATGCAGAAGGACTGAGAAGCTTACTTCTGGTAACTTTTTAAAAGGACATTCTATCAAAAATGTATGAAAATAAAATTATGTTGACAACCAAAATATAATTTCTACCTCCAGAAATGAGCCAAATAACATATTGGTAAAATTATTTGTTTAAATTGTAACATCGTGGACCATGCTTATAGCCTATGCATGGTTCCTATGATCAGGTATGCTATTAGCAATAAGCATTATCACCTTTATCCCAACTGATGCAGCATAGCGAATATAAATAAATAGGCTGAAGCATGGTGTAGCCCATCTGCATTTACCCTGTTGGGCTAATCATTAGTAGAGTCCTGCATCGGGTCAGATACGCATGGGTGAGACAAAAAATAAAAAAACCTTTCAACCCGTGGGTCGGCTCGTGGTTCAGAAAAATTACATTGCGGTTCAGGAAATATTTTAAAATCAGGTTATTAATACACTTTCAAACCCCAGGCGCTTGTGGTGTTGTGAATTCCATTCTGTGAACGGCGAGACAGACATAAGGCTACCAGCCAAACACGCATTGAGAGTGTGTGGAACTGTCCCTTCTTCGTGAGGTGCTACAATTGTCCACGTGCAGCGCTTATGTTCCCTCTCCCCACCAGATCATTTTGATTTATTTAACTCGGCAAGTCAGTTAAGAACAAATTCTTATTTACAATGACGCCTACCCCGGTCAAACCTAGACGACGATGGGCCAATTGTGCGCCGCCCTATGGGGCTCCTAATCACAGCCGGTTGTGATACAACACATTACAAAGCGTATTTTTCCTGGGTAGCCTTGGTTACGTGAAAATGGCTAACGTAGGCCTAACCGGAGAAATAAAAACTAAGGTTATGATAACGGAATAGGCTACATCGCCGTGGAAATGTGCTGCGAGAGTGAAATCTCCAGTTTAGAAGACCAACACGGTAGACGAATACACAGCTGGCACAGAGTGCAAGCAGGTAGGCCTATTTTCGATCATTCATTGAATAGTTATTTATTCCATTCATTCAGCGTTCCTCCATTAGACCATACGCAGGCCATATTAAGAGTAAACCGGTGCGGCTGGTAAAAGTGTGAGCAGCCGATTTTTGATTCTGGGAATTCCCTCCCTATGACAATCGTAATTTGAAGACGCCTCGAGGGGAATATTTATCTGGCATAGAACACACACAAGCCGATTATGTAAATAGAGGAACTATTATACTGTGGGGTTGTCTGATTTTGTCTGCAGAGGAAAAGTACATGTGGACTGTTCCAGCATCTTCAAAGTGCACCTCAGTAAACATTTTTTAAATGTCCCATATTTTTTTGCAGTGGCAGCAATTATTTTGCCGTGGCACCACAGCTAAATGACTGCAGTGGAAACACTTAGCTGGGAAAGGACTGTTATGGTAAGGACAATCTAAATAACCAGACTGTATTATGATAATGATGGAAGGGAAATACCTGGACATAGACTCAGGCAGTCTGGCCCCAGGGTTCTTCTCGTTCCAGTCTTTGGTGGAGAGTGGGTCTGAGAGAGTGGGGTCTGCCCTGGAGGACTCACCCTGCTGGGCTGTACAAACAACTCTGGTCCCCGGCTCCTCTCCCCCAGTCCGGGCCTCCAGGATAGCCTCTCCCAACTCCTCTGAACTCGATCTCCCTGTCCTCTCGTCAAGAGAAGCCTTCAGGTTGGGGGCAGAGGCAGGGATGAGAGGGGCAGGGCCTTGCGTTATCCCACCCTCTACCCCTCCCCCGTACATAAGCTGGTCCACTGTACAGCTTCCCTTTGTCCCAGCCCCCTCTACGTGGGTTCCTCTATCTCCCCCCTCCCCTCCGTCACTCCCAGTCTCCAAGGTGCATCTACTCTCCGAGGGGGACAACTCCGACCCTAGGGGGGAACCAGGACCCTCGGGCTGGGGGACCGGCTTCAAGAGGAGAGCTATCTCCGCACTTTTGAGCAGGATCCCCACACAGGCACTGAAGGGCTGGTGGTCTGGAGGGGGGTCCGATGTGGTCTTTGCCTTGTCTCGTTTGGAGCCCATCCCCTCCAGGTCCTGTTGCAGGGTGTGCTGCAAGGCTTTGATGCTGCGCTGCAGCCGCATCAGGAACATGTACTGCCTGTGGCTCACCTGGACACACACATTATAATCATAACTACACAATATAATATAACAATATATGCCATTTAGCAGACGCTTTTATCCAAAGCGACTTACAGTCATGTGTGCATACATTCTACGTATGGGTGGTCCCGGGGATCGAACCCACTACCCTGGCGTTACAAGCGCCATGCTCTACCAACTGAGCTACAGAAGGACCACACACTTCAGTATTCTCAAATAACCACAGTGTAACGCATGTTGGTTCACATTATACACACACACCTCATACATTAATACAAAGTGTACAAAACATTAGGAACACCTTCCTAATATTGAGTTGCACCCCGCTTTTGTCCTCAGAACAGACTCAATTCATGGAGGCATGGACCCTACAGGGTGTGGAAAGCGTTCCACAGGGATGCTGGTCCATGTTGACTCCAATGCTTCCCACAGTTGTGTCAAGTTGGCTGGATGTCCTTTTGGTGGTGGACCATTGTTGATACACACAGGAAACTGTTGTGTGAAAAACCCAGCAGCATTGCAGTTCTTGACACACAAACCAGTGCACCAGGCACCTACTGCCAAAACCCGTTCAATGGCACTTAAATATTTTGTCTTGCTCATTCACCCTCTGAATGGCACACACACACACATAAGTGGCATTAATCAGGGATCATAGACTGACCAGGTGAAAGCTATGTTATGAAAAGAGAATGTTCCTAATGTTTTGTACACTTAGCGTATATACACACACACACACCAAAAGATATGAATTACCACTCACCTGTGCACTCAAATGCTTCTGTACGTGCACTAACATGTGCATGTCTGCCTCCTTACTGGAAGACGAGGAAGGTGGGGGGATGTTGTCCAGGGACAGTGGCTTGTGAAGCCCGTTGCTAGGTGGCAGTGAGGCCTCTGTTGCCGTGGCGTCCGTAACAGTACTATAGTACTCCTTCAAAAGCCTCTTCCTCTGCAGACGTCCTACGGTATCCACAGGCTCGCTCTTGGCCAGGCCTGCAGCAAGGGGCGTTCTCTGCCCTCTCGAAGCCCCGCCCATTAGCCGCTCCTGGTGCTGGGCGTGTCTGACCGGCTGGCACGCCCACAGAGTGAGGGGGAAGGCGTCAACGAAGGGCTGGGGCCGCCCCTTCCCGCCGCGCGTCCCCTCGTAGTCCACCCAGAACTGGGCAAAGTGAACCGCCCACAAGTCTGTGGCAGCTGGCATTTTGAGGGCATCCACGCCCAACGAGGGCGACACCAACCCTTTATACACATTGTGCAACACAGTGTCCTGCTCATGCGCATGGCGCTGGAAAACGGGGTGGATCACCGGGAAGGAGGTGGAGGAGCGAGGGAAGGAGGAAAAGGAGGTGGAGAAGAACTGTTGTTCTTGAAAGGAGAGGAGGAGGGCTTCCAGGTGGGAGCGGGAGCAGTTGGGGGGGTGGCGGGTGTTGGTGGCCACCATCTCCGAGCATTGGACGGAGACGGAGCGGGGGAGGTCCTGGGGATAGGAGGGGTCCCTGTCCGTGGGCACTACCAACTGTGGTGGGGGAGAGGAAGAGAAACACAGTATTAGAAAATATACATACAGAGGTCATCAATGTGTACAAGATGACTAATGAGAGTAATTTCCAATCTGTTGAAATGTAAAGACTATGCTCTTACAGAAATGGAGTGTGTTGACCTTTAAGGGCTTTTTTCACAGCTATGGTAGCGTTTGCATTTCTCAAATGACTGGATCAAAGTGTCCAAGTACTGAATCAGTGTGGGATTTGAACAGCGACATAACATCATGACAGAGCCTGTGGTTGTGTATCCTTTCTGCCCTCTACCTTCAGCATTAGTCCGTCCACCCTGACGTCGATGTGCTCGTCAGGCTTCTGTTCCTCGTCGTTGAGCTTGTAGAGCTCCATGAACTGTTCCAGGCTCTGCCTCAGGTCCAGCGTAAACAGGTTGCACCACACCAGGCTCCTGGGGTCCAGCACCAGCTGCAGCGCATTCAGCTGCACATACAGGTTGGGGCAGGGGACTACAGGAGGTGGGGAAGAGAAGATGATATAATAATCAGTGCAAGGGACTGCAGGAGGCGGGGAATAGAAGATGATATAATAATCAATGCAAGGGACTGCAGGAGGCGGGGAAGAGAAGATGATATAATAATCAATACAAGGGACTGCAGGAGGCGGGGAAGAGAAGATGATATAATAATCAATGCAAGGGACTCGGGGAAGAGAAGATGATATAATAATCAATGCAAGGGACTGCAGGAGGCGGGGAAGAGAAGATGATATAATAATCAATGCAAGGGACTGCGGGGAAGAGAAGATGGAGGCGGGGAAGAGAAGATGATATAATAATCAATGCAAGGGACTACAGGAGGTGGGGAAGAGAAGATGATATAATAATCAATACAAGGGACTACAGGAGGTGGGGAAGAGAAGATATAATAATCAATGCAAGGGACTGCAGGAGGTGGGGAAGAGAAGATGATATAATAATCAATGCAAGGGACTGCAGGAGGTGGGGAAGAGAAGATGATATAATAATCAATACAAGGGACTGCAGGAGGCGGGGAAGAGAAGATGATATAATAATCAATGCAAGGGACTGCAGGAGGCGGGGAAGAGAAGATGATATAATAATCAATACAAGGGACTGCAGGAGGCGGGGAAGAGAAGATGATATAATAATCAATACAAGGGACTGCAGGAGGCGGGGAAGAGAAGATGATATAATAATCAATGCAAGGGACTGCAGGAGGTGGGGAAGAGAAGATGATATAATAATCAATACAAGGGACTGCAGGAGGTGGGGAACACTAAAATAACACATCCTAGATCTGAATGAATGAAATATTCTTATTAAATACTTTTTTCTTTACATAGTTGAATGTGCTGACATTCAAAATCACACAAAAATGATACATGGAAATCAAATATCAATCCATGGAGGTCTGGATTTGGAGTAACACACACAAAAGTGGAAAACCACACTACAGATTGATCCAACTTTGATGTAATGTCCTTAAAACAAGTCAAAATGAGGCTCAGTAGTGTGTGTGGCCTCCACGTGCCTGTATGACCTCCCTACAACGCCTGGGCATGCTCCTAATGAGGTGGAGGATGGTCTCCTGAGGGATCTCCTCCCAGACCTGGACTAAAGCATCCGCCAACTCCTGAACAGTCTGTGGTGCAACGTGGCGTTGGTGGATGGAGCGAGACATGTTGTCCCAGATGTGCTCAATTGGATTCAGGTCTGGGGAACGAGCGGGCCCGTCCATAGCATCAATGCCTTCCTCTTGCAGGAACTGCTGACACACTCCAGCCACATGAGGTCTAGCATCATCTTGCATTAGGAGGAACCCAGGGCCAACCGCACCAGCATATGGTCTCACATGGGGTCTGAGGATCTCATCTCGGTACCTAATGGCAGTCAGGCTACCTCTGGCGAGTACATGGAGAGCTGTGCGGCCCCCCAAAGAAATGCCACCCCACACCATGACTGACCCACCGCCAAACCGGTCATGCTGGAGGATGTTGCAGGCAGCAGAACGTTCTCCACGGCGTCTCCAGACTCTGTCACATCTGTCACATGTGCTCAGTGTGAACCTGCTTTCATCTGTGAAGAGCACAGGGCGCCAGTGGCGAATTTGCTAATCTTGGTTTTCTCTGGCAAATGCCAAACGTCCTGCACAGTGTTGGGCTGTAAGCACAACCCCCACCTGTGGACGTCGGGCCCTCATACCACCCTCATGGAGTCTGTTTCTGACCGTTTGAGCAGACACATGCACATTTGTGGCCTGCTGGAGGTCATTTTTGTACATAGTCTATCGGTAAATAGCCCACCCATTTTTACCTACCTCATCCCCATACTGTTTTTATTTATTTTACTTTTCTGCTCTTTTGCACACCAGTATCTCTACCTGTACATGACCATCTGATCATTTATCACTCCAGTGTTAATCTGCAAAATTGTAATTATTCGCCTACCTCCTCATGCCTTTTGCACACAATGTATATAAACACCCTTTTTTCTACTGTGTTATTGACTTGTTAATTGTTTACTCCATGTGTAACTCTGTGTTGTCTGTTCACACTGCTACGCTTTATCTTGGCCAGGTCACAGTTGCAAATGAGAACTTGTTCTCAACTAGCTTACCTGGTTAAATAAAAAAGTGAAATTAATAGTCAGTGTTGCTTCCTAAGTGGACAGTTTGATTTCACAGTAGTGTGATTGACTTGGAGTTACATTGTGTTGTTTAAGTGTTCTATTTGAGCAGTGTATAATAATCAATGCAAGGGACTGCAGGAGGCGGGGAAGAGAAGATGATATAATAAACACAGGGCGCCAAGGGACTGCAGGAGGCGGGGAAGAGAAGATGATATAATAAACACAGGACGCCAAGGGACTGCGGGAGGCGGGGAAGAGAAGATGATATAATAAACACAGGGCGCCAAGGGACTGCGGGAGGCGGGGAAGAGAAGATGATATAATAAACACAGGGTGCCAAGGGACTGCAGGAGGCGGGGAAGAGAAGATGATATAATAAACACAGGGCGCCAAGGGACTGCAGGAGGCGGGGAAGAGAAGATGATATAATAAACACAGGGCGCCAAGGGACTGCAGGAGGTGGGGAAGAGAAGATGATATAATAAACACAGGGTGCCAAGGGACTGCAGGAGGCGGGGAAGAGAAGATGATATAATAAACACAGGGTGCCAAGGGACTGCAGGAGGCGGGGAAGAGAAGATGATATAATAAACACAGGGTGCCAAGGGACTGCAGGAGGCGGGGAAGAGAAGATGATATAATAAACACAGGGTGCCAAGGGACTGCAGGAGGCGGGGAAGAGAAGATGATATAATAAACACAGGGCGCCAAGGGACTGCAGGAGGCGGGGAAGAGAAGATGATATAATAAACACAGGGCGCCAAGGGACTGCAGGAGGCGGGGAAGAGAAGATGATATAATAAACACAGGGCGCCAAGGGACTGCGGGAGGCGGGGAAGAGAAGATGATATAATAAACACAGGGCGCCAAGGGACTGCGGGAGGCGGGGAAGAGAAGATGATATAATAAACACAGGGCGCCAAGGGACTGCGGGAGGCGGGGAAGAGAAGATGATATAATAAACACAGGGCGCCAAGGGACTGCGGGAGGCGGGGAAGAGAAGATGATATAAACACAGGGCGCCAAGGGACTGCGGGAGGCGGGGAAGAGAAGATGATATAATAAACACAGGGCGCCAAGGGACTGCAGGAGGCGGGGAAGAGAAGATGATATAATAAACACAGGGCGCCAAGGGACTGCAGGAGGTGGGGAAGATATGATATAATAAACACAGGGCGCCAAGGGACTGCAGGAGGCGGGGAAGAGAAGATGATATAATAAACACAGGGCGCCAAGGGACTGCAGGAAGCGGGGAAGAGAAGATGATATAATAAACACAGGGCGCCAAGGGACTGCAGGAGGCGGGGAAGAGAAGATGATATAATAAACACAGGGCGCCAAGGGACTGCAGGAGGTGGGGAAGATATGATATAATAAACACAGGGCGCCAAGGGACTGCAGGAGGTGGGGAAGATATGATATAATAAACACAGGGCGCCAAGGGACTGCAGGAGGTGGGGAAGAGAAGATGATATAATAAACACAGGGCGCCTAGGGACTGCAGGAAGCGGGGAAGAGAAGATGATATAATAAACACAGGGCGCCAACTGGGACTGCAGGAGGCAGGAGGGGGAAGAGAAGATGATATAATAAACACAGGGCGCCAAGGGACTGCAGGAGGCGGGGAAGAGAAGATGATATAATAAACACAGGGCGCCAAGGGACTGCAGGAGGCGGGGAAGAGAAGATGATATAATAAACACAGGGCGCCAAGGGACTGCAGGAGGCGGGGAAGAGAAGATGATATAATAAACACAGGGCGCCAAGGGACTGCAGGAGGCGGGGAAGAGAAGATGATATAATAAACACAGGGCGCCAAGGGACTGCAGGAGGCGGGGAAGAGAAGATGATATAATAAACACAGGGCGCCAAGGGACTGCAGGAGGCGGGGAAGAGAAGATGATATAATAAACACAGGGCGCCAAGGGACTGCAGGAGGCGGGGAAGAGAAGATGATATAATAAACACAGGGCGCCAAGGGACTGCAGGAGGCGGGGAAGAGAAGATGATATAATAAACACAGGGCGCCAAGGGACTGCAGGAGGCGGGGAAGAGAAGATGATATAATAAACACAGGGCGCCAAGGGACTGCAGGAGGCGGGGAAGAGAAGATGATATAATAAACACAGGGCGCCAAGGGACTGCAGGAGGGCGGGGAAGAGAAGATGATATAATAAACACAGGGCGCCAAGGGACTGCAGGAGGCGGGGAAGAGAAGATGATATAATAAACACAGGGTGCCAAGGGACTGCAGGAGGCGGGGAAGAGAAGATGATATAATAAACACTGGGCGCCAAGGGACTGCAGGAGGTGGGGAAGATATGATATAATAAACACAGGGCGCCAAGGGACTGCAGGAGGCGGGGAAGAGAAGATGATATAATAAACACAGGGCGCCAAGGGACTGCAGGAGGCGGGGAAGAGAAGATGATATAATAAACACAGGGCGCCAAGGGACTGCAGGAGGCGGGGAAGAGAAGATGATATAATAAACACAGGGCGCCAAGGGACTGCAGGAGGTGGGGAAGATATGGAAGGGAAGATGATATGATATAATAAACACAGGGCGCCAAGGGACTGCAGGAGGCGGGGAAGAGAAGATGATATAATAAACACAGGGCGCCAAGGGACTGCAGGAGGCGGGGAAGAGAAGATGATATAATAAACACAGGGCGCCAAGGGACTGCAGGAGGCGGGGAAGAGAAGATGATATAATAAACACAGGGCGCCAAGGGACTGCAGGAGGCGGGGAAGAGAAGATGATATAATAAACACAGGGCGCCAAGGGACTGCAGGAGGCGGGGAAGAGAAGATGATATAATAAACACAGGGCGCCAAGGGACTGCAGGAGGCGGGGAAGAGAAGATGATATAATAAACACAGGGCGCCAAGGGACTGCAGGAGGCAGGAGGGGGAAGAGAAGATGATATAATAAACACAGGGCGCCAAGGGAATGCAGGAGGCGGGGAAGAGAAGATGATATAATAAACACAGGGCGCCAAGGGACTGCAGGAGGCGGGGAAGAGAAGATGATATAATAAACACAGGGCGCCAAGGGACTGCAGGAGGTGGGGAAGATATGATATAATAAACACAGGGCGCCAAGGGACTGCAGGAGGCGGGGAAGAGAAGATGATATAATAAACACAGGGCGCCAAGGGACTGCAGGAGGCGGGGAAGAGAAGATGATATAATAAACACAGGGCGCCAAGGGACTGCAGGAGGCGGGGAAGAGAAGATGATATAATAAACACAGGGCGCCAAGGGACTGCAGGAGGCGGGGAAGAGAAGATGATATAATAAACACAGGGCGCCAAGGGACTGCAGGAGGCGGGGAAGAGAAGATGATATAATAAACACAGGGCGCCAAGGGACTGCAGGAGGCGGGGAAGAGAAGATGATATAATAAACACAGGGCGCCAAGGGACTGCAGGAGGCGGGGAAGAGAAGATGATATAATAAACACAGGGCGCCAAGGGACTGCAGGAGGCGGGGAAGAGAAGATGATATAATAAACACAGGGCGCCAAGGGACTGCAGGAGGCGGGGAAGAGAAAATGATATAATAAACACAGGGCGCCAAGGGACTGCAGGAGGCGGGGAAGAGAAGATGATATAATAAACACAGGTTGCCAAGGGACTGCAGGAGGTGGGGAAGAGAAGAAAGGATGGAAACTAGAAATGAGTGGAGGGGGAAGAGAAGAGAGGTGACGCACTAATGCATTCAACTTTCCCTCAGCACTAACACACCCGATTCACATAAACATCAAGTCAAGACTTCAAACAGTTCAATCAGGTGAGTTAGCGCTAAGCTGGAGTAAAACCTGTATACCCTGTAGGATGAGGGTCTAGGAATCAAAAACTGGGAACTGAATGGAGAGTAGGAACCAATCTTACTGGGGTAGTCTTTTCCGTCAGGGAAGTAGTATTCGGTGAACTCGACGTGGATGGCAGGCATCTCAGGAGGGAGGTACAGGGACTTCTTATTACAGGAGATCATGGCCTTAGGGCTGGAGCGACGCTGGTCTGCTGTGGACACCTGATACACACACACGGGATGAGGTCAGTATGAGAAGTGGGTGGATCAGATAGGCACGTCAACTGTGTGCGTGTGCTGACCTGGTAGATGCTGAAGTCAGCTATCCTGAGGACAATGGAGCTGGACAGGAGCTGCGCCCTGGGGGTTTGGGGAGAACTGAGGATACTGGTAGAACTAGTACTGATCTTACCTAGAAAGGAGAGGTGAAGAGAGAGAGAGAGAGGGGGGGGTGGTAGGGAGAATAAGGAGACAGAGTGGGGAGAGAAACGGGGAAAAGAAAAAGAGATCCAGTCAGACCACCTGCCACTCTGACGTCGTCTCAAAAGGTGTGTATCACCGCACACCGCGTGCGCACACCATCGGTTAGGGGGGTACCTGGCTCTAGGCATGAGAGGCAGCACTGTGCCCGCCCCCGTGCCCTCGCCCTCGCCCGTACCATGGCTCGTGCCCGCACCCACCCCGGGGGTAGGTCGTCTGGCCCGCTAACCACCACTATTCTTCCTCTTCCTGTCTCGTCCTGCCCTACGGGACCATACACACTGTCCCTAACACTGGAGACACTGGAGGGATACCTGGACACTGGAGAGGACAGAACTCAGAGTGACTAGGCAGTGTGATGCTAGGGAAACCAACACTTCACTTAATTCCAATCTAAAAATGACCCACTAGATGACACAAAGTGTATTCTAATTCAGTTGAATGTCAACTGTCTAACCAACATCACTCTTCATGGGCTGCTGGGACAGATTCTTATAGTTGTTGAATAAAAAGTGGATCAGGACATGTGCTCTAACACACACCTTCATTGGATTACCATGTTTCAATCACATTGAGGGGAGGTGTGTCTGTGTGTCTGTGTTTACCGTACTCTGTGTGTGTGCGTGCCTGTGCTGCTCTTTTGTTTACCGTGCTGTGGTGAGGTGTGAGAGTTGGCCGGGCCCTCCCGGTCTCTCTTGGCGGTCTTCAACATCTCCACGTTAGACTTGAACTCCTCCAGCAGACTCCTGGCCCAGCCCTCCCTGGCCTTAGTGGCCTCACTGTACTGCATCCAGTGGAGACAACTCTCACCTGGAGACCGAGAGATGAATGGGGGAGAGGACAGAAAGCAAAAGACGAGGGAGAAACCGTCGTCTAACTACCTACTCTTGTCACTAATAGAGACGGTATACAGACAGAGAAAGACACGTTTTGTGGTGTTGAGAGATCAGAAAGATCACTATTACTCCCATCAGCTGTGTGGCAGTTGGAGAGAGGTTGTGGTGGTGTGTACCTGCTATGTGGGAGGGGTAGTAATGTTGGAGGGTGGTTGTGTAGAGGTTGTGGTGGTGTCTACCTGCTCTGTGGGAGGGGTAGTAATGTTGGAGGGTGGTTGTGTAGAGGTTGTGGTGGTGTCTACCTGCTCTGTGGGAGGGGTAGTAATGTTGGAGGGTGGTTGTGTAGAGGTTGTGGTGGTGTGTACCTGCTCTGTGGGAGGGGTAGTAGTCCAGGGTAATGTGACTGAAGGAGAGCTGCATGGCCCCACCAGTTATCCTCTTATTGATCACTAGAGAGAGAGAAGAGATAGAGAGAGTTGGGGGAGAGAGAGAGAGAAGAGAGAGAGAGTTGGGAGGGAGAGAGAGAGAGTTGGGAGGGAGAGAGGGGGAGAGAGAGAGAGAGAGAGAGAGAGAGAGAGAGAGAGAGGGGAGAGAGAGAGAGAGAGAGAGAGAGAGAGAGAGAGGGAGAGTTGGGAGGGAGAGAGAGAGAGAGTTGGGAGGGAGAGAGAGAGAGAGTTGGGAGGGGAGAGAGAGAGAGTTGGGAGGGAGAGAGAGAGAGAGTTGGGAGGGAGAGAGAGAGAGAGAGTTGGGAGGGAGAGAGAGAGAGAGAGTTGGGAGGGAGAGAGAGAGAGAGAGATGGGAGAGAGAGAGAGATGGGAGGGAGAGAGAGAGAGATGGGAGAGAGAGAGAGAGATGGGAGAGAGAGAGAGAGTTGGGAGGGAGAGAGAGAGAGAGTTGGGAGGGGGAGAGAGAGAGATGGGAGGAGAGAGAGAGGATGGGAGGGAGAGAGAGAGATGGGAGGGAGAGAGAGAGAGAGTTGGGAGGGAGAGAGAGAGAGAGAGTTGGGAGGGGGAGAGAGAGTTGGGAGGGAGAGAGAGAGAGAGAGAGTTTGGGAGAGAGAGTTGGGAGAGAGAGAGAGAGAGTTGGGAGGGAGAGAGAGAGAGAGAGAGTTGGGGGAGAGAGAGAGAGAGAGAGTTGGGAGGGAGAGAGAGAGAGAGAGAGTTGGGAGGAGAGAGAGAGTTGGGAGGGGAGAGGGAGAGAGAGTTGGGAGGGAGAGAGAGTTGGGAGGGAGAGAGAGAGAGAGTTGGGAGGGAGAGAGAGTTGGGAGGAGAGAGAGAGTTGGGAGGGAGAGAGAGAGAGAGTTGGGAGGGAGAGAGAGAGAGAGTTGGGAGGGAGGAGAGAGAGAGAGAGTTGGGAGGGAGAGAGAGAGAGAGTTGGGAGGGAGGGAGAGAGAGAGAGAGTTGGGAGGGAGTTGGGAGAGAGAGAGAGTTGGGAGTTGGGAGGGAGGAGAGAGAGAGAGTTGGGAGGAGGGAGGGAGAGAGTTGGGAGGGAGGGAGGGAGAGAGAGAGAGAGTTGGGAGGGAGAGAGAGAGAGAGTTGGGAGGAGAGAGAGAGAGAGTTGGGAGGGAGAGAGAGAGAGAGTTGGGAGGGAGAGAGAGAGAGAGTTGGGAGGGAGAGAGAGAGAGAGTTGGGAGGGAGAGAGAGAGAGAGTTGGGAGGGAGAGAGAGAGAGAGTTGGGAGGGAGAGAGAGAGAGAGTTGGGAGGGAGAGAGAGAGAGAGTTGGGAGGGAAGGAGGGATGCATGGAGGGAGGGAAGAAGGCAGAGGCAGAAGATAAGGTAATGCGTGTCAGAGCCCAACATGATGTGTAGGTATCAGTCAAACATCTGTCTGAAGTTTGTGTGAAGTATGTGTGTGTTTTACATTTGCATGTGTGTATTAGCAGGCGTGTCTATGTACTATGTGTGTGTGCACATGTGTCATACGTCTGTGTGTGTGTACCTCTGTCCTTGGCGTGTATGTCGTCACAGATGTGCAGGTCGAGGTGTGTGATCTGCAGGTGGTGGGAGGTCTCACACACGTCGAAGGCAGCGAACAGATTAGCCATGGTGGCGCTCTGGTCAGCTGCTGTGCCTGACGACACCTGCTGGCTACGCACCTGCTGGGCTGAAGGGGGCACCGACGACTCCTGGATACAGACCAGAGACCGTAAAAAATACTAACACAGATGCAGACACAGGCACAGAGACATATGGAGATGCAGACAGACACAAATAAAATTAAATGAACATCAATTTTATTAGTGCATCCAACTAGTGTTGCTTGAGATAATGGCACCGGAGGGGATTTTTACAGGCTCCTAACCAACTGTTCTGTCTTGTGTGGGTTTTTTCACATCGTTTGTAACTTGTTTCGTACATAATGTTGCTGCTACCATCTCTTATGACCAAAAAGAGCTTCTGGATATCAGAACAGGGATTACTCACCTCGAAATGGACAACAAAAAAAAGTATTTTTTGAGTCCGACACGAAGGATATACTGCTTCTCTGAAGCCAGGCCCAAATCCCTGTCATTCGCATGAAGAACAGACGGAAATACAGGGGGTAATATATCTGTAATACCTACATGTTTCAAGCAGACCACCATAGTCCCTGTGCCCAAGAAAGCGAAGGTAACCAGCCCCAAATGACTACCGCCTTGAAGCACTCACGTCAGTAGCCATGAAGTGCTTTGAAAGGCTGGTCATGGCTCACATCAACAGCATCATCTTGGATACCCTAAACCCACTCCAATTTGCATACCGGCCCAACAGATTCACAGATGACGCAATCTCAATCACACTGCCCTTCCCCACCTGGACAAAAGAGACACATATGTGAGAATGATGTTCATTGACTACAGCTCAGCGTTCAACACCATAGTGCCCACGAGGCTCATCACTAAGCTAAGGACCCTGGGAATAAACACCTCTGGAACCTGGACTTTCTGACGGGCCATCCTCAGGTGTTAAGGGTAGGCAACAACACATCTGCCATGCTGATCCTCAACACGGTGGCCCCTCAGGGGTGTGTGCTTAGTCCCCTCCTGTACTCCTTATTCACACGACTGTGTGGTCAAGCACGACTCCAACACCAAGTTTTCTCATGACAAGAGTGGTAGATCTGATCATCGACAACGATGAGAAAACCTATAGGGAGGAGGTCAGAGACCTGGCAGTGTGGTGACAGGACAACAACCCCTCCCTCAACGTCAGCAAGACAAAGGAGATGATCATGGACTACAGGAAAAGGAGGGCCAAACACGCCCCCATTCTCATCGATGGGGCTGTTGTGGAGCGGGTCGAGAGAACTTCCTTGGTGTCCACATCACCAACAAACTACCATGGTCCAAACACACCAAGACAAGTCGTGAAGAGGGCATGACAACACCTTTCCCCCCTCAGGAGAATGAAAAGATTTGGCATGGGTCCTTAGATCCTCAAAAAGTTCTACAGCTACACCCTCGAGAGCATCCTGCCCGGTTGCATCACCGCCTGGTATGGAACCTGCTTGGCACCCGACAGTAAGGCACTACAGAGGGTAGTGAGTACGGTCAAATACATCACTGCCAGTTGAGATCAAGTTCTCATTTACAACTGCGACCTGACCAAGATAAAGCAAAGCAGTGCAACACAAACAGAGTTACACATGGAATAAACAAATATACAGTCAATAACACAATTAAAAAGTCTATATACAATGTGTGCAAATGAGGTAAGATAAGTGAGGTAAAGCAATAAATAGTCCCTAGTGGCAAAATAATTACAATAAACACTGGAGTGATGGATGTGCAGAAGATGAATGTGCAAGTGGAGATACTGGGGTGCAAAAAAAAAATAACAGTATGGAGATGAGGTAGTTGGATGGGCTATTTACAGATGGGCTATGTACAGGTGCAGTGATTTGTGAGCTGCTCTGACAACTGGTGCTTAAAGTTAGTGAGGGAGATATGAGTCTCCAGCTTCAGTGATTTTTGCAATTCGTTCCAGTCATTGGCAGCAGAGAATTGGAAGGAAAGGCGGCCAAACGAGGAATTGGCTTTTGGGGTGACCAGTGAAATATACCTGCACGTGGAGCGCGTGATACGAATGGGTGCTGCTATGGTGACCAGTGAGTTGAGATAAAGTGGGGCTTTACCTAGCAAAGACTTACAGATGACCTGGAGCCAGTGGGTTTGGTGACGAATATGAAGTGAGGGCCAGCCAACGAGAGCATACAGGTTGCAGTGGTGGGTAGCATATGGGGCTTTGGTGACTAAACGGATGGCACTGTGATAGACTACTCAACAAATTGGATGCAGAGTGTTGGAGGCAATTTTTAAAAGAAGTCAACGGTCGGTAGGATAGTCAGTTTTACGAGGGTGTTTGGCAGCATGAGCAAAGGATGCTTTGTTGAGAAATAGGAAGCTGATTCTAGATTTACATTTTGGATTGGAGATGCTTAATGTGAGTCTGGAAGGAGAGTTTACAGTCTAACCAGAAACTTAGAGTCTAAGTTAGAGTCTAACCACATATGTGGACAACTACAAGTACCTAAGTCAGAACAGTCTTGAGTAGTGATGCTGGACGGGTGGGCAGCGATCGGTTGAAGAGCATGCATTTAGTTTTACGTGCATTTAAGAGCAGTTGGAGGCCACGGAAGGAGTGTTGTATGGCATTGAAGTTCGTCTGGAGGTTAGTTAACAGTGTCCAAAGAAGAGCCAGAAGTATACAGAATGGTGTCGTCTGCGTAGAGGTGGATCAGATGATCACCAGCAGCAAGAGCAACATCATTGATGTACACAGAGAAGAGTCAGCCCGAGGATTGAACCCTGTGGCACCCCCATAGACTGCCAGAGGTCCGGACAACAGGCCCTCTGATTTGACACACTGAACTCTGTCTGAGAAGTAGTTGGTGAACCAGGCGAGGCAGTCATTTGAGAAACCAAGGCTGTTGAGTCTGCCGAAAGCCTTGGCCAGGTCGATGAATACGGCTGCACAGTATTTTCTCTTATCGATGGCGGTTATATCATTTAGGACCTTGGGCGTGGCTGAGGTGCACCCATGACCAGCTCGGAAACCAGATTGCATAGCGGAGAAGGTACCGTGGGAATTGAAATGGTCTGTGATCTGTTCGTTAACTTGGCTTTCGAAGACCTTTGAAAGGCAGGGTAGGGTAGATATAGGTATGTAGCAGTTAGGGTCTAGAGTGTCTCCCCCTTTGAAGAGGGGGATGACTGCTTCCCAATCTTTGGGGATCTCAGACGATACGAAAGAGAGGTTTGAACAGGATAGTAAAATGGGTTTGCGGCGGATAATTTTAGAAAGAGGGTCCAGATTGTCTAGCCCAGCTGATTTGTCGGAGTCCAGACTTTGCAGCTCTTTCAGAACATCAGCAATCTGGATTTGGGTGAAGGAGAAATGGGGGAGGCTTGGGCAAGGGCTGTTGACCGGGGTAGGGGTAGCCGGGTGGAAAGCATGGCCAACTGTAGAAAAATGCTTACTGAAATGTTCAATTATCATGGATTTATCAATGGTGCCAGTGTTTCCTAGCCTCAGTGCAGTGGGCAGCTGGGAAGAGGTGCTCTTATTCTCCATGGACTTTACAGCGTCCCAAAACTTTTTGGAGTTTGTGCTATAGGATGCAAATATCTGTTTGAAAAAGCTAGCCTTTGCTTTCCTAACTGCCTGTGTATATTGGTTCCTAACTTCCCTGAAAAGTTGCATATCGCAGGGGCTATTCGATGCTAATGAAGTACGCCACTCGATGGTGTCAGAGGAAGGTCCAAAAAAATGGTCAAAGACTCCAAGCACCCAAGTCATGGACTGTTCTCTGCTACACGCACAGCATGCGGTACAGGAATGCCAAGTCTATGTACAAAAGGCTCCTTCACATCTTCTAGATATAAGACTGCTAAACAATTAATCAAATGGCCACCTTAGTGTAAAAACAAACTCGACTAACCTGTACCCCCGCACCGGTACCCCCTCGGTATTGTTATTTTATTGTGTTACTAAATAAACAAAAGTAAAAATTAAAGTAAATATTTTCTTAACTATTTCTTGAACAGCATTGTTGGTTAAGGGCTTGTAAGTAAGCATTTCACAATAACCTGTTGTATTTGGCACAAACACAAATTGATACGTTTTTAGGAGCGACGGGGGTGCAGTGCTCATTCTCACCAGCAGATGGCATAGTCTGCCACATGTAGGTCAGAATACTAAAAGCCCAGTTTCAGTCAGTACATGAATAATGGAGCGTGAGAGCAGCGCAGCAGCGAGAGCAGCGCAGCAGCGAGAGCAGCGCAGCAGCGAGAGCAGCGCAGCAGCGAGAGCAGCGCAGCAGCGAGAGCAGCGCAGCAGCGCGGGGATAGAGAGGTCATATGGCAGAGGGAGCGCACAGAGAGAACCAAACATCCTTTCCTGGAGCACAAGGACTAATTACCAGACCATAACAGAGAACCAAACATCCTTTCCTGGAGCACAAGGACTAATTACCAGACCATAACAGAGAGAGCGAGAGAAATGGGGGGGGGTGGAGGGAGGTAGAGAAGTGTGGACAGAAGGGTACACGACTGGGGCAAATCATTTCTCCACTGTAGGTCTGTCTGACAGAGGAGTGACTGAGCACATAGCTAGCTGCTTCAGTTGTTAAGTGACCTGTACGCTCTTGTTGGTTGGCCCTCGCTTCATACTGGTCGCCAAACCCACTGGCTACAGGTTATCTACAAGTCTCTGCTAGGTAAAGCCCCGCCTTATCTCAGCTCACTGGTCACCATAGCAGCATCCACTCGTAGCACCCGCTCCAGCAGGTATATCTCACTGGTCACCCCCAAAGCCAATTCCTCCTTTGGTCGTCTTCCCTTCCAGTTCTCTGCTGCCCATGACTGGAACAAATTGCAAACATCTCTGAAGCTGGAGACTCACATCTCCCTCACAAGCTTTAAGCACCAGCTGTCAGAGCAGGTTACAGTTCACTGCACCTGTACATAACCCATCTGTAAACAAGCCCATCTATCTACCTACCTCATCCCCATACTGGTATTTATTTATTTTGCTCCTTTGCACTCCAGTATCTCTACCTGCACATTCGTCTTCTGCCGATCTACCATTCCAGTGTTTAATTGCTATATTGTAATTACTTCGCCACCATGGCCTATTTATTTCCTTAACTCATTTGCACTCACTGTATATAGACTTTTTGTTTTCTTTTGTTCTACAATATTATTGACTGTATGTTTTGTTCATTCCATGTGTAACTCTGTGTTGTTGTATGTGTCGAATTGCTACGCTTTATCTTGGCCAGGTCGCAGTTGCAACTGAGAACTTGTTCTCAACTAGCCTACCTGGTTAAATAAAGGTGAAATTTAAAAATACATTTAAAAAGTAAGTGTCTGCCTATCTGTGTGTGTTTCCTGTGTGCGCACACGTATCTACCTGCCTACATGAGTGAGCGTGTGTGTGTGTCCCTGCCTACGTGCACCTGCATAAGTGTGTACCTGGTCCTCGGTGGCCATGCTCTTCCTCTGCTGAGCAGACTTATCCATGGCCTCGCTGAGTGACTTGGCGTACTGGACCATGGCTTTGAGCTGGGAGTCAGTCAGCACCCACAGCAGGTCATCTAGGATCAGGATCAGCTTAGAGGCCACCACGTTACAGTCCTTGGACTGGAGATAAACACATTCTACATAGATTATTACATACAAAATACATTAATACTCATTATATATAGACACACACACACACACAAATACATGCTTTATTACATACAAGATACAGACACACACACCACGTTTCAGTCTTTCATCTCAAGACACACACATTACCTCCCGTGTTGAACCAAGACAGTGTTAATCAAAAGGTGCATTCATCAATGGGAGATGTAATAAAAGTCAGAGAAAACACACTCCATATCCATGACTGACTGACTGACTGAAAACACACTCCATATCCATGACTGACTGACTGACTGAAAACACACACTCCATATCCATGACTGACTGACTGACTGACTGAAAACACACACTCCATATCCATGACTGACTGACTGAAAACACACACACTTCATATCCATGACTGACAGACTGAAAACACACACTTCATATCCATGACTGACAGACTGAAAACACACACTCCATATCCATGACTGACAGACTGACAACACACACTCTATATCCATGACTGACTGACTGACAACACACACTCTATATCCATGACTGACTGACTGAAAACACACACTCCATATCCATGACTGACTGACTGACAACACACACTCCATATCCATGACTGACTGACTGAAAACACACACTCCATATCCATGACTGACTGACTGAAAACACACACTCTATATCCATGACTGACTGAAAACACACACTCCATATCCATGACTGACTGACTGACTGAAAACACACACTCCATATCCATGACTGACTGAAAACACACACTCCATATCCATGACTGACTGACTGACTGACAACACACACTCCATATCCCTGACTGACAGACTGACTGAAAACACACACTCCATATCCCTGACTGACAGACTGAAAACACACACTCCATATCCATGACTGACTGACTGACTGAAAACACACACTCCATATCCATGACTGACTGACTGACAACACACACTCCATATCCATGACTAACTGAAAACACACACTCCATATCCATGACTGACTGACTGACTGAAAACACACACTCCATATCCATGACTGACTGAAAACACACACTCCATATCCATGACTAACTGAAAACACACACTCCATATCCATGACAGACTGACTGACTGAAAACACACACTCCATATCCATGACTGACTGAAAACACACACTCCATATCCATGACTAACTGAAAACACACACTCCATATCCATGACTGACTGACTGACTGACAACACACACTCCATATCCCTGACTGACAGACTGACTGAAAACACACACTCCATATCCCTGACTGACAGACTGAAAACACACACTCCATATCCATGACTGACTGACTGAAAACACACACTCCATATCCATGACTGACTGACTGACAACACACACTCCATATCCATGACTGACTGACTGAAAACACACACTCCATATCCATGACTGACTGACAACACACACTCTATATCCATGACTGACTGAAAACACACACTCTATATCCATGACTGACTGAAAACACACACTCCATATCCATGACTGACTGAAAACACACACTCCATATCCATGACAGACTGACTGACTGAAAACACACACTCCATATCCATGACTGACTGAAAACACACACTCCATATCCATGACTGACTGAAAACACACACTCCATATCCATGACTGACTGAAAACACACACTCCATATCCATGACTGACTGACTGACTGACTACACACACTCCATATCCCTGACTGACAGACTGACTGAAAACACACACTCCATATCCCTGACTGACAGACTGAAAACACACACTCCATATCCATGACTGACTGACTGAAAACACACACTCCATATCCATGACTGACTGACTGACAACACACACTCCATATCCATGACTGACTGACAACACACACTCCATATCCATGACTGACTGACAACACACACTCCATATCCATGACTGACTGAAAACACACACTCCATATCCATGACTGACTGACTGACTGAAAACACACACTCCATATCCATGACTGACTGAAAACACACACTCCATATCCATGACTGACTGACTGACTGACTGACAACACACACTCCATATCCCTGACTGACAGACTGACTGAAAACACACACTCCATATCCCTGACTGACAGACTGACTGAAAACACACACTCCATATCCCTGACTGACAGACTGAAAACACACACTCCATATCCATGACTGACTGACTGAAAACACACACTCCATATCCATGACTGACTGACTGACTGAAAACACACACTCCATATCCATGACTGACTGACTGACTGAAAACACACACTCCATATCCATGACTGACAGACTGAAAACACACACTTCATATCCATGACTGTCAGACTGAAAACACACACTCCATATCCATGACTGACAGACTGAAAACACACACTCCATATCCATGACTGACTGACTGACTGAAAACACACACTCCATATCCATGACTGACTGACTGACTGACTGACTGAAAACACACACTCCATATCCATGACTGACTGAAAACACACACTCCATATCCATGACTGACTGAAAACACACACTCCATATCCATGACTGACTGACTGACAACACACACTCCATATCCATGACTGACTGACTGACTACACACACTCCATATCCCTGACTGACAGACTGACTGAAAACACACACTCCATATCCCTGACTGACAGACTGAAAACACACACTCCATATCCATGACTGACTGACTGACTGAAAACACACACTCCATATCCATGACTGACTGACTGACTGAAAACACACACTCCATATCCATGACTGACTGAAAACACACACTCCATATCCATGACTGACTGAAAACACACACTCCATATCCATGACTGACTGACTGACTGACTGACTGACTGACAACACACACTCCATATCCCTGACTGACAGACTGACTGAAAACACACACTCCATATCCCTGACTGACAGACTGAAAACACACACTCCATATCCATGACTGACTGACTGACAACACACACTCCATATCCATGACTGACTGACTGACAACACACACTCCATATCCATGACTGACTGACTGACAACACACACTCCATATCCATGACTGACTGACTGACAACACACACTCCATATCCATGACTGACTGAAAACACACACTCCATATCCATGACTGACAGACTGACTGAAAACACACACTCCATATCCCTGACTGACTGACTACACACACTCCATATCCCTGACTGACTGAAAACACACACTCCATATCCATGACTGACTGAAAACACACACTCCATATCCATGACTGACTGAAAACACACACTCCATATCCATGACTGACTGAAAACACACACTCCATATCCATGACTGACTGACTGACAACACACACTCCATATCCATGACTGACAGACTGAAAACACACACTTCATATCCATGACTGACAGACTGAAAACACACACTCCATATCCATGACTGACTGACTGAAAACACACACTCCATATCCATGACTGACTGACTGACTGACTAAAAACACACACTCCATATCCATGACTGACTGACTGACTAAAAACACACACTCCATATCCATGACTGACTGACTGAAAACACACACTCCATATCCATGACTGACTGACTGACTGACTACACACACTCCATATCCATGACTGACTGACTGAAAACACACACTTCATATCCATGACTGACAGACTGAAAACACACACTTCATATCCATGACTGACAGACTGAAAACACACACTTCATATCCATGACTGACTGACTGAAAACACACACTCCATATCCATGACTGACTGACTGACTGACTAACACACACTCCATATCCATGACTGACTGACTGACTGAAAACACACACTCCATATCCATGACTGACTGACTGAAAACACACACTTCATATCCATGACTGACTGACTGACTGACTAACACACACTCCATATCCATGACTGACTGACTGACTGACTACACACACTCCATATCCATGACTGACTGACTGAAAACACACACTTCATATCCATGACTGACAGACTGAAAACACACACTTCATATCCATGACTGACAGACTGAAAACACACACTTCATATCCATGACTGACAGACTGAAAACACACTCCATATCCATGACTGACTGACTGACAACACACACTCCATATCCATGACTGACAGACTGAAAACACACACTTCATATCCATGACTGACAGACTGAAAACACACACTCCATATCCATGACTGACTGACTGAAAACACACACTCCATATCCATGACTGACTGACTGACTGACTAAAAACACACACTCCATATCCATGACTGACTGACTGACTAAAAACACACACTCCATATCCATGACTGACTGACTGAAAACACACACTCCATATCCATGACTGACTGACTGACTGACAACACACACTCCATATCCATGACTGACTGACTGAAAACACACACTCCATATCCATGACTGACAGACTGAAAACACACACTTCATATCCATGACTGACAGACTGAAAACACACACTCCATATCCATGACTGACTGACTGAAAACACACACTCCATATCCATGACTGACTGACTGACTGATAACACACACTCCATATCCATGACTGACTGACTGACTGACAACACACACTCCATATCCATGACTGACTGACTGAAAACACACACTTCATATCCATGACTGACTGACTGACTGACTAACACACACTCCATATCCATGACTGACTGACTGACTGACTACACACACTCCATATCCATGACTGACTGACTGAAAACACACACTTCATATCCATGACTGACAGACTGAAAACACACACTTCATATCCATGACTGACAGACTGAAAACACACACTTCATATCCATGACTGACAGACTGAAAACACACTCCATATCCATGACTGACTGACTGAAAACACACTCCATATCCATGACTGACTGACTGAAAACACACACTCCATATCCATGACTGACTGACTGACTGACTAAAAACACACACTCCATATCCATGACTGACTGACTGACTAAAAACACACACTCCATATCCATGACTGACTGACTGAAAACACACACTCCATATCCATGACTGACTGACTGAAAACACACACTCCATATCCATGACTGACTGACTGAAAACACACACTCCATATCCATGACTGACTGACTGACTGACAAACACACACTCCATATCCATGACTGACTACACACACTCCATATCCATGACTGACTGACTGACTGACAACACACACTCCATATCCATGACTGACTGACTGACTGAAAACACACACTCCATATCCATGACTGACTGACTGAAAACACACACTCCATATCCATGACTGACTGACTGACTGACTGACTGACTAAAAACACACACTCCATATCCATGACTGACTGACTGACTAAAAACACACACTCCATATCCATGACTGATTGACTGAAAACACACACTCCATATCCATGACTGATTGACTGAAAACACACACTTCATATCCATGACTGACTGACTGACTGACAACACACACTCCATATCCATGACTGACTGACTGACTGACTACACACACTCCATATCCATGACTGACTGACTGACTGACTGACTACACACACTCCATATCCATGACTGACTGACTGACTGAAAACACACACTCCATATCCATGACTGACTGACTGACTGACAACACACACTCCATATCCATGACTGACTGACTGACTGACTGACTGACTGACAACACACACTCCCTATCCATGACTGACTGACTGACTGAAAACACACACTCCATATCCATGACTGACTGACTGACTGAAAACACACACTCCATATCCATGACTGACTGACTGACTGACTGACTGACTGACTGACTGACTGACAACACACACTCCCTATCCATGACTGACTGACTGACTGAAAACACACACTCCATATCCATGACTGACTGACTGACTGAAAACACACACTCCATATCCATGACTGACTGACTGAAAACACACACTCCATATCCATGACTGACTGACTGACTGAAAACACACACTCCATATCCATGACTGACTGACAGACTGAAAACACACACTCCATATCCATGACTGACTGACAGACTGAAAACACACACTTCATATCCATGACTGACAGACTGAAAACACACACTTCATATCCATGACTGACAGACTGAAAACACACACTTCATATCCATGACTGACAGACTGAAAACACACACTTCATATCCATGACTGACTGAAAACACACACTTCATATCCATGACTGACTGAAAACACACACTCCATATCCATGACTGACTGAAAACACACACTCCATATCCATGACTGACTGAAAACACACACTCCATATCCATGACTGACTGAAAACACACACTCCATATCCATGACTGACTGACTGACTGACTGAAAACACACACTTCATATCCATGACTGACTGACTGACTGACTGAAAACACACACTCCATATCCATGACTGACAGACTGAAAACACACACTCCATATCCATGACTGACTGACTGACTGAAAACACACTCCATATCCATGACTGACTGACTGACTGACAACACACACTCCATATCCGTGACTGACTGACTGAAAACACACACTCCATATCCGTGACTGACTGACTGAAAACACACTCCATATCCATGACTGACTGACTGAAAACACACACTTCATATCCATGACTGACTGAAAACACACACTCCATATCCATGACTGACTGAAAACACACTCCATATCCATGACTGACTGACTGACTGACTGAAAACACACACTTCATATCCCTGACTGACTGACTGACTGACTGAAAACACACACTCCATATCCATGACTGACTGACTGAAAACACACACTCCATATCCATGACTGACTGACTGACTGAAAACACACACTCCATATCCATGACTGACTGACTGACTGACTGACTGACTGACTGACTGACTAAAAACACACACTCCATATCCATGACTGACTGACTGACTAAAAACACACACTCCATATCCATGACTGACTGACTGACTAAAAACACACACTCCATATCCATGACTGATTGACTGAAAACACACACTCCATATCCATGACTGATTGACTGAAAACACACACTTCATATCCATGACTGACTGACTGACTGACAACACACACTCCATATCCATGACTGACTGACTGACTGACTACACACACTCCATATCCATGACTGACTGACTGACTGACTACACACACTCCATATCCATGACTGACTGACTGACTGACTGACTGACACACTCCATATCCATGACTGACTGACTGACTGAAAACACACACTCCATATCCATGACTGACTGACTGACTGAAAACACACACTCCATATCCATGACTGACTGACTGACTGACAACACACACTCCATATCCATGACTGACTGACTGACTGACTGACTGACTGACTGACTGACTGACTGACAACACACACTCCATATCCATGACTGACTGACTGACTGAAAACACACACTCCATATCCATGACTGACTGACTGACTGACTACACACACTCCATATCCATGACTGACTGACTGACTGAAAACACACACTCCATATCCATGACTGACTGACTGACTGAAAACACACACTCCATATCCATGACTGACTGACTGACTGAAAACACACACTCCATATCCATGACTGACTGACAGACTGAAAACACACACTCCATATCCATGACTGACTGACTGAAAACACACACTTCATATCCATGACTGACTGAAAACACACACTCCATATCCATGACTGACTGAAAACACACTCCATATCCATGACTGACTGACTGACTGACTGAAAACACACACTTCATATCCATGACTGACTGACTGACTGACTGACTGAAAACACACACTCCATATCCATGACTGACTGACTGAAAACACACACTCCATATCCATGACTGACTGACTGACTGAAAACACACACTCCATATCCATGACTGACTGACTGACTGACTGACTGACTGACTGACTGACTGACTAAAAACACACACTCCATATCCATGACTGACTGACTGACTAAAAACACACACTCCATATCCATGACTGACTGACTGACTAAAAACACACACTCCATATCCATGACTGATTGACTGAAAACACACACTCCATATCCATGACTGATTGACTGAAAACACACACTTCATATCCATGACTGACTGACTGACTGACAACACACACTCCATATCCATGACTGACTGACTGACTGACTACACACACTCCATATCCATGACTGACTGACTGACTGACTACACACACTCCATATCCATGACTGACTGACTGACTGACTGACAACACACACTCCATATCCATGACTGACTGACTGACTGAAAACACACACTCCATATCCATGACTGACTGACTGACTGAAAACACACACTCCATATCCATGACTGACTGACTGACTGACAACACACACTCCATATCCATGACTGACTGACTGACTGACTGACTGACTGACTGACTGACTGACTGACTGACTGACTGACTGACTGACTGACTGACTGACTGACTGACTGACTGACAACACACACTCCATATCCATGACTGACTGACTGACTGAAAACACACACTCCATATCCATGACTGACTGACTGACTGACTACACACACTCCATATCCATGACTGACTGACTGACTGAAAACACACACTCCATATCCATGACTGACTGACTGACTGAAAACACACACTCCATATCCATGACTGACTGACTGACTGAAAACACACACTCCATATCCATGACTGACTGACAGACTGAAAACACACACTTCATATCCATGACTGACAGACTGAAAACACACACTTCATATCCATGACTGACAGACTGAAAACACACACTTCATATCCATGACTGACAGACTGAAAACACACACTTCATATCCATGACTGACAGACTGAAAACACACACTTCATATCCATGACTGACAGACTGAAAACACACACTTCATATCCATGACTGACTGAAAACACACACTTCATATCCATGACTGACTGAAAACACACACTCCATATCCATGACTGACTGAAAACACACACTCCATATCCATGACTGACTGACTGACTGACTGAAAACACACACTTCATATCCATGACTGACTGACTGACTGACTGACTGACTGACTGAAAACACACACTCCATATCCATGACTGACTGACTGAAAACACACACTTCATATCCATGACTGACAGACTGAAAACACACACTCCATATCCATGACTGACTGACTGACTGACTGAAAACACACTCCATATCCATGACTGACTGACTGACTGACAACACACACTCCATATCCGTGACTGACTGACTGAAAACACACACTCCATATCCGTGACTGACTGACTGAAAACACACTCCATATCCATGACTGACTGACTGACTGACTGACTGAAAACACACACTTCATATCCATGACTGACTGAAAACACACACTCCATATCCATGACTGACTGAAAACACACACTCCATATCCATGACTGACTGACTGACTGACTGAAAACACACACTTCATATCCATGACTGACTGACTGACTGACTGACTGAAAACACACACTCCATATCCATGACTGACTGACTGAAAACACACACTTCATATCCATGACTGACAGACTGAAAACACACACTCCATATCCATGACTGACTGACTGACTGAAAACACACTCCATATCCATGACTGACTGACTGACTGACAACACACACTCCATATCCGTGACTGACTGACTGAAAACACACACTCCATATCCGTGACTGACTGACTGACTGACTGACTGAAAACACACACTCCATATCCGTGACTGACTGACTGAAAACACACACTCCATATCCGTGACTGACTGACTGACTGACTGACTGAAAACACACACTCCATATCCATGACTGACTGAAAACACACACTCCATATCCATGACTGACTGACTGAAAACACACACTCCATATCCATGACTGACTGACTGAAAACACACACTCCATATCCATGACTGACTGACTGACTGAAAACACACACTCCATATCCATGACTGACTGACAGACTGAAAACACACACTTCATATCCATGACTGACAGACTGAAAACACACACTTCATATCCATGACTGACAGACTGAAAACACACACTTCATATCCATGACTGACAGACTGAAAACACACACTTCATATCCATGACTGACAGACTGAAAACACACACTTCATATCCATGACTGACAGACTGAAAACACACACTTCATATCCATGACTGACTGAAAACACACACTTCATATCCATGACTGACTGAAAACACACACTCCATATCCATGACTGACTGAAAACACACACTCCATATCCATGACTGACTGACTGACTGACTGAAAACACACACTTCATATCCATGACTGACAGACTGACTGACTGACAACACACACTCCATATCCATGACTGACAGACTGAAAACACACACTCCATATCCATGACTGACTGACTGACTGAAAACACACTCCATATCCACTGACTGACTGACTGACTGACTGAACACACACACTCCATATCCGTGACTGACTGACTGAAAACACACACTCCATATCCGTGACTGACTGACTGAAAACACACTCCATATCCATGACTGACTGACTGAAAACACACACTTCATATCCATGACTGACTGAAAACACACACTCCATATCCATGACTGACTGAAAACACACTCCATATCCATGACTGACTGACTGACTGACTGAAAACACACACTTCATATCCATGACTGACTGACTGACTGACTGACTGACTGACTGAAAACACACACTCCATATCCATGACTGACTGACTGAAAACACACACTCCATATCCATGACTGACTGACTGACTGAAAACACACACTCCATATCCATGACTGACTGACTGACTGACTGACTGACTGACTGACTGACTGACTGACTGAAAACACACACTCCATATCCATGACTGACTGACTGACTGAAAAACACACACTCCATATCCATGACTGACTGACTGACTAAAAACACACACTCCATATCCATGACTGATTGACTGAAAACACACACTCCATATCCATGACTGATTGACTGAAAACACACACTTCATATCCATGACTGACTGACTGACTGACAACACACACTCCATATCCATGACTGACTGACTGACTGACTAACACACTCCATATCCATGACTGACTGACTGACTGACTGAAAACACACACTCCATATCCATGACTGACTGACTGACTGACTGAAAACACACACTCCATATCCATGACTGACTGACTGACTGAAAACACACACTCCATATCCATGACTGACTGACTGAAAACACACACTCCATATCCATGACTGACTGACTGACTGAAACACACACTCCATATCCATGACTGACTGACTGACTGACTGACTGACTGACTGACTGACTACACACACTCCATATCCATGACTGACTGACTGACTGAAAACACACACTCCATATCCATGACTGACTGACTGACTGACTACACACACTCCATATCCATGACTGACTGACTGACTGAAAACACACACTCCATATCCATGACTGACTGACTGACTGAAAACACACACTCCATATCCATGACTGACTGACTGACTGAAAACACACACTCCATATCCATGACTGACTGACAGACTGAAAACACACACTTCATATCCATGACTGACAGACTGAAAACACACACTTCATATCCATGACTGACAGACTGAAAACACACACTTCATATCCATGACTGACAGACTGAAAACACACACTTCATATCCATGACTGACAGACTGAAAACACACACTTCATATCCATGACTGACAGACTGAAAACACACACTTCATATCCATGACTGACTGAAAACACACACTTCATATCCATGACTGACTGAAAACACACACTCCATATCCATGACTGACTGAAAACACACACTCCATATCCATGACTGACTGACTGACTGACTGAAAACACACACTTCATATCCATGACTGACTGACTGACTGACTGACTGAAAACACACACTCCATATCCATGACTGACTGACTGAAAACACACACTTCATATCCATGACTGACAGACTGACTGAAAACACACTCCATATCCATGACTGACTGACTGACTGACAACACACACTCCATATCCGTGACTGACTGACTGAAAACACACACTCCATATCCATGACTGACTGACTGACTGACTGACTGAAAACACACACTCCATATCCGTGACTGACTGACTGAAAACACACACTCCATATCCATGACTGACTGACTGACTGAAAACACACACTCCATATCCATGACTGACTGAAAACACACACTCCATATCCATGACTGACTGACTGAAAACACACACTCCATATCCATGACTGACTGAAAACACACACTCCATATCCATGACCGACTGACTGACTGACTGACTGACTGACTGAAAACACACTCCATATCCATGACTGACTGACTGACTGAAAACACACACTCCATATCAATGACTGACTGACTGAAAACACACACTCCATATCCATGACTGACTGAAAACACACACTCCATATCCATGACCGACTGACTGACTGAAAACACACACTCCATATCCATGACTGACTGACTGACTGAAAACACACACTTCATATCAATGACTGACTGACTGAAAACACACACTCCATATCCATGACTGACTGAAAACACACACTCCATATCCATGACTGACTGACTGAAAACACACACTCCATATCCATGACTGACAGACTGAAAACACACACTCCATATCCATGACTGACAGACTGAAAACACACACTCCATATCCATGACTGACAGACTGAAAACACACACTCCATATCCATGACTGACAGACTGAAAACACACACTCCATATCCATGACTGACAGACTGAAAACACACACTTCATATCCATGACTGACTGACTGAAAACACACACTTCATATCCATGACTGACAGACTGAAAACACACACTCCATATCCATGACTGACTGACTGACTGACAACACACACTCCATATCCATGACTGACTGACTGACTGAAAACACACACTCCATATCCATGACTGACTGAAAACACACACTCCATATCCATGACTGACTGAAAACACACACTCCATATCCATGACTGACTGAAAACACACACTCCATATCCATGACTGACTGACTGACTGACTGAAAACACACTCCATATCCATGACTGACTGACTGACTGACTGAAAACACACTCCATATCCATGACTGACTGTCTGACTGACTGAAAACACACACTCCATATCCATCACTGACTGACTGACTGACTGACTGAAAACACACACTCCATATCCATATCCATGACTGACTGTCTGACTGGATAAAGTACATACTCAGCACACAGTAATCTGTGGTCGTTCAAAATCATATCTTTGTTTGTTTTCACACACACAGACGAAGGAGTGTGTATACAACCCACACGCTTTTATCTGTTCAAACAGTGGCTGCAGGGCTTGCTGGTGTGTGAGATAAAGATCTTTGTTTACTGAAGCTGATTCTGCAGGCTGTAGCCCACATAGTGTTCTCTATTCTATTAGACCAAGGACTGTTCTGAGTGCGTGTGTGACTGCGCCGTGTGTGTGTGTGTGTGTGTGTCGTACCCGTCTCTTGAGGGCAACTGATCTTGGACTGGTTGGTGATGAGGCGGATGTGTGTGCGTGTGACTGTATAGTGCATGTCCTACCAGTCTCTTCAGAGTGGCACTGATTTTGGGTCAGTGTGTATCAGTGTGTTGTGTGTGTGCACGCTTCCGTGAGTGTGCGTCCTGCTGGCCTCTTCAGAGTGACATTAATATTGGACTGGTTGTTGATGAGGTGTGTGTGTGTTTGCACCTAAGCGTGTGTTTGTGTTTCCTTGCCCACATGTCTGCATGTGTGTGGCGTATTGTACCCGTCTCTTCAGGGTGACTCTGATCTTGGACTGGTTGGTGATGAGACGGATGGGGGCACTCAGCATCTCGTTCTGGGCACTCTGGATGGCGTCCGCCTCGATGCGGATCATCTGCCAGCTGATCTCCTTAAACGTCAGGATCTGAGGGGCGCACAGGTAGCCATGGTTACACACAAACACACGCTGTTTACGGTGGGTTACGGTGGTTACATACACTTCTATGCGTGTATGCAGTGCACCCACCTCTCCTCTGTGTGGGTCCTGTATGCGTGTGAAGCGGAGGTCCGACAGGCTCCAGCTGGTGTTGACAGAGTAGACCTGCAGCTGGCTCAACTCAAAGGAGGCGTTGAACGCCTTGGCACTGATCTTCACCACGATGGAGTTGATGGACAGAGAGATGCCCTCCACCACCTTCTCAGCAAAGCCATACTCACTGGGGGAGTGGGGGAAGAGGAGGAGGTAGGCAATTGAAGGCTGGATTTGGATGAACTGAATGCAGGTGTTTTTTAATAAAGTATTTCAGCCCTATTGCACAAGGACAGGCAGACAGACACCATACAATTACACACAACTACCCTCTGAAAGGGGGGGAGAAAGAGAGAAAGAGCGTCAGCTCCCACCTTTGCCCCGAGGCTGTTGCTATGGGAGACGGGCCGTTGGGAGGGCGGGGCTCATCACAGGTACTCATCTCCATTACCACCTTGTCCAGGGTCTGGGAGACAAAGAGATGCAGACGATTACCACACACACACACACACACACCAGGACTCAACATTAACGGTTGTCTGCTTGTCCGTGTAAGTAATAAAAAAATAGTCGGACATGATCATGGATTAAGTTGGAATGGACAAGAAAATAAAAAAGATGGTTTGATTTTTGCACAATGAGGCAACTCTCATCAGAAGTGAATGAGTGGCATCCAGATTAGTGTGTAGCACACTGGACTCAATCTCTACAGAGCACTTCAGAGGATAATTACTGTAGGCCTTTATTGACAGGCACGTGCAGTCTTTCAATCAGTCACGAGATGTGTTTTTGAGATCAAAGCGAACATACCTGCGTGCACACATTTGTTGATATTTACTGCTAATTAATTAATTATTTGCCCAGTTATAGCTCATTTTTGGTCAACAATGCAAATCCTGGAAAAGTCATGGTGTTCACATCACCTGCGTGTGACAGTGGGCTGTTGCTAGAGTTGGAAGAGAGACAGGTATTTGTGCAGCAAATAAAATAATAACAGTGTAGTTTGTCTGGTTAACTATACTGAACAAAAATATAAAAAAGGCAGCATGCAACAATAAGAACATTTGTACATTGAAATAAATAAATTAGGTCCTAATCTATGGATTTCACATGACTGGGCAGGTGCACAGCCATGGGTGGGCATTGGGGAGCCAGGCCCAGCCAATCAGAATGAGTTTCCCCCACAAAATGGCTTTATTACAGACAGAAATACCCCCCTCAGACGATCCCGCAGGTGAAGAAGCAGGATATGGAGGTCCTGGGCTGGCGTGGTTACACGTGGTCTGAGGTTGTGAGGCCGGTTGGAAGTACTGCCAAATTCTCTAAAACGACGTTGGAGGCAGCTTGTGGTATGGAAATGAACAGTCAATTCTCTGCCAACAGCTCTGGTGGACAATCCTGCAGTCAACATGCCAATTGTACGCTCCCTCAAAACATCTGTGGCCTTTTATTGTCCCTAGAAAAAGGTGCACCTGTATAATGAGCATGCTGTTAATCAGCTTCTTGATATGCAAAGGAGAAATGCTCACTAACAGGGATGTAAAAATGTATATATTTTTTTCCAGCTCATGAAACATGGGATCAACACTTTACATGTTGTGTTTATATTTTTGTTAAGTGTAGATGGCCAATTCAAAACATATTACAGTTTGTCTGGTTATCTCGCTAGTTAGCTATTAGCATGTACTAATGTCATTGTCATGTTCGATGTCCTAAAATAACTTTCCACCGGCACTTGTGTATAACCGCAAATGGCCGACACAGTTGATGCAGGTGCATAGTTGATGAAACCAATGCTGCATACTCCAGGTGTAAAACAGTCAAATGCACATAATTGGCTTGGATTCTCCTCTATTCAATACTGGCCATGTAATTCTGACAATTTTAAATATATATTCTTAGAATAGCCTAATTGACAAGTAACTACTCTGTCAAGATCTCCCCTCACTACGGAATATTTTTGCCTTACAAATAGATAAACATCTTAATTAACTACCTCACCTATCTCAGCCATTTGATCCCTGGTTCATTGAATGAGGAAATTATTTTATAAAGACATAGTGGTGCAGCGGTCTAAGGCACTGCATCGCAGTTCGTCACTAGAGACCCCGGTTCAATCCCGGGCTGTATTACAACCCGGCCGTGATCGAGAGTCCCATAGGGCGGGGCACAATTGGCCCAGCGTCGTTCGGGTTTAGCCGGGTCATGTTTCGGAGGGTTGACGGACCACGCGTCTTATACAGTAGCTCTCCAGACGGAGGGTTGACGGACCACGCGTCTTATACAGTAGCTCTCCAGACGGAGGGTTGACGGACCACGCGTCTTATACAGTAGCTCTCCAGACGGAGGGTTGACGGACCACGCGTCTTATACAGTAGCTCTCCAGACGGAGGGTTGACGGACCACGCGTCTTATACAGTAGCTCTCCAGACGGAGGGTTGACGGACCACGCGTCTTATACAGTAGCTCTCCAGACGGAGGGTTGACGGACCACGCGTCTTATACAGTAGCTCTCCAGACGGAGGGTTGACGGACCACGCGTCTTATACAGTAGCTCTCCAGACGGAGGGTTGACGGACCACGCGTCTTATACAGTAGGCTATCAGGGCAGTATTTTACTTTGTGGGGAGTTAAGTGCCTTGCTCAAGGCCACAACGGCAGGAGATGGTGGGGGGCAAGTGGCTAAAACTGTGTCAGCAATAGGGGGAAGGAGGGCGGGACTTACCAGAGAGATGGGGTGGGTCTTCAGCTTGGTCCATGGGATCTGTCAATGAAGACAAGAAATTACAGTCAGCCAGTCAAGCTCAGATAAGTGACAGTAATATTGGTTCAATATCATACACCAGCAATCTAGGTCGGCCCAACAACATCGGCACAGCCAAAATATGATCATATTTTCTTGCATTAAACCTATATGCTAAATACAGTCACATATTCCTTACATATTTTTCTGAAATGCATACAAATGTGTCTATTCCTGAAATAAATGTAATCGCTGTGAATGTAAATCAGCTGAAATGAGAGAGCCAGGCTGAGAGAATGAATCAAGGAGACAGTCTAGAGAAGCAGTCAGTGCCAGCATATTCCACTCCTCCCCAAACTACACTAATCCCTCTGAGCAGACCCTCTTAATCATGCCCGTGTCAAATCAAATAGCTTTTACACCAAAGAGTGATCTGCAGATTTGGGCATGTTCATCTTCCCCCACAACAAGTGACTCCCCGTTAAAAGGCTATAAACACTGAAATAAACATTTGGATATGTGGTGCTAATTGAATTACTACACTAAAACTGTATTTGATTTCTTCAGTCATTGAACTGAAATGGTTTAGCAAAGAGCCTGCACCTGTAGGTGATGTTGGAGCAGAGATTTAGACAAGGAAAGGAACAGTTTTTGGGTGCCTGAGTTGTGTGTGTCCTCTCCAATGAGGATGGGCATGTGTATTGTAACAGAAGATGGTGTGTGCGACTGTATGCGTTGGCATCTAAATCAGACAGAGTGATATCTTCTATAGCCTAAGTGTTACAGGAGTTAAACTGCAGCTGGGGGACCCACACACCCTCTTTTTCTCTCTAGATCAGTGGGAGCTATTAGCTATAGGTTCTGCTTGACCCAGGCCCACTGGTCCTCCCGGCTAAATGGCCCGGGCCCACTGGTCCTCCCGGCTAAATGGCCCAGGCCACCATTTCCCTGTTCCTATTGGCTAGATGTGACGCACTGGCAAAACTCCAAGGACTGAAACGTGGTGTGTGTCTGTATCCTATATGTATAAAGCATGTATTTGTGTGCGTGTGTAGTCTATATATAATGAGTATTAATGTGTGTATTTTGTATGTAATAATCTATGTAGAATGTGTTTATCTCCAGTCCAAGGACTGTAACGTGGTGGCCTCTAAGCTGAACCTGATCCTAGATGACCTGCTGTGGGTGCTGACTGACTCCCAGCTCAAAGCCATGGTCCAGTACGCCAAGTCACTCAACGAGGCCATGGACAAGTCTGCTCAGCAGAGGAAGAGCATGGCCACCGAGGACCAGGTACACAGACACACATGCAGCACGCATTACCTCAATGATAGGGCCATTACGACTGTAGCCTTACACCAAGGACAATGCACAGCGAGTGTGACACTTCAATAAACCTAAGTTAGTGACACTCAATGGGCCTCGTCTAAGAAAACACAGAGACATAACTTAAGACAATTTCAGAAGACAAAACTTTATCCTATCACAGTTTCAACGCTGGGCGGCTCCCCACTCTACTTGTTAGAATATATTGCCTGCTATGTAAAAGGGAAGGTCATGAGACAGGGATAAGATGAAGTCCTGAGACAGCAGAGATGAAATACAAGAGAGAATCATTAGGGCAAAGAAAACAGAGGGGGTTTCAGAAGAGGAAGGGGGAGAGGCTATCACTAGGAAATGGCTACAAAAAGACCCTCCCACAGTGACACAATAGATAGACATTGTAAAGAAATACGCCACATGGAGCGAATGACTTTTGCTTTAAGAACACAAGAGGTGAGAGGTCCGGAATACTGGGAAAAATGGGTTTCGTCTTGAAAAGGGTCTAATTCAAAGATGTCAATGTAACTAATATGATGACGTGATGGTGAAGGTATGAAGAGCACTGTAACTCACAGATCTTTTTTGTTGTTCTTTTAGTTTACGTTATTTGTACGTTCTTCGTGTTCCTACAATAAAAACTAAGTATTCAAATAAAGAGTAAGGAGAAGGCTGGTAGTAGAGACCTGTTGTTATTCTGCTCCATTCACCATCTCCAGGGAGTGTCAGATGATGTGCGCATACAGACACAGTTCATCTCAGTGCACTTCTATATCCACCGCTAACATTACGAGAGAAGGGAGAATGAAAGAGTGGGAGAGTGAGAGGGGAGAGAGGGGAGTGAGAGGGGGTGAGAGGGGGTGGGCAGGGTGAGAAGGGAGTGAGAGGGGAGTGAGAGGGGGTGGGCAGGGTGGGTGAGAGGGGGTGGGCAGGGTGAGAGGGGGTGGGTGAGAGGGGGTGAGAGGGGGTGGGCAGGGAGAGGGGAGAGGGGAGTGAGAGGGGGTGGGCAGGGTGAGAGGGGAGTGAGAGGGGGGGAGCAGGAGAGGGGGGTGGGCAGGGTGAGAGGGGAGTGAGAGGGGGTGGGCAGGGTGAGAGGGGGTGAGAGGGGGGGGCAGGGTGGGCAGGGTGAGAGGTAGCAGACAGTAAAATTGAAATATAGACTAAGATGGTGGGGTTCATCTGAGGAGAGGGACAAAGGGCGAAAGCACCGCCCAGAGTGCAGGTGTGTGCGCATGTCGCCCTCGCTCTTACTCGGATGGCAGCCTTGTTGCAGCCCACTTTGTTGATGGCCAGCCAGGTGGGCAGGTCCAACATGCTCTGCAGTACCTCCTCATCCAGCTCCAGGTTGGTGAGCTGGCCCTCGCCCTTCAACGTGCTCAGGTTGATCTTGTCTGGGGACAGGTTCTTAGCAAACCTGCAGGGGGAAGAGGAAGGGAGAGGAGAAAATTAGTATTGTTGTTATTCATTCAACATCAAGGAAAGAAGTCCTTAACATACATCATAACTACAAATACAAGACACCACTGCTATTGGGAGGGAGAGACTAAGCGAAAGACAGGAGAGAGAATTGCATTTAACCTGTCTTTATTGGCACAATTCATTAGAGTACAGTCCCCCTCTCTCCCTTACCACCAACGAGAAGAGAGAAAAATAAAGGCAAGGGCAGACAAGAAAGATAATGGACAAGGAAAGAAAGACAGAAGAGAGAGAGACAAGGGAGCCAACCAAATCAGCCTGTTAAAAGTGGTGAGCAAACCTTTGGAAAAGATTGTTTGATCAATTAAAGTTATTTTACAGAAAACTAATTAACAGCAGACTTTCTGCATGCTTATTGGGAAGGGCAATCAACATGCTCGGCACTGACAAATGACTGATGATTGGCTGAAAGAAATTGATATTAAGAAGATAGTGGGAACTGTTTTGTTACACTTCAGTGCAGCTTTTGCTGTCATTGATCATAACCTATTGCTGAAAAAAACATAGGTGTTATGGATTTGCATCATCTGCCATATTATGGACTGAGAGTTACCCATTTAATAAAACTCAGATGGTTTTCGTTAATGGAAGCCTCTCATACAAATTCAGTTCAGTGTGGTGTGGTGTACCGTAAGGCAGCCTGCTAGGGCCATTGTTTTCTGTTATTACAAATGACCTTCCACTGACCTTGAATAAGGCCTGTGTGTCTATGTACAATGATGACTCAACAGTATACACGTAGGCTACAACAGTAAAGTAAATAACTGAAACACTTAACATTGATCTCCAGTCAGTTTTAGAATGGACATCTAGCAATAGGCTGGTGCTCAGTATCAAAACTGAAAGCATAATTTTTGGGAGAAATGACAACACTAAACCTTGTTTAAATCTATTATTGAATAATGTGGCCATTGAGCAAGTTGAGGAGACTAAACTGCTGGGTGTAAACCTAGATAGCAGACGGTCATGGTCGAAACATATAGACTCAATGGTTGCAAAATAGGAAGAGGTCTGCCCAGACAGATCCTACAGGCCCTAGTTTTGTTGCACCTTGACTACTGCCCAGCTGTGTGATAATGTGTTACGTTCCCCAGTTTCTGTGTTGTGGTTAGTTAGGTGTGTGTTTCAAGATGGCTTCCTGAAATCCCCCCCCCCCCCCCCAAGCAGCTGATTGGTCGATTTCATGGCTAATTGGAGAGCTGACCTCGTCAAGTTACAGCTGTATCCGATTAGACTCCTTCTGAAGCTATATAAAAGCCAGTGTTCTGTTCAGGAGGGAGATGATTGCTGAGAGGAGTCTGATGGCTGTGTGTTATTTACTGTGTTGGTTGTTCTCAGAGGGAGATGATTGCTGAGAGGAGTCTGATGGCTGTGTGTTATTTACTGTGTTGGTTGTTCTCAGAGGGAGATGATTAGTGTGTCCTGTGTTTTCATTGTTGCGCAGAGGTATAATTTGTTGCCAGTATTTTTGTAGCCGTCCTACTAAGGTCTGTCTTTGACCATAGAACTGTGTTTTTTGATTCTTGAAATTGTTTAATTACATTTGAATAATTCTGTTTCATTTGTTCCCCGGGGGAAGGGGAAGGCACCTAGGGAGTGCTTAGGCAAGAGGCCCGCAGGCATACATGTACCCGTAGTATATTCACTGTCTAGGCACACTAGGTAAGACCTGGGCGGACCATCCCCTGTATTTTGGTTAGCGCACCAGGTGGTGTTAAGTAAGTAGTGGGTAGGCAGGTAAGGTAGGAGGGGACTTTGATATTTACTTTTGTTCAGTCCAGCCCCTTTCCCCCAAAATTACTGTGTGACTGAATAAATTCCTTGTAAACGGTACAATACTCTGCCTTTTGTCATCCTTACGCGCACCTACAGTCCCATACCTCTTTCACTTCACGGAGAGTTGAGTTGTAGCAGGGTGTTGCGTTCCCTCTTCATAGAGGCGTGTGTAACGTGTGGCAAAGGACATGGGTAAATTGCAGTTGATTCAGACCAAAGTAGCACATATCGCACTTAGATGTACATGGAGGGTGAATGTCCGTAGCATGCATGTCAATCTCTCCTGCCTCAGAGTTGAGGATAGATTGACTGCACCACTATTGGTCCTTGTGCAAGGTGTTGATGTGTTGAAGGTACCTAACTGTCTTTTCGTGCAGTTGGCACACAGTTCGGACACTCATCGGTACAAGACATGCAATCTGAGGTCTCTTCACAGTCCCCAGGTCCAGAACAGAGGCTGGGAAACGCAGTGTTAAATAGTCATGACTACATGGAACTCTGCCACCCTTGGTAACTCAAGCTAGGATTAAAACCAGATAAAGAGAACACCTTACTGCACAAAGGGGACTGTGGAGAGAGACAACCATTTTATATACATGTCTTGTATTGTAATTTGCACTGTACTATGTATTAGACCTAGATATTCTGTATGTACTGATATGTATGATGTTTTAAATGTATTTCAGTCCTTGACTAACAATGTTCTGTATTGTTTCATGTGGACCCCAGGAAAAGTAGCTGATGCTTTTGCAGCGGCTAATGAGGATCCTAATAAATACCAGTACCAAGGAGAAGCCAGATAGTAAAACAGAGTTCTGCTGAAAGTCATATTACAGACTTGGAAAAGAGGGAGACAGTGACATGTCTGCTGCCTTTTAAAACCGTACTCAAGGGTGTGTGAACTTTAGTGTCACACTGTCTCAACTGTAAGGGGATTCCCAACTCATATCTTTCATCAGGAGGTAGCACAGCCAATGGGTGTGTGTCCTAGGTTCCATCGCTAGGCCCCGCTCAAAGCTCTAACACTTACTGTGCCCATGACCTTGTGCCATAGTCCCTAGACTCCCTAACACAGTTTGTGGTTAGTAGTTAGCCAAACACCCACATACCAGGCAAAAGGTCATTGTCCTAATTACTGTTTACAGATAAAGAATTCCCAGTAACTCACAGCCGGATTTAATCAATCCACATTACACACAAAAACCTGTGTGTTTGTACAGCACAAGTGTGTGTCCATATACAGCCTGTTTGACTACATTAACTCATTTTATCGATCTACATTACACCACGACAACACACGGTCAACACACACACACAAATGTTAATGAAGCAGACTGCCACGGTTTGACTGCTGTAATCTTGTTATCTACCTGGTTGGCAGGCAGCTAATCTGACACAGATAGAAGTACCATGCTCTTAAATAGGACCAGATCAAAAGCTCCCAACTGTGCTGCAACATTCAGCCAACATCCTTTAACTCATATGTTAATAACCGCTAGATAGATTCACAACTCTGATACAACCGATGGCCTGGTAACTTATATAGCATGATTCATTTGTCCCACATCACAACCCATAGGCTATACCATATTGAAGAAAATAAGATGAAGTAACCCTTACATGCTGATCTAAGGTCAGTTTTCACTCATCATTCAACTGTTGAGGTTAGGATTGGGGAAGGTAAGCTGATCCTAGATCTATGGTTTGGGGCAGCAACTCCCATTCTAGTAAATTATTCATCTAGTCAAGACTCTCAGCACTCTCAGCGTGAAGGGCAGAGGGGCAGTGTGAACAGGCCACACAGAGAGAGCGAGCTCTGGTACAGTGAACTCCTGTACTTCGGTCAGTTGTGTTGCCGACTGTGGCCATAAGGAAGTAGCTAGATCCGATCAGCTTCCCTGGACTATCGCACTGACTCACACACAGTGACTGGAAACAGCTCACTAAACTTCCCCTGTACCTACCTCATTCCTGATCAAGCTTTTGTTTAAGTAGTTCCCTTATATGGGCTAACCTTTCTAGAGCTTATATGGGCTAACCTTTCTAGAGCTTATATGGGCTAACCTTTCTAGAGCTTATATGGGCTAACCTTTCTAGAGCTTATATGGGCTAACCTTTCTAGAGCTTATATGGGCTAACCTTTCTAGAGCTTATATGGGCTAACCTTTCTAGATCTTATATGGGCTAACCTTTCTAGGATATCTTTTTGAGCTTTTTAAAATGTGGGCTATCTTTCTGCCAACTGGGTTTTAGTTGAGTAACATGACTAAATTGTGTGCTGATCTTTGTTGGCTGTTTTGCTCAGTCTCAAATGGGACAAAAAATGATTAGAAGACAGTAAAAAGTAGAGGTCTACAGATTATGATTTTTCAACGCCTATACCGCTACAGATTATTGGAGGACAAAAAAACGCCGATACCGATTAATCGGCCGATTTAAAATTAATGTATTTGTAATGACAATTACAACAATACTGAATGAACACTTATTTTAACTTAATATAATACATCAATAAAATAAATTTAGCCTCAAATAATGAAGCATGTTCAATTTGGTTTAAATAATGCAAAAACAAAAGTGTTGCTCAGAACATGAGAACATATGAAAGCAGGTGGTTCCTTTTAACGCGAGTCTTCAATATTCCAAGGTAAGACGTTTTAGGATGTAGTTATTATAGGAATTATAGGACTATTTCTCTCTATACCATTTGTATTTCATATACCTTTGACTATTGGATGTTCTTATAGGCACTTTAGTATTGCCAGTGTAACAGTATACCTTCTGTCCCTCTCCTTGCTCCTACCTGGGGTGGAACCAGGAACACAACGACAACAGCCACCCTCGAAGCAGCGTTACCCACATGCAGAGCAAGGGGAACAACTACTCCAAGTCTCAGAGCGAGTGACGTTTGAAACGCTATTAGCTCGCACCCCGCTAACTAGCTAGCCATTTCACATCGTTACACCAGCCTAATCTCGGGAGTTGATAGGCTTGAAGTCATAAACAGCAGAGCTGCTGGCAAAACGCACGAAAGTCTTGTTTGAATGAATGCTTATGAGCCTGCTGGTGCCTACCACCGCTCCATCAAACTGCTCTTTCAAATTATAGACTTAATTATAACATAACACACAGAAATGCGAGCCGTAGGTCATTAATATGGTCAAATCCGGAAACTATCATCTCGAAAACAAGACGTTTATTCTTTCAGTGAAATACGGAACCGTTCTGTATTTTATCCAACGGGTGGCATCCATCAGTCTAAATATTCCTGCTACATTGCACAACCTTCAATGTTATGTCATAATTACGCAAAATTCTGGGAAATTAGTTCACAATGAGCCAGGCGGCCCACACTGTTGCATATACCCTGACTCTGCGTGCAATGAACGCAAGAGAAGTGACCATTTCACCTGGTTAATATTGCCTGCTAACCTGGATTTATTTTAGCTAAATATGCAGGTTTAAAAATATATACTTCTGTGTATTGATTTTAAGAAAGGCATTGATGTTTATGGTTAGGTACATGTTGGAGCAACGACAGTCCTTTTTCGCGAATGCGCACTGCATCGATTATATGCAACGCAGGACACGCTAGATAAACTAGTAATATCATCAACCATGTGTAGTTATAACTAGTGATTATGATTGATTATGTTTAATGCTAGCTAGAAACTTACCTTGGCTTCTTACTGCATTCGCGTAACAGGTGGGCTCCTCGTGAGGCAAGTGGTTAGAGAATTGGACTAGTTAACCGTAAGGTTGCAAGATTGAATCCCTGAGCTGACAAGGTAAAAATCTGTCGTTCTGCCCCTGAACAAGGCAGTTAATCCACCGTTCCTAGGCCGTCATTGAAAATAAGAATGTGTTCTTAACTAACTTGCCTAGTTAAATAAAGATTAAATAGTGTAATTTCTCTTTTTATAAAAGATAAAAATCGTCAAAATCGGGCATCCAAAATGACCGATTTCCGATTGTTATGAAAACTTGAACGGCACTAATTAAAATCGTCCATTCCGATTAATCCATCGACCTCTAGTAAAAATACCCTAAAACATTGTTAGAATCTGCCCTAGAGTAGAGGTATTAAATAAATTATTTTACAACGAAGTTGAAGGAGACTAACTGGCTTGAGGTGGATGAGGTATGAGGCGAGGCCAGGTTAAATTAAGCCAAGGCACCAGGGTTAACACCGATACTCCTCATTTATATTAGCATGATTCACCCCCTCTTCACCGTCATAGCTGGTGTTGGTGTGTGTCTGTCTGCATTTGTATTACACACACAACTTTTGGCCATGGTCTCCACAGGTTTTGTAAAATGGGGCCTGTAAGGCTCACCTTCTCCCTGCCTCCATCAGAGCCATATACATTACAATGCTCCGGGCCTCTGTGTGTGTGTGCCATTCGGATGGCCACACGATTCGTCGCTGATGTGTGTATTGTAGTCGGACCCACAGGAGATCCCCCAACCTTGACTGACTCAATCTAAACAAGGGATGACAAGGTCCCTTTGTCTGGAGCAACCTTCCTCAGGATACACAGACACACATTTGGGTTATTATTTGAGGGATAAACCAGTCGCCTGGCAGAATGTATTCAATTCAGTAGTCTCTGCAAAGATAGAAAGTGTGTGCGCGTGTATGTGTGCGTCCATTCTTCAGATTAAATTAGAGAATCAACTTGATTGGATGAACCTATAATCGAACTGCAGATGACCTGTTTCTGTTCTCACAGCTCACTGGAAACAGACCAATGAAACCTGCTCTGGTGCTGGAGTAATGGCCTTTATTTTATTAGGTCTAAGTACAACGCTTGTGTCCAATCTGACAACACGGTCTTCATTGAGTTGGCGTGTGTGCTCCAAACAGTGTGTTTATTCTATTAAACATGTGTCCATTATCACAACACTGCCTTCTGTTTGTGTCCATTTTGAAAACACTGTCTTTAAGTATTCTAGTTAATGTCCTTATATCTTGTGTTCCAACTGGTTTCTTCTTCACTATCAAGTACATTAGCATCCATTTTGGATACACTATTTTCTATGAGTTAGTGTAGAAAATAGGCCTCATTTCTTTATTGCAAATGAAGCCCAAGTATTTAAGCTAGTAAAGTATACCTAACTCCAAAAGGATGTGTGTTAAACAGTTTCCCTTCGAGAAGCAACTCATTTCATTGGTTACTTTTGTTTCCTGTGTAGCTTTTGACTGAGTCAGCAAATATGTTTAGCACAAGCAGGTTTGAATGATTAAGGAAATAACTGAACTCCAAAACTTTTCCCCAAAGCATGTTCCTCACTGTCATTTTTGGAATGTTCTTAGATTAAAACTCTTCTTAGCCAGCCCCTTTCCCCTCTCAGTCTTCTCTCGCTGACCCGGTGGTTATTATTTTGTATTTAGCGGCTGTGTGTATCGGTATCCCTCCATCTATCATCTGCCCATCTGTCCAGTCACATTCCTGCACGCATCATCAAGCCATGCCACAGAGACCACTAGTTGAATCAAATGAGTTAGTGCGGCACTAGAACAAAAATGTTCACCAACAGTTAGGGTCCCCTAGGAATGAAATGTTGAGGAGTAAACTGACATAGCCTGCTAGACAGAGGAGAAGGAAAGATGTAGAGAAAGAGATGGGCAGATGCATAGAGAGAAAGACAGACAGGGGACTGGAGCTGAGCATGTGACTAAAACAATGTTGACACCTGATCACAGTGAGCCTCAGTAGAATGAATATTTAACACAGCACAGGGCTCCCAGACGCACTCAATAATGACTGGACCACACACAAAGGCCCAACATCAGTGTGTGTGTGTGTGTGTGTTGTTTATGCGTGCACATTTAAGAGTCTCTGCGTGTTTGTGTGTAACCCCAGACCCTGCGGTGTCTGGCCCTGGTCCAGGGCCATGTCGGTACCTGATTCTCTTGGTTTAATGGGGAGGGACATCTTTATCAACTCACCCTTGGGACCACCTGAGAGCAGCAGCACACTGTTGGTGGAAACACCTCACACCACCAGCCACACTCGCATTTGTGTGTGTGTGTGTGTGTTCCCAAAGGCCAATGTTTTGACATACAACAAGGCCTCGAAGGCAAGAGTCAGACTTTCTCTCCTGCCTTCAGGAGGTCGTTGCAGATAGAAACACTGCTAGTATATCACAGACATGATGTTATCCTACTCTACATGACAGAAGGTTGATATGTTGCACCTCATTGAGTGGAACCCTGGTGAATATGCCCCAAGCATTGACATTGCTTGACATCACTATAATGAACAGTGGGTTTGGCTTCATCCAAGCAGGTCTGCTTCGAATGCACGACCAATCACGTAACGGCCCTAGGAACTGATAATGACATAATTCCCCCGGTCCTGTTGACGCTAAAAGTTGGCTTCTTCCAAGCAGGTCTGCTTCGAATGCACGACCAATCACGTAACGACCCTAGTAACTGATAATGACATAATTCCCCCGGTCCTGTTGACGCTAACAGTAATGTGCACACACACACACAGTCCAATGTTGTAGGACACTAAAGCTTTGTTCACATTGCCAGTTTGAAGTGATTCAAATCCTATCTTGTTGAATATCCGATCCAAATCTGTTCTGCTAAAAGCACATGAAATTGGTTATTTCAGGCCACATTTCAAACCACCTTCATAGGCGGTTTGAAATCAGATACAAATCTGATTCCTGGCCATGCGACTTGTGTCTGAATGGTCAAATCCAATGTATTTTCCTTCAAGTGGTTATCAGACTTAGTAGCCATCTAGGAACAAGATATGCCTAATATGTTGACAGTAAAAAAGTGGTAGCTAACTAGCTTGTTAATTGTTTACAAACAAATTAATGAATGTGCCAGCTAGCTGACTGCTGTGGCTAGCCAGCTAGCCGACTGCTGTGGCTAGCCAGCTAGCCGACTGCTGTGGCTAGCCAGCTAGCCGACTGCTGTGGCTAGCCAGCTAGCCGACTGCTGTGGCTAGCCAGCTAGCCGACTGCTGTGGCTAGCCAGCTAGCCGACTGCTGTGGCTAGCCAGCTAGCCGACTGCTGTGGCTAGCCAGCTAGCCGACTGCTGTGGCTAGCCAGCTAGCCGACTGCTGTGGCTAGCCAGCTAGCCGACTGCTGTGGCTAGCCAGCTAGCCGACTGCTGTGGCTAGCCAGCTAGCCGACTGCTGTGAGGAAGCATGAGCACCACCACCAATCAGTCTACACCACTGCACAGACCCGTCTTTACTATGAATACTAGCTTAAGCAAATGTCTTGTCTGAACACACACATCAGATTTGGTCATTTTTAACTTGCTGTTTGGACAGTCAGTATTCCAAAACGGATTTGAAAAACAAAACTGACTTGAGAATTAAGGCCTACAGTTGTGAACAAGGCTTAAAAGGAAATAACAGTCATAGGCTGTGTACGTAAAACTTGGCTGTGGCCACTGTTTGTGGGACCATGAAGGGCACAGCAACCACTAGCCATCAAAGCCTCTGCCTTGCCGCATAAATACCAAGGGCTCCGCTGGCAATACTGAAAGTCAAGGGCTTTTGTTCACAATGCATTGCTGGCAGGAAGCAATGCATTAAAAAGCCCAATGCACTTTCCTCTTTCTAAAGCTACAACACTTGTTTAACTGCATTGTGTGTGACTATAACAAAGCTTACTGTTCTAGGTCAATCCAAAACAGTTTGCAAGTCATCCCTTCTTATCCAGCCGGTAACATGGGAGATTCAACCTACATCTAAAAGTTAAGGTTTTATCTAAGCTTTTAGTTTTATATGCGTTATGTTGTTTAAAGTGAGTTTTCTAGGAGCTACAGGTGTAAGGACGTGAATGCTCTTGGACCATTATCAGTCAGTTGATGGTCGGTTCAACTGAATGTGATGGGGCAATTTATGTTATTACGGGGAAGTTCTCCATTTAGAAGATAATGGGTAAGGATTTCAATGAACTTCCCTCAAGGCACCAACCTGGAACAATAAATAATGCATGTGCCTAGCTGAAAGCTGTTGATAAAAATGGGTAGGACAACTGATTACTGTGTTGCAAACATTGGGACTATACAATATAGTCCCAGTCACAGGTGGTCTTTTCTCTCCATGACCCATGAAAAATATTTTACACTTCACTAGCTGATTAAATGTGTCTATTAATCCTTTATCAAATACTTGTGAGAGGAAAAGGTGGCACAAAACTTTGCCTACTACAACAACCAAGGCCTCTATCTTCCCTGCTCAGTCTCCATGGTACTGGCAAACAAACAAGGCATGTGTGTGTATGATGTGTACAGGTGCTTAGTCATCTCTATGCTGTGGAAGGTGCCTTATTATCCCAAGCTGCTAATGCAAGCAAGAGCGGACATACATACAGCCCCGGTGCAAGTAAATACCGTAGAGCAGGGGTGTCAAACTCATTCCATGGAGGGCCGAGTGTCTACTGATTTTTGATAAAGACCTAGACAACCAGATGAGGAGAGTTCCTTACTAATCAGTGATCTTAATTAATCAATCAAGTACAAGAGAGGAGCAAAAACCTGCTCACCCCGCCGTTGAATGAGTTTGGCAAATGTGCAATAGAGCAGAGTTCCTCAATCTCGGTCCTGGGGCCTCTCCGGGTGCACATTTAGTTGTTTGCCCTAGCACTACACTGCTGATTCAAATAATCAACTCAACATCAAGCATTGATTAGTACAGAGTTTGGGAAACCCTGCAGTAGAGAGCAAAGTTGGTGTATTCCACTCAGAATGGCTCCCGAGTGGCGTCATTACAGACACCCTGGTTCGAATCCAGGCTGTATCACAACTGGCCACAATTGGCCCAGCGTCATCCAGGTTTGGCTGGTGTAGGCTGTCATTGTAAATAAGAATTGATTCTTAACTGACTTGCCTAGTTAAACAAAGGTTAAATAACTTTCCCCGATGTGGCAACCTGGTCTCAGAGCAGTTCGTATTATTCTGAACGGAAACCCGAGACACTACATTTATGATTAAATGTAAACATACCAAATGTAACATAAGACAGATGGTTACTTAAGGCAAAAACTAAAAAGTGGGTTGGTTGGTCCGGGTGGGCGTATAGCGACCCAAAAGGTTGTGAGTTTGAATATCATCATGAACATATTTTGCATTTTACCAACTTTAACTACTTACTGCTTTGTAGCTACTTAGTGTGTTAGCTAACTCTTCCCCTGACCTTAACCACTAGCCTAGTTCAAGTTAGCGAGCTAGATAATGTTAGCCACCTAGCTAGAATGTGTAACATATCATACGTTTTGCAAATTTGTAACATAGTGTTTTGGGAATACGTAACATATAATACGAATTGTCTTTGAACATACAAAATGGGTGAAGGACATCCAAAAAGTAATACATACCATACGAAACGTAACGTTACTAAATGAACAGAATAATTTGAGATGTTCTGAGACCTGGTTGGATGTAGTACTAGCTGTCAGTACGTGGCGTGTTTGTCTCTGCCAGAAGCATATGCTGCTAGCTAGCTAACCAGTGTAGTTTACCTGGCTAACTAGCTAGATAGATGGCTAATGACAATCATTGATGTAACATATCAAATAGAAAACTTGCTATATCTGGCTAAAACAATGATTAACGGGAGATAGCTAGCCAGCTAATATTAACGTACTGGTGGAGCCTAGGCTAGGAAGATTAGTTGCGTTAACAATACGCAAGGTTAGCCATAACCAGTTATCAAACAAGCCAGTTAGCTAGCTAACTAAACACGACAGACACCGGTTTGTTACGCTAACCAAGTTCAGCTGCGCAAGCATAGTGAGTGCCCCGTCAGTGGCCTCCCGCGCGCTAAGGTACAGCGCTGCTAACGCGCTAGCTTGGTTCCCAAATAAAACCCCTTTGGGAGTTAGTTGTGTTTTGTCTCTCCGCCTGGTTCATATCGATTGACACTGACCTGGAGAGATGTTTGAGGATCTGTTTCTTGATCAGCCCAGCCATGACCACATATGATTTATCCCAGCGATGCAGTTCAAATTCTCAATTCCAAGTCAGGGTGCATTTTTTGTGGTCTTTGTGAGGCTTGCCCAGTTCTCGCTCCCTTCCCGCGGAGATTTGACAGGGAAAAACAAACCTCCGAGACACAGCTAGCTAGCTTCAGAAGGGCAATAAGCCATTACAACTAGTGCTAAAGTCCATCTTCACTGCAACAGCACCTGGAAACACGGCCTGGGCTGTCACAACGTCTGATGGGCGGGCCAGCGCCGACCAAAGTTAAAGAGCATGGATGACTCAGGCATTACGTCAGCATTGTCCCATGTATTGTTTTATTTTAGAAGTGAAACCGTAATTGCCTGTTTTTAACTGTGGCAGAGTACATCCGCATGGGGAGATATTTGGGTATGGGGCTGCTGCGATTTTTTTCGCCGACGGGGGTACCATCTACCTGTGAGTTGCAGTTCCAGTCTCCTCTCGAAAGACTGCCATTCAGTGTCCTCTGGTGGACAAAGGCAGGGAAATGGGTCCAGCTGCAGCTGTCATCTATCAGGCCCACCACCTCTCAGGCCCTTCTCCAATGCCAGAACCATCACTTCCGGGTCTGACACATTAAGCAGAATATTTTTTTCTGTTTACCACAGAGAGGATAGCGTTCAAACGACCGACAATCCACTTTAGGTCGAAACTAATACACAATGAACGGCACGCAGTGTCCTTCGCCCCCATTTATATCTGCTATTCAACACATCAACAGATTACACACCAATTTTAAAATAAAACACTGTACAATGATTATACTACAATGATGGCATAGCCTAAATTAAAAACTCTGATAATACTTTTATTTCCCTTTTGACCCACATTTTCATTGCATCGACAGTCAGGGGAAATCCATTATATCAAAGTATCAGTTAAACACAAACATTAAGATCCCTGCAACAAAGTGTACAAACTGTAATGATATGCTAACATTCATTCAGGCATTTTGGCAGTATAGTCATATCAGTGAGTACGTTTACATGCATGGCAATAATTAGATATTAAATTTACTGTTGCAGTAGGCAGATTATGAAATAGTAATGTAAACACCTTACTCTGTTTACGGTATCTTAATTAGCGTACGGTCAAAATTGAAGTATGTCTATATTCCGATAGAAACGGTTTTCGGAGCAATCTTTCAAATTGTTAGGACATGTAAACAACTTAATCGACGTTCCAGTAATGTATTTGATCTGTGCATGTGCTAGCACCAATCCGAGCAAGGCTCTCTCTATGGCATGAGTGAAGTGAGTTCGGAACAACTGAATGTATGCGTTTTAGAAGTATTTTTCACATACAAACTTTATATGTCCGAACTAAGAATCATATTCGCTTCTCAAAAATAACATGTCTCTGTGATTGCTGATTTTCTGCATGTATCAGAGCTCCATCAGGTAGCCTGATTTCAGATGTGTCCATATACATAGGATTATTAGGGAAATTGTTATTCTTGCAAAGCATGTCAAGGTTTTAATTTAACTATTATATTAATATGACTAGCCACAATAATCGCTTTATTGTGTGCATGTAACCGTACTCACTGAGGGGTCCTGGCGTTGGTGGGGAGCCTGAGATATTATGTCCCACCGGTACTCGTCCCACCAGTAGGTGGCAGTATACAGCGGGGCCTGAGAGATGATGGGCCTGAGAGTCTGCAGTTAGACTCTATTGGACAAACATCGGATAACTAAATCATTCTGCAACTTTTATCAAACCTTTAAAAACACACGTGAAAACAATTATTTTGTGCCCGATTAATACAAAACAGAGCGTTTTGTTATCCATTTTGTGTAAAATATGCATTTGTTTCTTAATTTGCATTGTGGTGCTTGCTAAATGTTATTGAAACTATTCAAATGTCCAAGTCTACAGGTTTGCAGTTTGCAATCGGTGACAGCAATCCTATCATGATTTGGAGGGAACATAGCTATATAGCATAGGCTAGTGATTAGGTTACGCTGATTAGGTAATAGTATGCCAATAGCCTAATGACTTCGACACAATGGAATAAATTGAAAATATGCCTATTTATTAACATGCATTGTTAATGGTAATATATATATAATAAATAGGCATATTTTCAATTTCTTCCATAGTGCCGAAGTCATTAGGCTATTGGCATACTATTACCTAATCAGCGTAACCTAATCACTAATCACATATATATGTGTGTACATTAATAGTTGTTCGAAACACTTCCTGATCTGGTCTGGTATAGCAACATGCCTTGGATTGAGGGAACTCTAGGAAAGGATGTCGAGGCATACACAGTGAGGCTACTCTAGTTGCCACGTATGAAGGGAGGAGCAAATGAGAGGGGGAAAAACTATTCAACAACCCCTTCTCTTTACTGTTGGTACAGTATTGAAACAAATTGCATCAGTTCATTTCTGAGATCATTATTTTTCTAGACATGTTTAGGCTATCCTATAACAGGATTTTGGCTTATAAAAGCAGGGTTTGAAAGACATGAAACATCAATGGGCGTAATTATATTATTCCAAATAAAGAGGCCTAGTTTTTTCCTCAACTTTATCAGAACTAGTTACTGTGTTTCTGAATAACACTAGTTACTGTGTTTTCTACATAATTCCATAGCCATTGGAGACACGGCAAGTACAGCGACCAATTTTGCAGTCAGAAAGTCAGGTCCCACAATAAGAAAGACGCCCCTTTTTTGCATACCTCGACGCGAGTTCTAGGAAAGCCACATCGCGCTCACTGATACGCTAAATGTACAGTGAAGACAGTACACAGCATCTGTAGGGACCAGCCTCACACTTCATCGGACCCCCTGGTAGAAAGCCACATCAGACATGACTGCGAGAAACAGAAACAAGAACAATTTAAGCGAAAAGACTGCTTCATCCACGCAAGATGACGTGGCGAAGAAAAGTCCGAAACCTAGTAGTAATGGTAGCTCCTCAATCCAGGGGTCGGGGTCAGGGAGTTGGGTCAAAGTTATAGCTGCTTTATGTTATATCGCATTAGTAGCCGCTGCGGGCTTTGCTGCTATTTATCTACAACAAGTGTTGAAAGAAGTCCATCAAATCAGCAGCAGAAATGAAGACACCGTACGGAAAAATGCAGAGGTTACGCACAAAGTAGAGAATGTTCTTCAACAGGTAAGCAATTCAATCGATTTAGGACTAACCACTAGCCTTAATGACAAGGTCACGAGATAAGGCAGTCCGTTGAAGACCGCACACCAAAAGTAGATAGGATGAACATATAGACTACAGAGAAGAAATGGCTAGAAGAGGGCCATCTCCCCCTCCTCCAAAAGATTGATGAGCTGGCACAAGAAAAGTACAGATGTAATCTATGCTATTCTTTCCTAGAGAGAGAGTACTGACATTGAAACAAAAACAAATCCAGGTTAATGGAAATACTACATCCTTTGTAATGAAAAGTGAAGTTATATTTCTATAGAATTGAGGAATGCATTGATATAATGTATGAACATGCCACCCCATAAATGATCTTTCATTATTATCCAGCTATCCAGTTCCTGCATTAATTAATTCGGTCAAACAGTTATTCCTTCCTTCATTCATTCACTTATTTTCAAGCCTTCATGTAACTTCACTTAACTTGTCATGCATAAATTGAGATCTCCCAGACCAGTTTGAACTAAACCAGTTTGAACTGGAAGCTAACAGTTGTTTTTTAAAGCTGCATATGTAGATCTATCCCACAGGCTGAGAAATAGCTGAGTTATGTAATAAAGCAACGTAACCTACTCATGAGTTACTGTAACTAGGTAAACGTGGTTTTAAAGCTGCATATGTAGATCTATCCCACAGGCTGAGAAATAGCTGAGTTATGTAATAAAGCAACGTAACCTACTCATGAGTTACTGTAACTAGGTAAACGTGGTAAAGAAACCCCTCAGGGAAAAACATTTTCTAAGAACACACATTCAACAAGTAAATCCTGAAACATGCATTGCAGTCTCCTATATGTACACTTCCTATGTGAGGCTGTGTCAACTATTGTTGTATAAAGCTACAGTATGTGATTAGCTGTGTCTTCCACTGCAAGCTATAAAGTCTATTTCAATAACTACTAAGGCAAAAAACTATTTTGTCAGGCAAATGACTGGTCGGGGGTAGGCTCTTCCACCCTCTTCCAACTTTCTTGGAATGTATTGTACCTGTGTTTCCAGTACATCCAGTACACAGGTGTGTCTATACAGATGTACAGATTTAAACCTATGTTATACAATTGAATAGCAGTAATAGTGTTAGATAATATGGCTATTATATTATGTATGCATACATACAGTATTTATAGTAGGGATGTGACAGATTGTAAGGATTTGACAGATTAATAATAAAAGACTAATCGAATAATCATTAAGGCCCTAATCTGTATTGATGACCAAAGGTTGACCTACACTGAGTGTACAAAACATTAAGAAAACCTTCCTAATATTGAGTTCCAACCCCCCCCCCCCTACCCTCAGAACAGCCTAAATTTGTCTGGAGGTTTCAAAAGTGTTCCACAGGGATGCTGGCCCATGTTGACTCCAATGCTTCCCACAGTTGTGTCAAATTGGCTGGATGTCCTTTGGGTGGTGGACCTTTCTTGATACACACAGGAAACAGTTGAGCATGAATAACCCAGCAGCGTTGCAGTTCCTGTAACAAGCCAGTTCACCTGGCACCTACTACCATACCCCGTTCAAAGGCACTTGAGTATTTGTCTTACCCATTCACCCTCTGAATGACACACATACACAATCCATGTCTCAGGGATTAAAAATCCTTCTTTAACCTGGCTCCTCCCCTTTATCTACACTGATTGAAGTGGATTTAACATGTGATAAGGGCTCATAGCTTTCACCTGGATTCACCTGGTCAGTCTAAGTCATGGAAAGAGCAGGTGTTCTTAATGTTTTGTACACTCAGTGTATGCTTCGCTGTCTGTGGTTGTGTAGGTGGACAACGTGAGGCGTGCTGTAGATGGGTTGGAGTCGGCACTGGGCACCATGCGGGCAGAGCAGGAGGTGGGGAGCCGAGCGGTGAGGAAGGGCGAGGCGGAGACACGGCGGGTGGAGGAGGCTCTTCAGAGGCTCCAGAACGAACTGTTGGTCGACCTGTCAGAAGGCATCAAGGAGGTGAAGGAGGCCAGAGAGCGGGACTTCTCTTCCCTGGAGAAGACGGTGGAGGAGCGCCTGGCTGAGTTGAGTGCCTCCATCGCGGACAGCGTGACTGAGTTCACCGAGACCCAGGGTGAGACTCAAAGTCAGCTGGCTGACCTCAAAGCCCGTCTGGATGACATGGAGGACCCGGAGCTGATCAGGCAGGAACTGTCTGCCATTGTCGACACCGTCGCCGGGCTCAGCACCACTAAGCAGGCCACAGATGAGTCTGCCTATTCGCTGAGGGAGCAGATCGCCGCGGTGGGGTCAGAGCTCCAGACCCGTAACCAGGAAATAGCCTCGATGTCACAGGAAGTGGAGGCGGTGAGGTTGCTGGTGCAGGAGACAGCGGGGAGCCTGCGGCAGCAGGTGTCGGGAGCAGAGGCAGGCATCCAGGCGTTGACAGATCAGGACCAGAGCCTGCAGAGCAGCCTGGAGCTGGCCACCGAAGCTCTGCACAGTCTGGAGAAGGAACTGCGGGGGGAATCGGCCAGGGCTGAGCAGAGGTCCGACGGTCTGGAGGTCAGACTAAAAGTGGTGGAGGAGGGCGGAGACTCCCTGGCCGCGTCGCTAACAGACCTGACTTCCAAGGTTGAGGCTCTTCTTGCCAAGTACGATTCCCACGAGAGCACGCTCGCCGCCCAGGGCACGGCAGCCGAGAAGGCCCGGGCCACTCTACAGGGGGAGCTAGAGGAGCTGAAGGGCAGCCTAGAGGAGCTCCAGTCCAACGTGGTCGCACTGAGTGACGCTCAGACCAATCTGTCTTCCAGGGTCTCTAACCTGGGGCTGCAGATAGAGGGGCTGGAGCAGAAGCTGGAAGCCTTGAGGGAAGTCTCCAAGTCAACCAGCCAACCCCCACCAGAGCTGGAGAAGCTGAAGAGCACTGTGGATGGCCTGGTGGGGAAAGCTGCCAAGCTGGAGAGCCATGAGAAGGCCATCGAAGCCCTACAGGGGTCACTACAGAAGACCATTAGCTCATTGGAGGCCTTGACCAAAGCCCCAGCCGAATAGCATGAAGGTGTAAGGGGAGCGTAGGAAGAAGAGAAGGAGGAGGGGGTAGTGTTCAGGAGGGGTAGACTGGGTTGGGTCAATGAGAAATGGGGAACGTGGACTGCTGTGAATTTTAACACAACACTGCACTGTAGTTTTTTGTTTGTTTATTTGTATTTTTTCTCATTTGAGTTTTTCATTTAGTCAGATTCTGTTACGGGTGGTTTCACAAACCCAATTTGCAATATAAGCTCTTGTTCAGGAGCGTGTTATGGTTTACTGATTGTGTTTTGTTACAAAAATTAAATTGGGCCACCACATTTCTGTGTAGACAAGGCTTTGAATTGATTTACATGTATATTATAAAATCTTCATTGTATATTGTATGTTGCTAACTCACTCCAACCGTCTCCGTGACAGATGCAAGGTAGCCATTTTGTACACCACCACACTTCATCAATCTCACTGGAGGTGAGTACTGAGGTGAAAGGTGAGAGTTGGTCGGTCTGTTTCTAGAAGAAGATCATTGGATAAAGATCATAGAAAATCCTTCATAGGATACAGGCTACAATGTTAAAGCACTCCCAGTTCATTTAAAGGCTCACTCTAGGTATGTGCTCCCTATCCCCTATATAGTGCACTACTTTTGACCAGGGCCCATATGGCTCTAGTAAAAGTAGTGTATTACATTGAGCTCCAAAAGTTTTGGGACAGTGACATATTTTTGTTGTTTTGGCTCTGTACTCCTGCACTTTGGATTTAAATGATATGACTATGAGGTTGAAGTGCAAACTGTCAACTTTTTTTTTTTTTTTCATCCATATTGAGTGAATAGTTTGGAAATTACAGTACTGTTTGTACATAGTACCCGGTTTTTGTAATGGTGAGAAGTAGGGATTTTTGGGGAGTATGATATTTATGCCTCTAACTTTCTCACTCATTATTCACGATTAATTCAGGACTATCCATAATCATGGTAGCATCCACAAAATAATCAAACAGAAAATGCATCCAACAAATTTGTAGTCACATACTTGATCTAGTCCCCTAAAATTGGGGACAATGAACAAAAAGTGCTGTAATTTCTAAACGGTTCACCCAATATGGATGAAAATTCCCTCAAATTAAAGCTGGCAGTCTGTACTTTATACCATTTCAAATCCAAAGTACAGAGCCAAAACAACAACAATGCCACTGTCCCAATACTAATGGAGCTCATCGTATATAGGGAATGGGATGCCATTTGACATATAACCTGGCGCTTCAGACTGACTATATAAATGGACTTAATACAGTCTGTGATGCTTCATAAAAAGCTTATTGGAGTATTTAATTAGGAAACACTGCTGGGACAGTCAAGTGAGAATTTATTTAAAGTAATTCATTTTCATCTGAAGAGAGGAGTTGCTTGAGGCTAATTCAATAATTTCCTGATAGGCCAGTCATAACCTGATTTGAGTCCGCCCCACACACACACACACACAAAACCTTCCATTCAACAGGTGCCATTGCATCAACATGTACAAGGAAATTCATAAACATGTATAGGGAATACAGAGTACACACAAACTTCAAATTGACATAATTTATTAAGCACAACCCTCACACGAAGAACAACATATCCAAACACCATCTCTGCAGTGTCCTAACACCACTACAATGGGGTTGTGACAGTTTGAAGGAATGGCTACTGTAAATACATGTGGTGTGATCTGTACATGTAATTAGCTTTAGTTAAAACAGTGGTATGGTGTCCACACTCTTTACCCAAAGACCAGCTGCAATCTGCGTCCTAATGTCTGGTTTTCATTTGAGCGATTCCAGGTATGTGTAGGTTCAACTCCATCTTTAGAGATGACATGCCAATGTGCATGTTAAACAAGTTGTGATTGGCTCTCGGGTTGGAGATTGGCCTTTGGTGATTGGCAGCTCATTGTTCAGCTCCGATAGATACTTCCTCCTTCAGACGTATATTTCCTGTAAAACACCTGGAGGCTTACTCAGCAGAATAGCCCTAGAAATCAATAGATTAGCATGCTTCCCTATCCTACATGATCGTGATGTCTGTTCTACACAATATATTTCCATCGGAACATATGGTAACCCACTGAATAAGCCCAAGGTTGTTGTTTTTTTTAAATCAGAGGAGTGCAACGTCAGCAATGTTGCAGATAAAAATGTTAAACAGAACAGAAACAACTCTCAGACATGAATCACAGCTCTATGCCACACATTTCTATCTGCATTGCTCTGCAGTCAGCCCCATTGAATAAACTCCTGGCAACAGATTGTTTACACCAGCAGCGTTCAGTATTCTATTTTAGGTCCCTATACCTTTAAACCACAGACTCATTTCGATTTGATTGATGGCAGAGATGCAGAAACTAGCAGAACTAGCTAGCCATGTGGAACCCCAGGGCATGTATTCAGCACTGTGAACTATTGAGAACATTGCAGGTAGAATGTATAGCGCTGACATCATCATTCCCTATTGTACAGAATCATATTGTAGCAAAACATTCCTCCTGAACAGGCCCCTTAGCCTGAGAATACATACCCATGTTCAGGTCACACAGGGGTCAAGCAGTGTTGTTACAACCCGCCCACTGGCCAGACTGACAACTGATAAGGGGGAAACTGTTCAAGAGACTGCTCACATTCCAAAACTGTGGACCAGCAAGACCTCTCATTCACCATGATTGATGCCATTTTTCAAAAAAATTAAATAACATTCCAGTCTCCTAGGACACAGGTTGGCATTTACTGGGATGATTCATGTACTGGAGGCAGCTCTGCAGGGTAGTCACTAGCTGGCGCAGCCATAAAATCTGATTTTAAACCTTATCCCAAACCACACTACCAACCTTATCCCTAAACCACACTACCAACCTTATCCCTAAACCACACTACCAACCTTATCCCTAAACCACACTACCAACCTTATCCCTAAACCACACTACCAACCTTATCCCTAAACCACACTACCAACCTTATCCCTAAACCACACTACCAACCTTATCCCTAAACCACACTACCAACCTTATCCCTAAACCACACTACCAACAAGCACATTTTTGTTTTCATGAACTTTGACTTTGCCACTGGCCCTTCTAGTGGAAATTGCTCAGCTCTGCCTCCAGGACAAGATTCATCGCAATAAACGCCAACCTACTCATATGACAGGTTCATTCAAGGATACAATTTGTAAAGCAAAATACGTCAGTCAGCATTCTAGACAAGAAGCACAGTTAGTCTCAACCTAACCCCAACCCCATAGGACTTACCTCTCGACCCCCTAAAGATCTGTATACGTATACAGTCAATGGAAAGTATACTGGAATGTACATTATAGGGGGATCAACCTGTTCTTCTGTGGTTTCCATTATATTGCTTACATTAATCAAGATCTCTGGGGGAATCCAGAAGCTGTTGTAAGGGCTAGGTGGGGTCGACCATGGCTGTAGAGAGATCAGCAAACTCTGAGATTTACAAAAACGTGCAAGTTATTGTAAGGGAATGATTGGTGACAAGCTGAACGTTTGCCATTTACTCTGTAGATCTATAGCATATAGAAAAGTACTCATTCACAGCTCTCCTTCCAGTGTCTGAGGGAGGGCTTCGCTCACGTTGACTTTCTGCAGAAGCATCTCTCCTCCCACTACGGGCATCTCAGGCTCAACTATCTGACTCAACTGCTGTGTCACAACTCCTAGGTCCTCCTCCACAGCGCTGAGGTTAGAGAACGTCTGCCGTAGCTCTGCGATGTCCTCCTCCCTCCTGGTCAGATCCTCGGCCAGACGGCCGATCCTCAGGGTCAGCTCATCCACCTGCGGAGCCAGCGCCCCGAAGTCCCGCTTGATGGCCGCCACCTTGGGCTTGAGGTCGCCGGCAAAAGTCACCGTGCGGACCAATCGGGCACGGCCGCTTTCCAGCTCCCTCAGGCGCTCCGAGATCTGCTGGTCGTTGACGAACAGCTCAGGTAGGCGATGTTTGAGCTGCTCCAGGGCTTGGGCGTTGCGCTCCGTGGCGCCCTTAAGGCCCTGGATGCGGTCGATGCTGCCGGCCAGTAGGTCGCCGATACGTTTGACCATGCTGCGTTCGGCCTGGGCGGCCCGCTCCTCCAGCTCCCTTACCTTCTCCAGGAGAGACTCCACCTCCGACTGGAGCCCATCCATCCGACGCACGTCCGTCCGAACCGACGCCACCTAGGAGATGGAGGAAGAGGAGGAAGATGATTCATGGGCAAATCTTTACATGAACGGCCTTTCTATTCTAATGCCACGGTTCTGTTCAACAAGTTGCCTCTGGTTTTGAGACTTCAACCTTTACATACTTGGAATATACATTTCTTGGTATTATTACATGTAACTAGATATACATGTAACAACATATTACATATAACGACATATGTAGTTACATGTAATAATACCAAGAAATGTATATTCCAAGTATGTAAAGGTTGAAGTCTCAAAACCAGAGGCAACTTGTTGAACAGAACCGTGGCATTAGAATAGAAAGGCAATGTAACTACTTTAAAAGCTTATTACAATACAGTGATTGTTTCAGGAATCTTATCTGCAGTTCCTGTGTAATTGCCTGAGATATTACATCCTGGTTACCAAAGTAGTAAGAGCATCTAGATGGCTTAAATCATCTTTTAAAACCTTAGTGTTGACATCCTTAGTGATAGCAGAGGTGCGTCCCTCGATTTGTCCCACAGCCTCGGTCAGTGCTGCCACGCTGTCCTGGAGCAGGCCGCGTTTCTCCGTTAGGCCGGACGCCCAGTCCTTCAGCTGGCTTACATCCCGCTCCAGGGCCTCCAAGTGGGGCAGGAGACCACCAGGCTGCCTCTCTAGATGCTCCAACAGGCTCTGGACACCCTCGCACTGCGCCAGGAAACAGGTGGACAGACAGAACAGGGCGGCCATTTTAGAAAATAGCTTTACATAGGAAAAGACTGACCAGCTAGACCATGCAGTCATAGACTGGTAGATAGCATTCATTGAAAAACATGCAGGGGAGACAGTCCATAAGTTACACAGAAAGCTGATATTTTGTACAAATAAATAGAGCAAATAAATGGGTAACACTAAGATATTTGAAACGGGTTTTAATTTACTAGAAATGCAAGCTAGGAGAGAGAAGATATTTTTTTACAATAGTTTTAACCAAATTTGAACATTTAAAAGATTCAGAGAAACCCTGATAATAAGGCACATTTATTAGAAATGCAATACTGGCATAACTGTCAAACTCATTCGAATATAAAATGTGAATAAAAAAATGTATACGAACTCAACATTTGAGTACCTGATGATATTGGAGTACCGGTCACAATTGTTCTCCTTTCAGACACCAACAAGGCAACAATAATATCCTTTACAGATTACAGGAGCAGTGTTTGGGTGCAAACGCTACATTCAGTTGCTGACTTTCAGCAGCCAGTGCAGATAACATTGATTGGTTCCCATATTAGATAGTAGTATGTTTGTGAGACAAGAATGTTTGTGAGACAAGAACTTAAAACCTATTGATGAAACGTATTGCTAAACTTTATCAATAGCAAGTTAAAATGCACAAATCACACAATGTAGCAATGGTTTAACTATGTGAGGATTTAACAGCAGTTTTAAAACAAATGAAATGACAGGACCACTCCTTCCTATGGTTTAGAAATGACATCACACCGAGGTCATCATTATGTACCAGCTGGGGTGGCTCATCCTGCTCTGGGTCCTTGACCTTTCACCCCTCCCTCTCCCCTTCCCTATCCAGCGTTCCAGAATTAGCCTGGTTGTCCTGTTGCTCCTCCCCCCTGCTGAGCTGTCCCAGCGTCTCCTTGACAACAGCCAACTCATTCTTCATCTTGAGGATGCTGTTGTGGGCCTGGAGGGCGTCCAGAGCCTGCTTGATGTCCAGGATCTCTGTCAGGGCTTTAAGCATGCTGTCCTCTGTCCCAAACACATGCAGGGTGAGCTCCTCCAGCCTTCGCTCCGCCATCCCCAGGTCCCCCCCCAGCCTCAGAATGGATCTCACTGCCTCCTCCACAGCCGGGAGGTGAGCCTCGCACTGCTGGGCCCGGGGGATGTGCTCCTCTAGCTGGGCGACTAACTCGGTATCTACTCGGAGCAGGCTCCGGACTTGGTCCTCCAGTTTGTGGAGCTGCTTGGTGTTCCAGTCCAGCTGGTCCTGAGACCGCTTGGCATCCTCGTCCTCGGTGCGGCCAAGGGCGCGTGTGTTCCGCCGGGTGCTGTCATCCAGCTCCTCCAGCCTCTCGTCCAGCGCCCGGGCCCTCTGCTCGGCCTCGTTCACCCGGGCTGTGGCGCCAGCGTGCGCCTCACGTGACTCCGTCTTCAGAGATGCCAGGTCGGAGGTCACCGAGGCCAGGCCCGTCTGCCACGTCTCAGTCACGTTCAGGAAGCGGGCGTTGACTGTCTGGAGATCGCGAGAGGCAGAGTTCTCGTCATCCTGCATCGCCAGGACGACGGCATGGAGCGAGGACAGGTCACGTTCGAGGCGCGTCGCCAGGGAGAAGGTGGAGAGAGCCCCCTGCAGGTCGTCCTCGGAGGCGGCGAGCTGCAGCCGCAACACAAAACAGGGAGGGCTGTTTCTGGGGAGGGCTCTGGGATCCTCAGTATTCTCAGTACAAATCCATGCAATTGCATGCACACATTCAGTCAAAAGATGCATATAGCAATTCTACGGAAGACAATGTGATTTGATCGCAGAATTCAATTCACCTGGATAGGCTATACAATCCAAGACGCAAGAATAACTGCTGTACATGAATAATGCAGACATGTCTGCAGGGGTTAATAATAAGGGGGAGGGGCCTATATTATGTGACAAGCAAGAATATATATATAATATATATGCTATTTAGCAGACGCTTTTATCCAAAGCGACTTACAGTCATGTGTGCATACATTCTATGTATGGGTGGTCCCGGGGATCGAACCCACTACCCTGGCGTTACAAGCGCCATGCTCTACCAACTGAGCTACAGAAGGACCACAAGACAATGACAGTATCAATAAACACACATAACAATGCATAGAAGTCTCTGCATAATGTTTTTGTGTCTTGTTCTTCGCCAGAGAGAGATGGATAGACAGTTCCAATAGAAACAAAACATACCTTCTTGGACACCTTGATGACTTCCTCCTCCATTTCAAGGAGACGTGCAGTCTTCCCAGACAGTAGTTTGTACTTTTCTTCCACGTCGAAGAATCTTGCATTCTGCTGCAATACCACCCTGTAATGTAAGGGGCGACAATAGCGTCAAAACTCAAACATAAAATTATTAATTTCTTCTTGTTTGGCCGAGATGAAAGTAAATAGGAATTATCCATAAACACACGGGCCTTTATAAGTAAAGCTTATGCCCTATGCAAATGTATAGGCTTACTTTTACTTACCATATAAGCACTATGCAAACTATCAGTGACAATAGACAAGTTATCGTTTTCACATCCAGGGAGAACGGCGAGGAGATTTTAGTTTCAGCCAAGCTATTTCCTTCGGTAGCTTTAGCTTTTTTTGCTTCATCTTCGGAAGTGTACTTTGACGTTTCTACCGGTTCGTCATTTTGTTTCTGAGCCGTGGTCTTCTTCCTTTGCTTCACTTCATTACTTGGCATTTTTGTAGCCTGCAGCAACGTTTCGGCTTGCAGCTTCCTTTTGCCTACTTGAAAAGGAATTGATTCAAAGTAGCGGCTGCGAATGCAAGCGACAATGGCCCACAGCTCTAGAAGTTTCGTAGCAGACTAGCGCAAGAAACTCCATCCAAAATCAAGTTAAATGCATTAGTTAAAATGTGATTATAATTAAGAATATTTAGGTATTTCAGATAATCAAATAAACCTTAAATAAAAGTATTCTACTTGCCAACTCATAGAAACAAGTCTACATAATCCCGTAAAAAAAAATCGACCACTTTATAGCTCATTGGAATTTGGGAAAAAGAACAAAATGCGTCAGCCAGCCACGTAGACGGCTGACGCCTGAAAATATTACAACGTGCCGCCCGTTTTATGATGAGTAGGCCTAGACGCTCTGAAAAAAGTACTAAATTGTCATACTTGAGTAAAAGTAAAAATACCATAATAGAAAATGACAAGTAAAAGTGAGTCACCCATTAAAATACGACTTGAGTCAAATTCTAAAGGTATTTGGTTTTAAATATACGTAAGTATCGAAAGTAAATGTACTTGCTAAAATGTTAAAAGTAAAAGTATAAATCATTCTTATTCCTTATGTCAAGCCAACCAGACGGCATAATTCTCGTGTTTTTATTTATTTATGGATAGCCAGGGGCACACTCCAACACTCAGACATTTAAAAAAATAAAGCGTTAGTGAGTCCGTCAGATCAGAGGCAATAGGGATGACCAGGGATGTTACCTTGATAAGTGTGTGAATTGGACTATTTTCCTGTGCTGCTAAGCATTGAAAATGTAATGAGCACTTTGGGTGTCAGGGAAAATGTATGGAGTAAAAAGTACACCGTTTTCTTTAGGAATATAGTGAAGTAAAAGTGGTCAAAAATATAAATAGTAAAGTAAAGTACAGATATTCAAAAAACAACTTAAGTAGTACTTTAAAGTATTTTTACCGAAGTACTTTACACCACTGCAAAAAATACACACAAAAAGGGAGGTAGCCTAACATTTAGTTTATTTTGCATTGAGCAAATTACATTTCACCAATTTACATACAGTGAATTCAGAAAGTATTCACACCCTTGACTTTCTCCACATTTTGTTGTGTTACAGCCTGAATTTAAAATTGATTGAACTAATATTTTTGTCACTGGCCTACACACAATACCCCATCATGTCAAAATGGAATTATGTTTTTCGAAATGTTTAAAATTAATAAAAAATGAAAAGCTGAAAAGTCGAGTGAATAAGTATTCAACCCCTTTGTTTTGGCAGAGTAAACATTTGCTTAACAAGTCACATAATAAGTTGCATTGACTCCCACTGTGTGCAATAATAGTGTTAAACATGATTGTTGAACGACTACCTCATCTCTGTACCCCACACATACAGTTATTATTATTTATTATTATTATCTGTAAGGTCCCTCAGTTGAGCAGTGAATGTCAAACCCAGATTCAACCACTAAGACCAGGGAGGTTTTCCAATGGCTCGCAAAGAAGGGCACCTATTGGTGGATGGGTAAACATTTTTAAAAAGCAGACATTGAATATCCCTTTGATCATGGCCGTCATTGTAAATAAGAATTTGTTCTTCACTGACTTGCCTAGTTAAATAAAGGTTAAAAAAAACGTTTTACAAATGTTAGATTTTTGTTTAGATCGTTGACATTTTTAAAAATGTGGAAAAAGTCAAGGGGTACGAATACTTTCTGAAGGCACTGTAGTTTCAAAGTGACCAATATCAAGAATTGATTATCAATAGCATTTCTATATTTTCCGTACAATAATCCTGAATGGTGCAACAAAGAAATAGTCTACCCTTATGCAAGGTAATGTGGGAATTTTACACATAGCTAAAGGCCATGCAGGGGCGTTCTTAATGATGTGGAGGCCCCAGGCAGACACCAGTCTGAGGTCCCCTCCCATGTCTATTTAACACAATCATGCTGAAAGAAGAGCTGTTCGGAGCTGGCTCAATATTGACTAATACCAATCTTTTTTGTAATTGTATGGCCTTTTTAGCATTCTAGTCATCATTTTCATGAAACGTTGCAGTTTTAGAGCTTATTTACTGCGGCAGGGTAGCCTAGTGGTTAGAGCGTTGGACTAGTAACCGGAAGGTTGCAAATTCAAACCCTCGAGCTGACAAGGTACAAATCTGTCGTTCTGCCCCTGAACAGGCAGTTAACCCACTGTTCCTAGGCCGTCATTGAAAATAAGAATTTGTTCTTAACTGACTTGCCTAGTTAAATAAAGGTAAATTAAATTAACTGCAATTCTAAACATTTCCTAATAGGATAACTATTTGCATTTTTTAAGTTAATTTCATGCAATTTTACAAATTTTGCAATGGGATGGAGAGACAACGTTGCAGTTTCAAAGCTAATTTCCTGCAATTCTAAACATTTTGCCATGACTTATGACATGCTCATACGACATCTGGTAAGAGTGACCAACAAAATCAATGGGGGCACCCTGGTGGTCAGGGACCCTGAGCACGTGATCCGTGTGCTCGGTCAGAAATTCGGCCATGATTAAGTTAAGATAGCTGGCTAGAATAATTTACGGAGTGATTCTCAGGCTGCCTTTAGGCAGGCAGACCAATTCTGATATTTTTCCCCCCACTAATTGGTCTTTTGACCAATCACATCAGATATTTTTCAGCTGAAGTAGTGTAAAGATCAGAATTGGGCAAAATATCAGAATTGGGCTGCCTGTGTAAATCCAGGCACGACTGACAAAACTGATGATGCACTGCCACATTTTGAAATTGCACCTTGTGTATTCTACTATTCTAACTCATAACAGTAAGCTGAGACCCGACTGAGTAACTAAACTCTATATTTCTTGGGTGGGGGAGCTCCCTAACGGATGCAAGGCCATAAGCGGCCGCTTATGTTGCTTATTGGTAGGGCCGGTCCTGTAGTATAACAGAGAAAAATGCAACCAAGTTCATATGTTCACAAGGCTAAAAAAATGTAAAATTACTTGCATCTTAAGGTGAGTGAAATGCATCAGAAAGGTATTGGAAAGTTCGGTAGAACATCAGGGAAGATAATCAGGAAATAATTGTGTGTAGAATAAAATATCTGCATTGTTTTCAATTGCGGGTTTGTCACCGTACATTCTAACGTGTCCTGCGCAGCTTGCGAGCGTTGTAGAGCGAAACAGAAGACTGGTACACGTTCCTGCGAGTCTTGGCTTTCAGGCACGTGGTATAATAATAGCTTATAGCCCCAACTGTTCAAAAGCTAGAGCCAAATTCGCAGGATAAAAAATGAAAACGCTTAGTTTGTCACTACCGCTAAATTGCGCACATCGGAGGTTTCTCACGAGCAGAAAGGCAAGATAACATAAATTGTTTTATTAAACATAATCATGACAAGTTTACAAGGCCCAGGCAACTGCCTGAGTTGCCTAATGGTAAGTCTGCCACTGAGGACATGCAAGTGCAGTATAATTGCAGTATAATTTTTATTCTGAAGCAAAGTTCTTATACACAGCAGCTAACAATGATACACACCTTGATTACACAAATTGAATGGATCTCTAAAGAGCTCATGTCCATAGATGTATTTGTTGGTAAACAGTCATTTGGAAACTAATGCAATGCTTCAGGTACTGTTCTAAAGATGTACATTCAAGTAAAAAAAAAATGTACTTGCAGGTTCTAATACAAATACACAAAAACTAGATCTTCCCATAATTGACATTTTTAGGGCATGTGCACATGTATCCTAATTCTTTGGATTACAGTCGAAAGAGAATGAACAAAAGCCCTGGTTGGTCACTGAATTACACACTATACAAAATCCAGATTCAAATGGGTAACGTTGCATCTTAAATATATTTCACTACAGTGTTAAATCTCAACTCAAGAGTTCAAATTAGTAAGGATCAAAATGAGAAAAATATGCAGTAAAATGAGAGTTCGGTAGGTGATACGAGGTAGCCAGAAATACTTCTGGCAACATCCAGTTAAATACTTCTAGCCAATCCCCTCAAAATAACAAAACCACACTACACATAAACACCCAAAATATAACCCACATATACCCAGAGTGTGAAAATATACTCTAAACACCCTAAATAGTCTCTGCAAGGTACACAGTTCACAGAGGTAATTTACAATGAATCTGCTCAGCAAAGGGTTAGAGTTTACCCTTCACTAAACACATAGTACAACTGCTGTTGAAATGAGTCAGGGCCACGTCCCATTTCTTTTGCATGAGTGGTCACAGAAAATATAATCGGTTATTTGCCTGTGTTTAGACAGGCAGCCCAATTCTGATGATTTCTTTACACAGATCTTTTCACACCAGATCTTTTTAAAAAGCTGACTTGATTGGTCAAAATACCTATTAGTGAGAAGAAAAAGATCAGAATTGTGCTGCCTGTCTAAACTCAGCCTTTGAGAGTACTGGGACAGAACATTAAGATACTACTCCCTTCATTCATCTGAACTGATAGTCAAAAGTAATATGGAGAATGTTTGGCTGCTGAGAGGCAGATCAGATCATGTTACACTGTACAGGACCATATCCGACCAGTGTGTCTATACACACATATATTACACAAAGAAATCAGGTTGAGTATTTGGTCCTTCAGTCAAGTGACAAATGAGTGACAGACATAAGTACACTTCCAAGACTAAGGGCACTTTCAAACCAATGCAAACAATGCTTCAAAAGCACAGCAAACACCTTTTTTTCAGAGAGTAGTGTACAGGTGGATAGAAGTGAATGAAATGGAAGATCTACACTGTCCAACAGATGAGATGGGGACATTGTGTTGCAGCCCATCCTGACTAGAGGTCTGTCAACCAATGTAAAATAATGTTTCTCCCACCTCGAATGTTCTCCACTTCACCATACCTCCAAACACACATTCAGTGAATCGGCACACGCACAACGTGTCGCAGGCATTTTGGTTTGAAGGCACCCTAAAATTTAAGACATGTATCCTACATGGCAACATCTCTCTGCATTTGGCAGGTAATTAAAACAATGCCCATCAGATTAATTAATTAAATTATTTACATACCGCATGTAGAAAAATACATGTCTTCATTGCAAATAGCTACATAAAAACCAAGGTGACATGATTCAATAACAATTGCACAGGGGAAAAGGAACCCAAAACCTAAGTCACCCTCAATTAGAACCATAATGGATGATAACAAAATGTTATTTTGAATACCATTGATGTAAATATCAAAACTAAAGGCCTGGACAGATTAGATAATAAGCTGCGTAAATAAGTGTTCTTCATACATCTACCTCATAGAGGATGTTGTTTTGACATAACTCCAATGTAGATACTTTATTCAAATAGCTGCTATGTACACACACAGCTATAGCCTATGTTCTGGCCTACACAATGTCGCTAATTCGCTCTCTCCGTCAATCTCTCCCTCTCCTGCACGGCTGAACTTGTCCATCGCACGTAAGGATGTTTACAGACTCCAATACCCAGGGGACCTAACAGGTTGTGTGTGTATAACACAGGTACACACACTGGACTCACGCACTGTAGTGGTCCTGAAACAAATGAGATACACAACAACGTAAGAACCTACCGCTTACACCGTACCAATTGTCTGAGTGTTGACGCTGCATAATTAGGTAACCTTAAAGTTACCCTTATACACAATGTATTTTGGTAACTAGTATGTTGTATCTAGCATGCCTTTGACAAAATAGTCACTGATATTGTTACTGTGCACTTACATATTAATTAAATAAAGAAAATGGATTTCCAATTGGAATAATGATGATATAAAGAAGGCCAAGTTCTTACTGTGTTGAAATTGCCTTATGGCGTACAGCCCCCATAACACTTCAGTATGTGGCCCATGTGCGAGTCAATCTGCTGCTAGCACCAAGCTCCAACTAACAGGGCCATCTGAACCACAAACCTGAAGGGACGTGACTACTCCGCTGGCCATGACGGACAGCCTCCCGGCCGCAGAGCGGACCCCCAGCTTCAGCTGGGACATGTCTGGAGCACTGGGCAGCATGTTGGTCAGACGATATGAGCTGGCTACATGGGGACCAGAGAGACAGACAGACAGAGAGATGGTTAGTAACATCAGTGGTGGCAGTTGCTTTATAATGATCCTTCTTCTGATGTTTAAATTGTGGAGGCGTACACATGCAGTGCCTGGATTAATAAAGCCTCACTAACTAGGAATGCTGATCTAGGATCAGATCCCCGTCTAATTCAATATGATCTGAAAGGCAAAACTGATCCTACTCAGATGTTTGTGAATATGGGCCCTGGTGTTCACTTGATTTAGTGATATAAAATGGTTAAATTGTATACTTGAAAGTGTGATATGCAGTGCACTCAAAGTATTCAGACACCTTGACATTTTCCACTTTGTTACGTTACAGCGTTATTCTAAAAAAAAATGTTTTTTTTTAATCAATCTACAGGTTTTTCGAAATGTTTGCAAATCTATTAAAATAACAAATACCCGATTTAAATAACTAGTCAGACTATGGAGACATGTAATTGAACTCAGGTGCATCCTGTTTTCAATGACCATCCTTGAGATGTTTCTTGGAGTCAATTCTATTGATAGGCCATGCTTTGGAAAGGCACACCTGTCTACAGTCATGGCCAAAAATAGTCACCCTTGCACTTTTTTCCAAGTAACTCAAGAAATTGAACAAAGTATTTAGTCTCCACAATTCTTTATTTCACTGTTAATATTACAGAACATTTGTTTTTGATTCAGAACTTAATATCCATTTAAATGTAAGAAATTACATAGACAAAATGATTGACACCCTAGACTTAATATTTGGTAGCACAGCCTTTGGTCAAAATAACTGCCTTCTCCTAACTGCTGTTTTCAGATCTCTCCAAAAGTTAATGCGATTTAGATCTGGACTCATTGCCAATGAATCCACATAAAACGGTCAGAGTAGAGGACCTTGTGCATTTCAGGTAAAATAACTATGTTTATATCGCCAGGACAAATTAGATCTCAACAGCAAGCTAGCTAAATAGGACAAATTAGCTAGCAAGTGCAAGCTAACTACCCATAAATGTTTAATGCTTTTTGACCAGTCCCCAAATGAATATAATTGGTTCAGTTTGTTTGATATTTTAACCTATGTGTCGTGACCGCGTTTTGGTGTGGGGGGGACAAAATACATTTATGCACGATGGCGTACAGTCGCAGCCGGTTTGGGTTCCGTGTTAGGTTGGAGTCATTAAAACTTGTTTTTCAACCACTCCACAAATGTCTTGTTAAAAAACTAGTTTTGTCAAGTTGGTTAGGATATCTACTTTGTGCATGACACAAGTAATTATTCCAACAATTTTTTTACAGACTGATTATTTAACTTATAACCCATTGCATCTCAATTCCAGTGGGTCAGAAGTTTACATACACTAAGTTGACTGTGCCTTTAAACAGTTTGGAAAATTCCAGAAAATGATTTCATGGCTTTAGAAGCTTCTGATAGGCTAATTGACATAATTTGAGTCAATTGAATGTGTATCTGTGGATTATTTCAAGGCCTACCTTCAAACTCAGTGTCTCTGATTGACATCATGGGAAAATCAATAGAAATCAGCCAAGACCTTAGAAAAAAAAATGGTAGACCTCCACAAGTCTGGTTCATCCTTGGGAGCAATTTCCAAACGCCTGAATGTACCACGTTCATCTGTACAAATATTAGTACGCAAGTATTAACACCATGGGACCACGCAGCAGTCATATCGCTCAGGAAGGAGACACGTTCTGTCTCGTAGAGATGAACGTACTTTGGTGCGAAAAGTACAAAACAATCCCAGAACAGCAGCAAAGGACCGTGTGAAGATGCTGGAGGAAACAGGTACAAAAGTCCTATATCGACATAACCTGAAAGGCCGCTCAGCAAGGAAGCCACTACTCCAAAACCGCCATAAAAAAGCCAGACTATGGTTTAGAACGGCACATGGAGACAAAGATCGTACTTTTTGGAGAAATGTACTCTGGTCTGATGAAATAAAAATATAACTGTTTGGCCATAATGACAGTTGTTATGTTTGGAGGAAAAAAGGGGATGCTTCCAAGCCGAAGAACACCATCCCATCCGTGAAGCACAGGGGTGGCAGCATCATGTTGTGGGGGGTGCTTCGCTGCAGGAGAGACTAGTGCACTTCACAAAATAGATGGCATCATGAAGATGGAAAATTGTGGATATATTGAAGCAACATCTCAACACATCAGTCAGGAAGTTAAAGCTTGGTCACAAATGGGTCTTCCAAATGGATTATGACCCCAAGCAAAAGTTGTGGCAAAATGGCTTAAAAACAACAAAGTCAAGGTATTAGAGTGGCCATCACAAAGCCCTGACCTCAATCAAATAGAGACACTAGTCTCAATGTCAACAGTGAAGAGGTGACTCCGGGATGCTGGCCTTCTAGGTAGAGTTGCAAAGAAAAAGCTCTCTCAGACTGGCCAATAAAAAGGAAACATTAAGATGGGCACAAGAACAGACACTGAACAGAGGAACTCTGCTTAGAAGGCCAGCATCCCAGAGTCGCCTCTTCACTGTTGACCTTGACTGGTGTTTTGCGGGTACTATTTAATCAAGCTGCCAATTGAGGACTTGGTTTTTGCTCTAACATGCACTGTCAACTGTGGGACCTTACACACAGATATCTTTCTATAGAATGGGAAAACTCCCCAAATACAGGTCTGCCAAGCTTGTAGTGTCATACCCAAGAAAACTTGAGGCTGTAATCACTGCCAAAGGTGCTTCACCAAAGTACTGAATAAAGGTCTGAATACTTATGTAAATGTGATGTCAATTTTTAGATTAATACAATTTACAAACATTTCTAAAAACCTGTTTTTGCTTTGTCATTATGCGGTATTGTGCGTAGATTGACATGGGGAAAAAACTATTGAATCCATTTAAGAATAAGGCTGTAACGTAACAAAATGTGGAAAAAGACAAGGGGTCTGAATACTTTCCCGAATGCGCTGTATGAAATGGTTAAGTATACACTAGTTGGCTTCCCTACCCATCTGTTTCTTTGGGTCATCAAACAGGTCAGCTGAGCTGATGGAGTTGCTTCCAGAGAACCTCTCCAGGCGAGTCTTCGCCTCATACTGCATGGAAACAACCATATTAATACTTTATACTTCAAATGACATACTTGATACTAAACAATGAGCATACTACACATAGGGGTATTACTGTAATAGGGATTTTTTCAGGTGGATAAAAAAAGACAGCAGTTGTAGATAATAAAAAAACAATGTTGCAACAGGGAAACACAGTCAGGACAGGAGCAGAGAAAATGTCTAACAGTCTTCTCTGAGAAAGACATGAATTCCACAGTACCAAATTAACTGTATACACCACCAGCCTGAGAGGCTTGTAGGACACAGCCTAGCATAAAACCTTAACCAGAACAGTCAACACTGGCAGACATTTGATACTGGCAGTCAATTAGATCAAAAAGGTGGGAACATCAGTACAACATAATTATAGACCCAAATAATTTGTCATTATGAATCCATTTTTTCATATATTCACTACTGGTCAATAGTTTTAGAACACCTACTCATTCAAGTTTTGTTTTGTTTCTAGTCATTTTCTAGATTGTAGAATAATATCAAATACACCAAAACTAAAAAATAACATACGGAATCATGTAGTAACCAAAAAAGTGTTAAATCAAAAGATCATTTCGATTTGAGATTCTTCAAAGTCGCCACCCTTTGCCTTGATGACTGCTTTACACACGCTTGGCATTCTCTCAACCAGTTTCACCTGGAATGCTTTTCCAACAGTCTTGAAGGACTTCCCACATATGCTGAGCACTTGTTTGCTGCATTTCCTTCACTCTCACTCCAACTCATCCCGAACCATCTCAGTTGGGTTGAGGTTGGGTGATTGTGGAGGCCATGTAATCTGATGCAGCACTCCATCACTCTCCTTCTTGGTTAAATAGCCCTTACACAGCCTGGAGGTGTGCCGAGTCATTGTCCTTAGAAAAACAAATGACGGTCCCACCAAGCGCAAACCAGATGGGATGGCGTATCGCTGCAGAATGCTGTGGTAGCCATGCTGATTTAAGTGTACCTTGAATTCTAAATAAAATCACAGACCGTGTCACCAGCAAAGCACCCCCACTCTTCACGGTGGGAACCACACATGCGGAGATCATCCGTTCACCTACTTTGCGTCTCACAAAGACACTGCGGTTGGAACAAAACATCTCAAATTTGGACTCAGACTAAAATGACAGAATGCCACTCGTCTACTTTCCATTGCTCGTGTTTCTTGGCCCAAGCAAGTCTCTTCATATTATTGGTGTCCTTTAGTAGTGGTTTCTTTGCAGCAATTTGACCATGAAGGCCTGAACAGTTGACTTTGAGATGTTTGTTACTTGAACTCTGAAGTATTTATTTGGGCTGCAATCTGAGGCTGTTAACTCTTATAAACGTATCCTCTGCAGCAGAGTTAACTGGGTATTCCTTTCCTATGGTGGTCCTCATGAGAGCCAGTTTCATCATAACGTTTGATGGTTTTTGAGACTTCACTTTGAAGAAACTTTCAAAGTTCTTTCAATTTTCCACATTGACTGACCTTCATTTCTTAAAGTAATATACTGTAGTTTCTCTTCACTCATTTGAGCTGCTGTTCTAATAATATGGACTTGGTCTTTTACCAAATAGGGCTATCTTCTGTATACCACCCCTACTTTGTCACAAAACAACTGATTGGCTCAAACGCATTAAGGAAAGAAATTCCACAAATGACATTTTAACAAGGCACACCTGTTCATTTAAATGCATTCCAGGTAACTAACTACCTCATGAAGCTGGTTGAGAGAATGCCAAGCATGTGCGAAGCTGTCATCATGGCAGAAGAACCTCAAATATAATTTTTTTTTTTTTTTTAACACTTGTGGTTACTACATGATTCCATGTGTTATTTCATAGCTGAGGTCTTCACTATTATTCAACAATGTAGAAAATGGTAAAAATAAAGAAAAACCCTGGAATGAGTAGATATGTCCAAACTTTTGACTGGAACTGTATGTGTGTGTCCCGTGACAGTGTGCCTACCTCAGAGTCATCCTGCTTGCCAAAGTACATGTCAGAGGAGATGGCCTTGACGTCCCCAAACTTCTTGCGGGCGTCGCCTGAGTCTGAGACAGGGACTGGGTCTGCTTTCCGCCGGGCTGCGGTCCTGTGTGAGAGAGAGGGAGGGTGCATTCAGGGACAACTGCAGTGAGAAACTTAAAATAGAGAAGAAATGTAAAAAAGAAAGTGGCTCAGGGGACTTATACGGCCAAAATAAAATGTTACTTTTTCACATGCATCTCTGTATTTTCATCCCTGGAAATCAAACAGTCATATAGTACCTGTCGTCCTGTGAGGAACTCTTGGTGCTCAGGTAGAAGTCTGGCTCTGGCTTCCTGCTCTCTTTCCTCCAGCCAGACTCCCCTGTCTCGCTCCAATTGGAGAAGAACTTGTCAGAGGATTCTGTCGGTTCATCAAACTTGGTCATTGAACTGGTCATCGACATCCTGATGGGTTTCATATGGAAAAGCTCAATTGTTGTTTTTTACAATATATTGGCATTTCTTTTTACAATTTAACAATCAAAATGTGACAATTAATCCCATTATTCTTTCCAGCTACACAAAACACCATGCTACATGGGGGGCACATCGTGCAAAACCCTTCCCTCCCCAACCCAGAAACACACCCCTTCCCCGGGATTAGCTTAACTGATTATCAACAAGAAAAAAGAAACAGAATGACCTTCACATTCCATGCTAGAAAATAAATTATCCAACACATTAATGAAGAAAGTAGTGATGAGGCAGCTACGGTGACATCTCTAGAAACTTCTGAAAGTCCCCCAAACATCAGGAAATTCAAAGGATTTATTACATAAATGTTATGTTGTTTTTTTCTGATGGAATATAGGAAGATGTGGCTGAAAGAACAATCTGCTTGCTTGGTGGAGTGTCACTCTTCCATATAATAGCTGTGAATTTATTGGCTGCAATTGACTCCCAATTTAATGAATCTGGTTTTGCTACAAATATTAACTGGTAGAAGAGAATCATCTCCAAAAAAAGTATAAGGGAAGGATCTAGTGGTACCGTCATATTAGTGACCTGTGATAAGATCTGAATGTCTTTCTAATAATTTCTTAGTTCAGGGCAGAACAAAAACATATGCATCAGTGCAGCATTTGGAATACTTGGAATTGATCTTCTACAGTCTCTCTGGTGTAAAGTAGACCCTACGTAAAATATTGAATTGCATCAACTTGTGCCTTGTGTTAAATGAAAGATGCTGAGCATCTAAAAAGAGCTTTCCCCATTTCTCATCCTCAATGAGACCAAGGTCATCATGCCACTTCATGCAAGCTTTTCAGAGGTTAATCTTTCCCCAACAGAGCTTGAAGACCAGAGTACATGTAGTAAATTAAACCTTTGACCCCTTTCCTCCCCAGCCACAGTTTATCAGTTATAAGTTTACTCATGGGCTGAATCCTACCTCCCTGCTGAGTGGCAATGTAATGCCTAACCTGTAGGTACTTGAAGAAATGCATTTGAGGTAACTGAATGAGATGCCAGTTGTTGAAAGGATAGTAGTTCACCTTCTCCATAGAGATTACCAAATGTTTTCATTCCCTTGAACCAAGAAAATGTAAGAGGGTAAGTCCTGCTACTCATGCCAGGAATATAGTATATGCATATGATTAGTATGTGTGGATAGAAAACACTGAAGTCTCTAAAACTGGTTAAACCATGTCTGTGGCTATAACAGAACGTGTTTAGGAATATCCATCCGCCAGTCTCTGTATTGTCTATGGCCAGGGAAAATAGATAGAGTCCCGTTTACAATGCCTACAGCTTCCACACGATGTCGCCAGTACTGGCAATTCAGTTCTGGTTTATCCTTGGTGGGATGACGAATAGGCACTTCCTGTCTTGGGGTACACCGAAGGAAGTTATGAAAGGGAGAATATGGACGATGATTTCAAGACTTGCTGCTATCGAATACAGATCGCCCCGTGATCAATTTTATCGATTATTAACGTTTATTAATACCTAAAGTTGGTTTACAAAAGTAGTTTGAAGTGTTTTGTCAAAGTTTATAGACAACTTTTTTTAATTTTAAAAAATGACATTGCGTTTTGAAAAGGTGTTTTTTCCTGGATCAGACGGGCTTCATAAATGGACATTTTGGGTATACATGGACGGATTTAATAAAAAAATAATAAGAACCAATTGTGATGTTTATGGGACATATAGGAGTGCCAACAAAGAAGCTCGTCAAAGGTAATGAATGTTTTATCATTTATTTCTGTGTTTTGTGTAGCGCCGGCTACGCTAATTATTTCTGTTTACGTCCCCTTTGGTTATTTCGGGGTTTGCATGCTATCAGATAATAGCTTCTCATGCTTTCGCCGAAAAGCATTTTACAAATCTGACATGTTGGCTAGATTCACAACGAGTGTAGCTTTAATTGAGTATCCTGCATGTGTGTTTTAATTAAAGTTTGAGTTGTATTGAGTACTATTAGTTGGCGCTCTGAAATTTTGATTTTGGTCCCTGTACAGGGACAGCAGCCGTAAAAGGTTTTAACTGACATGCCCAGTAATACAACTGGACATCAGGTAGAGTTAGTCCTTCTGAGTATGGTTTGCATAAAGTTGACATCTAATGATGTCGCCACTACAGATTCTTGGCCATTCTCTACATAATGTATAATACTAAATAATCTTCTGATATCAGGAGATGAGCGGTTTCTTACAAAGCCTATTTGGTCCATATCAACCAAGTCCGGAAGTACCTTATCCAGTCTAAGAGCTTTGAGTTTCGCAAGAATCTTATATGAAGTGTTCAATAGAGATATTGGTCTATACGACCCACAAAGCAGAGGATCTTTCCCAGGTTAAGAAAACTGTGACCAGAGCCTGTTCAAGTGTGCCTGGGAGTGTTTGTCTCTATGGTATAGTTAAACATACTGCAAAGAGGCTCAAATAGTTTGGGTAAAAAGGATCGATAGAATTCAACTGGGAATCTGTCTAACCCTGGTGATTTACCCCAGCAGTGTTGTAAATGGATTCCCTAATTTCCTCTGATGTAATCTCTTTCTCCAAGTGCTCTCTATCCTCGTCAGTTAAAGTTTGTACATTGAGTTTGTTCAAAAACTCATGCATTATGGCAGGGGCATCCCCTTCAGACTTGTAGAATGTTTCATAAAACTCCGTAAAGACTAGATGAATTTCCTCAGGACTGAACAACTGTGTTATTGGGTAGCTTAATAGAGCTAATAACTCTACTTGCATCCTCTCGTCTTATCTGCCAAGCAAGCAACTTTCCTGCTTTATCTCCATGTTCGTAGTAGTTTTGTTCTCCTAAGAGATTTTCTGCATTATGGTTAGTCAGGGGTGTTATATTCCAATTGCTTTGAGTCTAGTTTTTGTAGAGTTGAGAAATGTTACACTATTTCATTCTCCAATGAATTTACTTGAGCCTTATACATCTAACAAGCACCTGAACTAAAGGATATGATTTGCCCCCTCAGATATGCAAGGAGAGCTTCCCATCTGATGATGGGGACGTTAACTTCTAAAAGATGTCTTGGTAAAATGTAGGAACATCATGGTTAGGCCCATAAACATTCACAATGGTAATGGGCTCATTGTTAATGAAACCTTGAATGATCAAACCTACCCCCTTTGTCTTTAATCTGAGATTGTATCTGAAAGGGACAATGCTCATTATTGAGTATGGCCACCCATCTTGCCCGAGGGGTGAAAGATGAATAGTACACTCGGCCCACCCACTCTCTCTTCAGTTTATCATGCCCAGAGTCAGTCAGGTTTGTCTCCTGAAGGAGAGCTATATCAACCTTATGTTGCTTGAGATAATTCAGAATGCATTTGCGCTTGACTGGGCATTTAGTACCCCTAATGTTAAGGGTCATAAATGTATAGTTATTAGGTGCCGACATCTTTAAAGAAAATAAATAGGGAAAAGGAAAGAAACAAAATTGCGTTGTGTATATACATAACGTGTACAAAATGAAATGAAAGTATAAAGTAGTAAACATCTCGTGAGCCAATACCCTGACCCTTACCACAAACCCACCCATCCCCCTCCCCAACTGAGGGAGTTAATGAACCCATATCCTTAGACGCTAGTCTTTAAGCTAGATGTACCTGCTATGCATAGCATTGCTCGAATTAGGTTCATTCTAAATAATATGTATATGGAATTAGAAGTACATTGACTGTTCCTTGTAGCATGAAAATATTGTTAGTCAAGTAACAAAATACAATTTGATTACAACAATAATGACCAGACTATTTAGCCCCACTTGAGGATGTCAACAAAAAATACAAATAAAACTCTGGTGCGTTCAGTCACCTACCTACCTACCTGCACACCCAAATGTCAACCAATCGGCACTCGCCAAAGCGCCCTGAAACCTGTGCCGCGCGCGACAAAAGCGATGACCACAAACTCACCCCAGCAGGTCAGGAAAAAAGAAATCAAGCGATGACGTACCAAGCTATGACGTATAAATGAAAACCTTTACTAGACGATAACTATCATCTCTCAAATATAAAATAGGGACTAGTAGTTAAACAATGACCATCCTCCTGAGTTCACCCTCACACACCAATCCCCCCCCCCACCCAGAAAAGTTTGTTTTGGGGGGGTGAGGGTGAATGACAGGCTAAATATTACAGTCATTATTGTTGTAATCAAAGTGTGTGTGTGTGTGTGTGAAAGCTTGTGTGTGTGTGTGTGTGTGTGTGTGTATCAGCCAGCCAGTGAGAAGTTTATCCCTGTCTTGGTATCACTAAAGCCAGCATACATCTCTAACAAACAAGCCAGCAACTGTAATAGTAGCGCAAATCCCCTGAAGTAATAGAAAACATAGTTAGGCTTGAAACCCAGTCAAAAGCCACAACTATTTGGCGTAGTGTGGATGTATAGTAGCTATAGCTACACCCTTGTAGACTTAGAGAGCTGGCTAAATAGCACAGCCAACATTAGCTATCATGCAAATTTACCTCGCCAGTCATTATCACACCAGCCAGCCAGTTGATCATTTGAGTAATTTCCTCATGTGCTAACATTTCACTGTATCCAAGTTCAAAAGACAGTTCCTCATGTATGTTTCAGCCATCTTCACTGAGTCAAATGTGAGCTCACCATTCTTGGTTTCGATCCACAAAGTTGCTGGGTAGCGCAGGCTGTATGCCAAGCCAACCTGACGCAGAAGTCTCTTCAGTAGGGAGAAAGCCATCCTCCTCTTGTGTAGTGTGGGAGAAAGAAAAAGATCGGAAAGATCATGATTCTGGCATCTCCGTACTTGAGCTCTCCCTTTGCTCTGGCAGCAGAGAGGATGCGAACAGTGTCCTGGTACCGTAGAAATTTAATGACAAATGCCCTGGGATGCAACCTGGCCAGGCAGCCACCTCCTTCGGGTGAGATGGGCCCTACGGGGAACATTTCCTGTAGATAGGAGATCGCGACTCTTCAAGGCCCCCGGGAAACCTTGAAGTCTCAAATTCGAGCGCCTTTGGAAGTTTTCGTAATAAAATCAGATTTCTCCTCGAGTTTAGAGATGGAGACTTCCAACTTCTTGTATTTTTGGTTCACTTCCTCGCGGACGTCCAGGATGGGAGCCTGGTGGTCAGCATGGTCTTTAAAAAAAAACTTTTGTCCACTCGTCCTTTTGTGACATTCTGGTATTCGTGGAGTTTATCGACCAGCACACACATTTTGTTGAGGCGTTCAGAAAGTGTCTCTTGGATTTTTGTTATACCCTTGTCCATCTCCATTCTGAACCATGCTGGTGCTTCTTCCGAGCTAGCATCCGCTGAGTCCGAACAAGGGCTGTCAGAGGGGAAATTTTCCTTGCCTCGTTTGAGGCTTTGACATATTGGGCATATTTTGCTTCGGCAATACGATATTTTAACTTCCAACTCACTATTAATAAAAAGGTAAACCGTGTAAAAATGCCTTAAAATTGTTTGAAAGTTCGAGGACACTACGCTGACGCGTATTGTTAAAGCTTTGCCATTGCCGGAAGTCAGAGAGCTCAATTTTAATGGATTTCTTTCCCAGATCTTTTTGTGATGTCTTTCCAACTCCCATTACAAGACAACACAAAGAGATCTGAGACCAGCCTAGCCATGTCAGTGATTACTTCCAAGAAGGAAAGACCCGTTGCTAAAGTATTGGAACGTTGCCGGAGTGTGTAGGTAGTGTGGTGACCTGGATGTAAAGGAGCCTTCGTCAGTCTCCTCTTCCTCCTTCTCTGTGTACCTCCGGCTCTTAGTGGGCTGCTTGGACCCCACTGGGCTCTCCTGCTGGATAGTGTGCATGTCTGACAGCACAGAGTGAGACACTCCACTAGAGGGGGGAGAGAATGGAGTCATATAATCAAAGTGTTTGTTACCACAATATCTCCAATGGTTACATGTTTCAGCCAACAATAATATAATTATTTTAGATCAGGGTTTCCCAAACTAGGGGTCATGACCAAATCACCCGATTTGAGCATCGGGTCACGAGAGGAAATTTTAACTTACATCAGTACTGTTTAAGCTACAAAATACTATGACCCCATCACTGAAAATAACTCTCAGGAACACGTACAGTTTCCCTTTACTAGCCGTTAGAACCGATTGGACAAGACCAGACACTAAATAAGACTGGGAGAAAAAGAACAAATCAATTACGTTCTTTTTTACACAGAAGACCATACAACATTATTGCCTGATGATCTTCTGAACTTCCCAATACCTTTCTGATGCATTTCAATCACTTCAAACTATAGTCGTCAGATTGAAATACTGTCAAAATACTGTCTGACATTTCTAATAGACTGTCATAACCCAAATTAAATAAGTAAACATTGGCAGTTGATTACATACATTTTTTACATGGTGGGGGTCGCCAAAATGTGTTAATATCAAAATGGGATCGCACAGAAAAAAGTTAGCGAATCCCTGTTTTAGAAGATGTGACTTATCCCCTGCAATGTAAAGTACACCTTTAAACTATTCTACATGGAACATCTGTAAAAAGTGTGTTAAGAAATAAACAAATCATTTTATCCTCCCACCTCCTGCTGCCAAAGCCCATGCCCAGTCTCTCAGCCTGCTCCTTCTTCTTCTCCCCCATCCCCTTCATCTTCTCTGTATTACTCCTCTGCTGTGCTTCCAGATCCTTATAGGCCAGTCTCATGGAGGCCCCACTAGAGGGAGGAAGAGAGAAAAAGGTGGAGAAAAATGGATAGGCAGAGTAAAGATTAGAGTAATAGATCAGGTGGATGAGAGAGCGAGAGTCCAATTAAAGCCCATTTCAATTGGAGAGAGACTCACATGGATTCCTCTGCTGGTTGGGGGCTGTTCTTGGTGGTGGGTGCTGTATCTCTCTCATTGAGTTTGTCTACCGCTTGTGCTTTCTTCTCCAGGTCACAGAAACTCTGTTTGCTCACCTTCTTACCCCCAAGACCACCTTTCTTAGCGCCCAACTGAGACAAAACACAGGACACATGTGAATACGCGTCTACTAATCTACTGACCCACAAGATCCATGAGGAATGTGCACAGTCCCTTCACACTAAATCCCCCACCCACACACACACAACCATCACCAAATTCACTCTTATTCATAAGCACAACACACATAGGTGTGTGGAGAGGAGCATTACCTCTTTAATCCACTACCATAGAGTACATACTGTTTTCTTGGCCCCAGCTGGTTTCTTCTTGAGAAGAGAGGAGGATTCTAAGGGAGAAGTGACAGTGGGCATTAGAATACAGTTGATAGAAGCTGCTAAGAGCTACTGTTCCAGGCTCAGATATTTCATGTACTCCTAATGCTTAAGGTTCAAGTTGAGTATCTTTAGTCTCTAGAGCATAATCTCTTGGTCCTCTTACCTAAGGCTTCTTTAGGAGACATACTTAGCACGTCAACACTGGGACCCTCTGTATTACCTGAAGACAGAAAGAGTTGAGGGCATAGATGACATGGACAAACAGATGCAAGTGTATGTGTGTTTCTGAAGTGTAAATATTGAAGTAGAGGTGTACCGTTTTTGTCCCTCTCGGTTTCTTTTGTAGAGGGTTCCTCTACTGGGGTGGGGCTTAGATTCATCTGGGCGGAGCTTGTTATATTAGGCTGGGCAGAGCTACGATCATCAGGGAATGCCTACCAAAATATGCAAGGTATGTAAACATCATGACCATGTAAACAACATGCACATCCATACTCTTCTACAATTTCAAACAAATAAGTACTAAAAGTCACACACACACACACACTCAGGGGTGAGCACACACACACTCAGGGGTGAGCACACACACACTCAGGGGTGAGCACACACACACTCAGGGGTGAGCACACACACACTCAGGGGTGAGCACACACACACTCAGGGGTGAGCACACACACACTCAGGGGTGAGCACACACACTCAGGGGTGAGCACACACACACTCAGGGGTGAGCACACACACACTCAGGGGTGAGCACACACACTCAGGGGTGAGCACACACACTCAGGGGTGAGCACACACACTCAGGGGTGAGCACACACACTCAGGGGTGAGCACACACACACACCTGTGCGTGCATACTGAAGAAATCCTCCTCCTTATTGACGGGAGATGTTGGAGAGAGGGGGGCCTGGCTGTCCAGCCACAACTGCAGGGAAACAAAACAGAGGATTCCTTGGCATCTATAAGGACCTAAGTATACACTCCTTTAAATCAGCCATGTTGATGCGACATGATTATGTTGTTAAAGACAGTATAACAAGTAACCAGTGTTGACTAAATCCATTTTTGCCCAGTGGAATGTCTGGATGGATGTGTGTGGCACCTCAGTGCCGAAGCGCCTTGTGGCCTGCGTGGCCGTGGTCTTGATCTTCTCGCGGTAGAGCACAGCGGCTCGGCTGTTGTACTTGGTGTTTGCGGCGTTGGACGTGCAGCCTTGCTGGGCAAAAAAGGCATTCTGAGAGACACAGGGGGATAACAATGGTTTGAATTACACATTGACTCTGTAATACAAAAAGGTATTGTTAATAGTTATCAGAATATTGCATTATAATATTGCATACACAATACAGGTATTATACAGGGCCCTATTGTGACATCATGACAACATACAGTACCCTATACATTCTAGAAATAATGCCCACTCTGGCAGTCAGAAACATAACTACTAGTACCACCCTCTCAGCGCTTAACACAGCAGGTTGGGACGTGGCTGCCCACCAGTCAGTGCCCACCATGGATGGCTTTACTCACCGCGCTGGCATTGCCGCCCACCTGCATGCATCGCAGCTGGTACCAGGACCAGTTAGAATCCAGCTCAGTAGACCTGAAACAAACAATACACAGTTCTAATTCTGAACACTCCATCGGGTCATAACGTGTCAAACTGTGTGAGGCCAATGGTCCTGTCCAGAAACTATCCCTAGCCCCTACCCACTAGTGTAGATCTGAAAGAACAGGATGGAGTAGGCAACACATGTGCTTTTTCATTCATTGTTCCTTACCTGATGAATGACAGGTGCACTCCTAATGACCTGTGTGTTCCTGAGCAGTCTATACAGAGAAACACTCCATAGGTGATACTGGCCCAACTAGGATTCTTAGCCGAACAGTCAAAGCACGCCTGTAATAGGAAAGAGGTTCAGCAGCTTTGGAAAACATGAGACTTGAATACAGACAAGGTGTTCAATGTCTCCTTCATGCAGTGATAAGTCTATGGGGACACTGATAAGCAAGTTAATAGGAGCGCATGCCAAATAGATAGCAAAACACTAACAAATAATGAAGCAACCCAGTAGCGTGGAGGTCTGAAGTACAAAATATTGACCTCATACTGTATATTCTATTTATATTTTCCTATTTTTTCTTTTCTAGTATAAACTTTATTTTATTGCCTCTACTTGTCCACACATTAAGAGAAAGCCGAAATGTACCAAAATTAGATCTAAACCAGCTAGTTACAAATGTTGCAATATAGTGGAAACAATGTTTCCAAAACAGCTTTTCGATGGTTGCGGTTGAAACATTGTCGCGTTCAATGTAGCCAGGCCTAAACAGCAGACGGAAACAGCTGGAATCGACAGTTTATGAGCCAAAAAGGTATTGTTTATGTCTGTGTGACGTCCTTCATCTTTGTGGTGTCCATGAGTCAACATCTACCAGACATCTATAATTTACAATAAACACACTGACACTAAAAGAAGTGGACTGTCCAACCAGTTTCTTAAAGTACCATCTTTGACCCAACTGTCATCATGCCACATGACAGCTGGCTCGAACGTGACTGTCCAGGATGTCCTATCGTTCCATTTAAACTGCTCATGATAATTCTTTCTTCAACACTGCAAAAACATATTTTGTCAGGATATGCAATGAGCATACGTGGTTCAAAGCTTTTCCATGTGCGTTTGTTACGACGCATCTACCCCTGCACAGCAAAACAGTGCGACGTGTCATTTTTTCCCGTCCGAAGCTAGCTAACATTAGCTACTTCCTCGTTAAAGACAGAAAGCTTATCAACTCTCACCTTATTCGTAGAAAGGGATCGTAGTCGTTTGAAAATGGCAGCAATATCTTGCTTGCTGGGCTCTGACATCTTTCCACTTGTTGTTAATTTCACCTGGTAGGTAAAGCGCAGCGTTGAGCAAATTTGTTTCCCTGTGAATCAAAAATACTTCCGTGCTGTTCTTGGGTAAAGGCACCCGTCAGAACGACAACATTTTGTGCCTGTACTCTGATTGGTCAGCAGTAACACATGGGCATAATTGTAACATGGAGGTCTGGGTAATAAAGTTACATTTCTTTCTATTATCATTGATACTGTATGTTTAATTGAAAAAAAAGACAGTTTAACTTATTTTAGTTCAATTCATTTATAATGTATGCTGTGGGACAACATTGGCAAACTGAGTTGTGCAAGCAAAGCTGCTGTGGTGTTCTGTTAATGGCATGATGACCTGAAACCAATGATATACATCTCATGACCTGAAACGCACAGCATAACCTCTCACAGTGACAGAAAACTAATATTAAACCGATCTCTCGCTATGCGGTTGTAGGCATAAAATGTAGGGGATATTTCCAGGAGCATCATGTGTAAACAGTGTTTGCTAAATAATGTACTCACAACAATGTAAGAGCCAAAACATCAACTCCCAATAGGAGAAACCTATACTCGAGATGGGAATTGGGATAGGTCCTAAATAACAGATATAGTTTGCCAATACTGGTAATGCACATGTGGTGGTGTTAAGGGTGTGTGTGTCAATCATGAACTTTTAAAAGAAAATGAGAAATATAATCTCAGTTATTTGTCAATTACTAATCATAAGTAGGCTCTGGGCCCTCTGGAGATTTTACATTATATTTACAAATGCAACAAGACAGCAAACTCGCGAGACATTCGCCATAAAACATACAATTATTGTACAAACGGATTTGTTTCCGAATCACAGCATTTCATCTGACAGAGAACAAAAGCACTTAAGGCATCTCATACATTAACAGTCTTTGATTTCCAAATATAAATTTAAATCACAACTCCTGAATCTATAACTGCTTAATTTGTTCATAGGTTCCTCGCTATTTACATGCAAACATACTTTTATTAAATCGGACCCTCTAGTTTGTGAAAAAGAGTAAATGCTGTGGTTTTTATTGCTGAACGTGCAACATTGCTTTCGGTTGGGACAAAAAAAGATATTCTCCCAAAGCTTTGAATGGACATCCAGTGCAAGCTACAGCAAAAGGTCCTAGCTTCAAGTGACACACCTTATTGCAAAGCAAGCTACAGCTAAAGCTCCTAGCTTCAAGTGACACACCTTATTGCCAAGCATTCAGTGTGGAAAGAAAAAACAACATCCACGATGTAAGAATCTACCAACAGAATGTGAAGTCAATTGTGTGAAGAGGCTGTCACAAATGGCACCCTATGCACTATATAATGTGCTACGTTTGGCCAGAGCCCTATGTGCCCTGGTGAATGTCCCTGATACTAGAATGACCAGAAAACGTGTACAATCAATAGGTGAGCCGATACAACAAAACAATTAAAGAATATACAATCAATTAAAGTTGAGGGGTAAAGGTTACAGGAGAACTTCTGAGTGCGTCACTTATTGTTAAAAATGTGGGTTGGCGCAACATGGTATCAGAGCATTTACAGAATAATATGAAATGCTCTGAGACCAAGCTGGTTGGTGACGGTGGAAGAACTGGATAGAATTCACTCATCAACTATTCGCTGAGCAAAACATAAATCAGATTTAAAATACAAAAAAAAAGGCATAACAAGACAAATCTGAACTATAAGCATCAGATAAGAAAGACAATTGTTCTGAACCGGCACTGCCATGAATTCCAAGCCCTTTTCTCAAAAGATTTGAAAAGTCAAATAAGAAAACGGGGTTGTAGGTTCTGATATTTCAGACAAATGGCTTTCATGTGGGAAAAAAATAAAACCTTGATTACTGTCAAAAGGATGGGGTGAAGGACACTCAAAACAGAGCAAGAAATAACATGCAATTAGGAATTCCCCTTATTTCAACATAAGACTACCAAATCAGATCCTGGACTACAAATCAGTGTTACAATAGAATCAGATCTATAGAAATGTGTATCACCAATTGTCTACGGCAAAAATGAATTAAAAGATTAAACTAAGATTACTTTTAGGTCTCCAATCAGTTTCAAATCGAATGGGCTAGACCTCGTGAATGGGATCTTTTAAAATTGGTTAATTCTTTCAACATCTTCATAACTTCAAGCTACAATTGGAAGGTAACATGTTTCAAATAGCTTTTTATATATTTTCTTCTGTAACAGTAATGGCTTTAAGTAACATTTGCTTTTGCAGCAGGCTTTAGACTCTGTACTGGGTGTCCCATCATAAAGGCTGACAATGAGGGCAGGCTGTAGTTGTAGGAAGATCTGTGCTTAACGACATGGGATCCAGGAAGATACAACAGAGAGAGCTACAACATCATCCTCTTCGATGGGCAAACCCCTTTCTTCTGCCACCCCTTTCACTCACACACACTGCGGCCAGCCTCTACCACGTAGGGGGAAGAGGGTGAGGTGCGAATGCGAGGCCTGCCCACCCTCCTACCCCATCTCCTCCACTTTCTTTAGCCTCTTCATCCCATCCTCTCTCTCGTTTTCCTCCTTGTCCCTCGCTCGGTCATTACTGGATGTCTTCTACGTAGTTGGCGGGGTAGAGGCCCACCACGCCATCTTTCAGGCGCCCTCTGCACCAGCCCTGGTCGTCCTCGTTTCCTATCTTGGTGAACTCCTCACCTTCAGGACAAAAAGGGAGGAATGGACAGATGATTATGTGGAAAGATGGTGGTAGATGAGCATGTCTTTCTGTTGAGCAGCTTCAAAAAGGATTTGTGACTCAACTCAGCCTCACTCACTTTTCTCTGTGTTTCAATTGTCAAAGATTACTGATCTGACAGGACATGGCAAGTAAAAGAAGACTGGTGGAGACATCCAGTCCTTTCACTTAGCGGTGGTCATACAGGACAGCAGACTAGAGAATAGGGGGACCGGGCAGGGGTCTCTTCACTCACAGTCTTTAGTGTACACACACACACACACACACACACACACACACACACACACACACACACACACACACACACACACACACACACACACACACACACACACACACACACACACCTGCTTTGAAGCTGAGTTCATCCTGCTCCTGTCCTTCGTAGTCGTAGAGGGCACGCACGGCCACAGACACCCCCGAGGTCGCCGGCTCCACATCAAACGGGTTCCCATCGCCGTTGGCATCCTCAATGGAAAACGGGTTCACCCCAGTCTCCTCATCCGACCACTCTTGCGACTTCTCCACACTGCTGGCGCTGAACAGACAGAGGCAGCAATCAACATAAGGGAAATTTGAAAATGTTACTTGTCAATCATGCCCTGCTCACACACCGATTGGACAATCCAGCATGCCAAGCGAGAGAAGCGGGAACAAAAAGAGTTAATATGGCCCGGGGGAAGGGGGCATAAAAACAACAACACCAATGTAGAGTACAGCACAACATGTAGAAGGCCCAGCAAATGCTTCTCCGAATCCACCCGGATACAAAGACTGAGACTATAGGTTCTCTCTCTCTCATATCAGCCAATGGGGGAAAAAACATGCCTTTTTAGGAAACCAATGCTGTGAGGTTTTGTTGGTGAATGGATTTGTGAGTTTGCTTTGACACCACTTGGAATGGACACAGACAGAGTGCTGAGGTAAGGCAAGGCAACACAATGACACGAGTACAGTACAAAAGCATGGTTGGAGTTCACCCCATCCACCACTAGAGGGAGGTAGATGTAAAGTACTCAGATGAACAAACACCCTTCTTCCCCAGTCAGAAAACCCATGAAACACACACACACACATCCTCACGCACTCACACTCTCTGAAGCCAGGTTACAGTCAGACTATTGCAGTTGGTACACTCAGACACCTATGGCATCTCATAGTTCCTGCTTTATGCCAGAGAGACTGACACACACAGTTGACTTTATGAGTGCTAGTTTCTCTGTCCTGCCTTGAGTCAATATCAGCCCTAATGTAAAACAGGACCCAATATAGGTTTCCTCACCAAGTTGTAGACAGGCTTTTGTTTAATAGTCTAAATTCTATAGAAATTGTATTTTTAAGTTCCAACTTGCAACAGATCTGACTGTAAAGTAAACACAGACAGGAAAAATACATACAAACACACAGAAAGAATGCTCTGGACTTGGCACTGTTAGGAGTGATGACTAATGTAGGTTTGGTGTGATCGCTCACTGAGAGCCCATGCACCATAACACAGCCTGCCTCTAGCCAGGGAGAGGGAAGGAGAAAGGGGGAAAGGGGAGCAGAAAGAAAGAGAGAGAAAAGAGAAAGAGAGAAAAAGGAGGGGTGACAGAGAGGGAGAGGGAAAAGGGAGGAAAGGAAGGGGACAAGGATAGATGAGGAGAGGAATAAAAGAGAGAAGTAATGGAAAAGAGGAAGAATAACAGGAAAGAGTGAAGGGAAAAAAAAGATGAGGACAGAAAGGGTGTGCCTCAATAGTGTGTTATTGAAGTGTTTCTCAGGGTTGCACATTTTTGTCTTAGCCCAGCACTCGCTCACCTGGTTCCACTACTCAACTAATCAACAAGCCCTGTGTGCTCGTGCTTGGCTGGAACAAATACGTGCAACCCTGAGAAACACGTGTGTGACACTAAAATACTAAATTCACCCAAAGACTGAGGGAGAGGAGAAAAAAGAAGAGGGAGAGGGGGAAGAAAAGGGGGAGAGGGTCTCTCTTTCACCAACGTTTTCACTTCCTCCACTTTTTTGACATTGAGCGGACTGCTGTTGTTGTTGTTGTTGACGACAGCAGGCTGTTCCTTCACGGTCCCCTGGAGATCCTCGTCGTCGTCTTCCTCGAATGGGTTCGAACCCACCGGCTCTGTGCTTGTGGGTACAGTCAGGCTGACGACACGGAGACAGGCATTTGTGACACACACGTACACCCCAAAACACATACATGTGGTCCTTCTGTAGCTCAGTTGGTAGAGCATGGCGCTTGTAACGCCAGGGTAGTGGGTTCGATCCCCGGGACCACCCATACGTAGAATGTATGCACACATGACTGTAAGTCGCTTTGGATAAAAGCGTCTGCTAAATGGCATATATTATTATTATATATTACATACTCGTACACATACACACCTTGAATCCAGACAGCTTCGTGACATACCTAAAGCTGAATCGAAAACCTTCGGATGTGAGGGTTTAAGACATAATGGACACACAACAAGGGACACTTCCAAACATAACCAATCAAATAGACCATATGAGCCATGTGAGAAAAAAACACATGACCAGTCTGAGGACACTGACGAGGCAACGCTGGGTACATATGGTTTTTAGACATCCATCATGACACTAGGACACAGTCAGCAACGCTGGGTACATATGGTTTTTAGACATCCATCATGACACTAGGACACAGTCAGCAACGCTGGGTACATATGGTTTTTAGACATCCATCATGACACTAGGACACAGTCACAAAATAAACATGTTCAGTTAACAAATAAGAAATGGTCAGTTTTCCATTCACACAACATGTATACACCTTCACCAATTCCTCTTCTACAATCTCACTGATGCTTTTACTAGCATTTTATCAGTGTTTTCCCCAGCGGATACGCTCTGGGGTTGACAAAACGGTCACACTTCACTTCACCAGGAATTCATTCTGAATTCCAATTTGACCCATATAATAGCCCATTTCCCTAGACATTTCAGTTAGATCTGATAGGGTCAGATTGATTTAAGCAATATGGTAATAGCTCCATTTCCCCCTCTGATTGGCTAGGTCAAAGCATTACCATATTAGTGACAACTTTAAAAAATATATATTATCTAGAGAAGTACCTTGGGTTAGAGGCTGGGGCTAGATTTGGAATTCCACACTAGTCTGTTGTGAGAACGAATTACGATGAAGTCACCCTATTGATCTACGGTCAGTTTTGTATTCCCCCCGTAACAGTTAAGGTTGGGATTTGGGAAAGGTAAGCTGATCCTAGACCTGTGCATAGAGACAACTTCAACCAGGAACCCACTGTAGTGTTGTATGTACATTGTATGTTTACAGTGCAGTTGGACCATGGCACGTAGTAGCCATCTGTCCAATCACAACGTCACTGCACTGTGGACACCTTTATTGACAGTCACGGCGCCACGCTCTCTAAGATAACCAAATCTCTCTCAGACGAGTTCAAACACCAAACAAACACTGAACAGTGGCAACAATGTAACTTTGGTTGGCAGAAGTCAGAAAAAAAAGACATTCACACATTTTTTATTATGTTATATTAGGTCTCAGACCAATATCAGCCTGCTTTTTGGTGATGGCCACAAGTGTTCTTTGTAGATATATATATATATATATATATCGATATAGCGTAATACTCAATAGTTAGTTGCCCATAAACAACTTTTAAAGTGAGCAAATTATAAAATGTCCATATAGCAGTAAACTATCAATTTAAGGGGGATAGCTAGATAGATGTACTATCCCTTGAAGTGGTTGTATCTCTGATCTTGCTATAGCGCAGAAATGTGGACCAACTCTCAATGCGTGAACATAAGGAAGGAGTGAAGTTGTACCTTGGTCCAGACAAGAATTTCACTCTGACCCCCTTTTCCTTATATGGCCATTGTTTGTTAAGTCTATTGCTTGTGTTTTCGTGAGCCGTGAAAATGAATTTCCACTGTAAGTACAACTAATCTTGATCAACACACACTCACCTTCACCCCTGTAGACACAAATATAGCCTACAGTACAGTAGAAGTGACGTGACAGAGTATGTGTCTTATTCTGGTAGGGCGAGGCAGACCCATGTTTGGCAATATGTACATCTGATAGATACCAAAGGGTCAAATGCTTTGTGTGCCTCACATTCCTCTCATTAACTCCCCTCACACTCCTCCAGCGCCCACTAACACACTCCCCCAGTACCCACCCTACACAAACTCCCCCAGTACCCACACACTCCCCCAGTACCCACCCTACACACAACATGGGTCATGTTTGGCATAAATTCACCAGTGTGCAACCTTTACAGTCAGTGGGGAACTTCTGTTTTCTCGGGGCTTGTTACAGGAATGTTTGCTGTGACCATGGCAACAACTCAGTGGTGGCAGACATCACTCCTAAGGCTTTTCTCCGGAATGCTTTACCAGCGTTCCCAATCAGCGGCAGAGAGCCTTGTTGTGGGGGAACAGTAACTATGATGTTTAGATGTGGAAGCAGTGTGTGGAACGTGTGCAGAGAGCCTTGTTGTGGAGGAACAGTAACTATGATGTTTAGATGTGGAAGCAGTGTGTGGAACGTGTGCAGAGAGTCTTGTTGTGGAGGAACAGTAACTATGATGTTTAGATGTGGAAGCAGTGTGTGGAACGTGTGCAGAGAGCCTTGTTGTGGGGGAACAGTAACTATGATGTTTAGATGTGGAAGCAGTGTGTGGAACGTGTGCAGAGAGTCTTGTTGTGGAGGAACAGTAACTATGATGTTTAGATGTGGAAGCAGTGTGTGGAACGTGTGCAGAGAGTCTTGTTGTGGGGGAACAGTAACTATGATGTTTAGATGTGGAAGCAGTGTGTGGAACGTGTGCAGAGAGCCTTGTTGTGGGGGAACAGTAACTATGATGTTTAGATGTGGAAGCAGTGTGTGGAACGTGTGCAGAGAGTCTTGTTGTGGAGGAACAGTAACTATGATGTTTAGATGTGGAAGCAGTGTGTGGAACGTGTGCAGAGAGTCTTGTTGTGGAGGAACAGTATCTATGATGTTTAGATGTGGAAGCAGTGTGTGGAACGTGTGCAGAGTCTTATTGTGGAGGAAGAGTAACTATGATGTTTAGATGTGGAAGCAGTGTGTGGAACGTGTGCAGAGAGCCTTGTTGTGGGGGAACAGTAACTATGATGTTTAGATGTGGAAGCAGTGTGTGGAACGTGTGCAGAGAGTCTTGTTGTGGAGGAACAGTATCTATGATGTTTAGATGTGGAAGCAGTGTGTGGAACGTGTGCAGAGAGTCTTGTTGTGGAGGAACAGTAACTATGATGTTTAGATGTGGAAGCAGTGTGTGGAACGTGTGCAGAGAGTCTTGTTGTGGAGGAACAGTAACTATGATGTTTAGATGTGGAAGCAGTGTGTGGAACGTGTGCAGAGTCTTATTGTGGAGGAAGAGTAACTATGATGTTTAGATGTGGAAGCAGTGTGTGGAACGTGTGCAGAGAGTCTTGTGGAGGAACAGTAACTATGATGTTTAGATGTGGAAGCAGTGTGTGGAACATGTGCAGCAGTGGTAAGAGAGGATTGGAAGCTACATTCTTTCACTGGCCTTCCGACACGTTTATCTACTGCACCTTGAGAAATGTCCTCCCACTTCCTGATAGTGTGTGTGTGTGTGGTTACCTGCTGCTGCTCTTGGCTGCCTGCTGCTCTTCCATTTGGCTGATGCCCGTCAGGGTGATTCCCTCGGAGGGCTTCTTCTTCGTCTCTCGCCGACTCAGTGTACGGTTCAAGTCTATGGACCAGTCCTGAAACACACACACACACACACACACACACACACACACACACACACACACACACACACACACACACACACACACACACACACACACACACACACACACACACACTTAGAGTCACGCACCCTTGGACACAGATGAACATGGGTCACATGCTCAGCTCAACAAATTCAGCATCAATGTTCAAACGTTAGTAACTAAAACTGCTTAGCAACAATACTACACTAGGGACAATCATTGATATAATGCACACACTCACACCAATGTGCACACTCATTGGAAGTTCCGATGCTCTAACTAGCACAATCACTAGGTAACGTTAGGCAAACATTTCTCAGGCTGTGACTAAACACTGAAGACCAGGGCTGTGGAGTACTGAAACAGTGTGTGTGTGTGTGTGTGTGTGTGTGTGTGTGTGTGTGTGTGTGTGTGTGTGTGTGTGTGTGTGTGTGTGTGTGTGTGTGTGTGTGTGTAAAGAAAAACACATCCATCATCATAAAGACAGATATAGCACTGAGCCATCACAAACCTCCACCAGAAGCTAAGGAGTGGGCTTGAATCAAAACATCATCCCAAACAACACCAACAGAACCTCATCCCAACATTAGGAGAACCTTGTCCCAATGCAGGCCCATAGAGAGACACGCGCACTTTAACATAGTCCAATACTGAGACTCTATCCAATACTGAGACTCTATCCACAGAAGGGCAGGGGCTGTGTTCAGGAGGGCCCTAGACTTACTACAGCTCTATGGAGGTTAAATAGGGGTGGTGTTCAGGAGGGCTCTAGACTTACTACAGCTCAAGAGGTTACATAGGGGCTGTGTTCAGGAGAGCCCTAGACTTACTACAGCTCTATGGAGGTTACATAGGGGCGGTGTTCAGGAGGGCCCTAGACTTATTACAGCTCTATGGAGGTTACATAGGAGCTGTGTTCAGGAGGGCCCTAGACTTACTACAGCTCTATGGAGGTTACATAGGAGCGGTGTTCAGGAGGGCCCTAGACTTACTACAGCTCTATGGAGGTTACATAGGAGCTGTGTTCAGGAGGGCCCTAGACTTACTACAGCTCTATGGAGGTTACATAGGAGCTGTGTTCAGGAGGGCCCTAGACTTACTACAGCTCTATGGAGGTTACATAGGGGCGGTGTTCAGGAGGGCCCTAGACTTACTACAGCTCTATGGAGGTTACATAGGGGTGGTGTTCAGGAGGGCCCTAGACTTACTACAGCTCTATGGAGGTTACATAGGGGTGGTGTTCAGGAGGGTCCTAGACTTACTACAGCTCTAGAGGTTACAATTCACTTATAGTTCTATGTTTTCCCAAGTCACTCCCTGTTCCCACAGATATAACAAGTGGGTTGTTCTCAAAGTTGAAAGGTCAGTCTGAGGGCCTGACTGGTAAACCCTTAAGGCCAAATTACGTCACACGACCTGGCAGGCATCATGTGATCCCCTGCAGGGTTCACAGGAGCTGACACGAGGTCAGAGGTCACCACAGGGTGAAAGGTTAAAGAGAGGAACTGAATGAGAGAAAGATGAGAGAAGGAGTCTTCTGGAATACAGACATCCAGGAAGACAAACACCCATAGGATGAGGCAGGGGGAGGAAGGGAGGGGTAGTCACGCACATCCCCACACGGGTCATACACAACAGACGTGGTGACGAGGCCATTCATCAGACAGACGTGTGTGTGTGTGCGCATTTCCTTGTGTTTTCACGTGCTAATCGTAACGCATTAGGAGGGCCAGAATAGGCACATAAACCGAACACACACAGGCACACAGAGAGAAAACGCAAACAGAGGAAGGAGAGCGAGTTAAATGACCATCCCCCCAGGAACCACGGTGATAGAATAGTCCTTCCCAGGCAGAACTCACTACAATGGACCTTCTGGACCTAGAGGAGCGGGACCAGTCCACATTCTGTCAAACGGAGGGGGGGCAGGGAGGGGTGTGGACAAGACAGGAGCATTATTTCCAAGTAAAGAACAGCCATTTAAAGAACAATGCTTTAACATCCAAAAGGAACACATCTAAGCACAGTATCAGTCGGTGATCATGAAGAGGTGTCTTGTGATAAACGTTGCTCTTCATTTAGTGTTATGTTGATGTGGAGTTTGTGTTATGGTGCTTTTAAATGCTCTTCTTCTAGCACTACGAACATCGATTTCAGAGGAGATTCTACCTCACTCAAATGCTTGTTTTTAATTACTGAATTAACCTATGTAAAGTAACTCTGGATAAGAGCGTGTGCAAAATCAGTGTTCCTTAATCCATACCAGGAGGCACATATTTGCTCTAGCCCAGCACTAACACACCTGACTCAACACTTCAACTTCCCATTGATGATAAATTAACAGAGTGTAGCACAGTACAGAGTAATATAGAAAGATAAATTGTGTCCGTTCCTTATCTTGCTTTTCTATCTTCTGTTTTGTATCATGGTTTGACACCAACTCCATGCCCTTATGTTGTGACAGCGCCATCAGTTCCTCTTGGACAGAGCTTGGTTACGATCTGCACATTGAAGACAAGTCAGTATTCGGTACAACCTGACAGACAGGTTTGGTGTCTGTCTGTGTGTGTGTCCTATCAAATGACAGAAAAACGGTGGGAAGATTGCACACTCTGTCACAATGGGCTTGTGTGTGGTACGACACGTCACAGTATGTCCTTACTATAGCTTTAAGTACAACTCGACGAATGGCTTGACGAACTCAATGCACTTTAAAATGACTAAAACCAAATTGAAACAGTGTAGAAAATATAATGGATCTATATTCATCGTTTCTTGACGGGCCAGCTCGCTAATAATAACTGTGCATAGTCAATGGACCTACATATAGCTTCTTGACCTTGCAACTCTCTAATAATCACTAGACATTCAGGGAGCATTTTTTTTTTTACGTATAAGGGATAGATGTGGCTGTCATGAAATTTAATCAGCCGGTGATTGTCAAGCAAATAACTATCGGTCTCACTGTAATTTACTGTTAATTAACAAACAACTCCTGGCTTCCACACACAGCCTCCAAGCCACTGATGCAGACCTTCAGAACATATACATTTTAAAAAGTCTAATAAACCCATGTAATATAGCCTACACCATCACAATTAAACCATTATTTATTTTAGACAGGTCTGAAGAAGCATGATATGAAGAACATTTTTAACAGAATAGCATACTCTGAGTTGTCTGTATGTTAGGACCTGATCTGGCAATGCCAAATGGCTGTCGGCTACACTAGTTCATTTAGCAGACAAGAATTGCTTAGAATTCCATGGTATTATTTTATAGTATGAAGAATACAATTGAACAAAGCTGAATAAAATAGGAAGTATATTTTCTCCAAGCAATGAGGTAGTGCGCACATGTGGTTATTCTGTGTTGAGCTGTTAACAAAGAAACAGGTATTCCTATATGCTTCATTTAGAGTTATTATTCATGTAACTTTAGTTGCTATACAAACGTTGGGCTTTACGTTTTGATTTATAAATATATTGTAAGGTCGCATGACGCGACTCATGAGGATTTGAAAATAAGTCGCTCGAAAGGCATGAGTGCTGCTTTGTTTTTTGCGCAGGCTGGACACACAACATCAGCCACTCATTCACAATTTGACAAGCACTTGATCATGCATAGAATTTCATGGTGGCATCCCCTTTGTGTGGCCGTAACGCACCCCAAAAAATTCCATGCCTTTTGCCTTTCTCCCGGAGGGCTGCGCGCTCCGTCATGTGATCAGTTCTTTCTCAGAGGCTACAAGTGAAGAAAGACACATGGGGGACGCAAACAGTGTCATCCTTATCCAGTTCCGAGGTGCATATCGAAGATATTGGAACTGTCCACATTTACTTTTCGTCAGCCAACAAGATGAGTAGGCCTAACGAACAGCAAGAGTACTAGCCTATGTCAATCTACTATCCCTCATAGTACAAATATTCTATTCTATTCTGTGCGAGAAATGAATATTCCAAACATAGTCTGGGACAGTTGGGGATGCGATAGTTCCCAAATTAATACAACCACTGGCATTAAAAAAACTTTTTTACGCAATGTGGCTGACAGATTAGAACGTTTAGCTTAAACTGTTGATAAACTATTAGCCATTTCTTCACATTATAAGTGCAAAAGATTTGCACATGGTAGTAAGCTATAAGCGAAATGTTCCATTAGCAATGTGCTTAATGTTAGGGAAGTTTAAAAATAAATATAGTAAGCCTAGCCTATAGAAAGGTAAGTCTCCTCATTTTAGTAGAGGCCATCACTGTTTTCTCACAATTGCATAGCCTATTGAAATGTGGCGCAACATGAGCTCATGGGCTCTCAAGTGTTTGATTCGATTTGTTATTACATTTGCATTGATGTCAGAGTGATTAGAGGGAAAATAGAGTGCTGAATACCAGGCAGTTAACAGGTTTGGTAGGCTACAAATGCCATCCGCAGCATCAGAGCTTGGAGAAACTTATTACCGTGACTAAACGATCACGTGGAATTTGACTGCCTTCATGACTTGTGACCACTGGCGTGGCGGTAATAGAATCACATTCTGACGACATGGAATTAGCATTTTCAGCGCGACCCTTCGGACCTCGAAGACAGAATGCAGCCCCCGAGGCAAAATTACTTAGACACCCCTGACCTGGAAGGAGAAATGGCAGAGTGGGAAGAGTAGTTCCAATGGAATCTTTCCACAGAGCCATAAATCTTGTTGAGTTATTAATACCAATGTAACAACTTTTCTGCCTCACCATGTACCTCAAACTCAGAACCGTTCACTGACACTGAGCCACTCTCTCCCATCTCTCATTTCCTCAATACTCTCCCAATACGTGTACCTCAAACTAGGGCCAGTTCATTGGAGCTAAACCTCTCTCCCATTCCTCTCCCATCCTTCTCACTCATCCCGTACCTCAAACTGGGGCCAGTTCATGGGCATGCCAGGACCGTGGTTGGAGCGGAACCACTTGAGGTCCTCCACAGCGTCAGCAGCAGAGATAGTGTCCTCCAACGTGTGGTAGACTGTCTGGAATCTAGAGAGGGAGAGAAGAGGAAGACAGGAGAGTGAGAGAAAGAAAGAGAGCGAGAGGGTACACATCAGCATTTCCCTAATGATGGATGGTGAACCATGTCCAATCCCAAATCCCCCCCCCTAGGTAGATCTGGGTTGTAGAGCCTCAAATCCAAATGGACCCTTATCACCTACTCCCTAACCACTCCTGTAGATATAAGAGGATTGAATAGCAGCCAATCAGAAGGAAAATAAAGCTTTGAAGCTTAGGATGCAGAGGCTAGGGGTCCATTTGGAATTGATATGCAGAGGGGTCTTACTCATCATTGGTGGAGGTGTCATAGCCTACTTGTGATTGGTGGAGAGGTCGAGGTGATGCTTGACTTCCAGCAGAAGTGCTTTGAAGAAGGTGATGCGTTTGTTCTCAAACTGCTGCCATTGTTCAAACACCTGCTCCATGTTCTCCATGTACTGGGGAGTCACCTTGTCCAGCTCCTCCAGAGACTTCTCATAGCGCTCCTTAGTCTGGGACCCAGAGGATCATACAGGTAAGCACACACACACGTAAGGAGACATACACATAGGTAAGCACACACACACACGGACAGACATACGGAGCTGAAACATTTGCTCCATATTGTCAGGATACTCAAATGGTCAGTCACATTCCAGCCATGACACACAACATAGACATAAAACACATGTCCACACAGAGATGATTTTACACCAGTGTAACCCCCCTCTCCCCCACCCCCATCCCTACCTTCTCCATCTCCTGCTGGACCTTCTCCACCTTGTCCTGCAGTTTCTTCTGGGCCTCAGGGTTGCTGTGGTTCTCCAGCTTGCTGTTGTTCTCCCGGCTGGTGGCCAGCTTCTCTTCCTTACAGGCCCCGTGGTACGCCTTCTTCATAGTCTCCATCTGCCATATGGCACAGAGAAGGAAAGGTACAGCGGTTAACATCATGCTTATGTAGCCAATGGATAACCAAGTTAGCATGGCGCAGTAGCTAAGTGACTATTCAATATGATTCCACACTTACAGTGGCAGACACAAGCTTTGGAACAAGACCAGCTCTAGCCTTTTGGGGGCCATAAGCAAAATTTGCCTGGGGGTCCCCCCCACGTCGCAGGCAAAACATTTAGTGGCCCACCTCTTGGCGGAGGAGAGAAATGTGCAGTTTTTTTTGCCACTGAACACGCCGATTTGCTCGTGTTTTTCTGTTGCTCATTGCAAAAACAGGATTTCAGTCTTGGAGGCATATTTCCTGACCGATTCTGCAATTGGCTAATGATGTTTGTCCCCCATGAGACACTGTAGACACAGAAGCCTATTTCACTTCCTTAAAATCCCCAGAATTAATCTAAGACAACTCAAGAAAATCTGTAGTTAATTTGGACGATTTTGCAGAGGATGTTTAAGATGCGCAATTTTACATTAAGGTTTTTGGATAAGTATTTGTCAAGTAAAAGAAATGTGCAATGTGTTGTCTCATGTAAACAAAATCAGAGCTGCTGGGCAGGTGTGTCTCACTGTATGCCATCACCGCAGATGTTCACCCCATGTTAGTGGCCAAACGGACATCGTCAAATCAAAACCCAACCTTCATTTACCCGTTGTGACATACAGATCTTTCAAACTTTGTTTTAGATGATACTATTATCATATTTACACTTTGTAGTCTTTACACTTTTTGACACAAGAATAACTGTTTGACTCATATCGAGACCGTTTTCAAAGGGATGTGTTGACATTGTACACATTTTGCCATGGGGCGGGAATAAAACCCCCCAAAAAGCATCTGCTTATGTCGCTTATTGGCTGGGCTGCCACTGCTAAGGAACAATGCTTTTTCAAAAGAATAAAGGTGAGAGGAATGGTGGCGGGGGTCTTTGGAAGGCAAGAGAATGATTAAGTCAAGGTAACAAAATAATACGATAATGAAAGTCTTAAAGACTAAGCACCCAATTCAGACTCTGGTAAACAAAGAGGTGGAAACTAAAATAGACTTAGGGAAAATCTCTGGCGATTGGCAAAACCCGTCAACCTAACAGCTGGGGTTTGATTCAATCTACATCAAATGGAAAGCGGAAGCCTCTTCCTCCATTTTTAAGGAATTAGAAAAGTGGAAAAGGCCATTAGTTCCTGTTGTTTGGGACAGGGACAGAGTGGCAGCAATGTTCTTCTCCCACTTATAATGGAATCTCTGAAAAAGGAAACAGAGGGAACAGCCTGTCTGCCATTGGCTCTGATTATATAATAGAACGGAAGCGCTGTCTGTCTGTCTGTCTGTCTGTCTGTCTGTCTGTCTGTCTGTCTGTCTGTCTGTCTGTCTGTCTGTCTGTCTGTCTGTCTGTCTGTCTGTCTGTCTGTCTGTCTGTCTGTCTGTCTGTCTGTCTGTCTGTCTGTCTGTCTGTCTGTCTGTCTGTCTGTCTGTCTGTCTGTCTGTCTGTTTCTGTCTGAGAGAAAGAGAGAAAGAGAGAAAGAGAGAAAAGAAAGAGAGAAAGAGAGAGTGAGGCAGATTGTGAGATTAAATACGGAATGTGTTCTATCAGTGTTATTGTTTGTGTGCATATGTGACAAGAATGAAACATGAGAGCGAGTATGTGTGTGCGGTAGACAAGGCCATTCCACCCTCTCCTTTTAAGACAGTTAGCCCATTTCCATCTCCTCTCTCTCGATTGGCTCACTGTCTGGCCCTCAAATACATTAATTACCTCCTTGACACATACTGCACTAATCTGTCACCGCCTAATGACAACAGGAAGAGGCATATTGTGACATATCTCACACACATACACCAGCCAGGAAGACTCAGATTGTGAAACTGGTACACTACAAACTCTGCGACCAAAAAGGTTGCCTACAGCCCGGTAAACAGCTTACTACAATGACAGAAAAAAACAGGACTGTTCCAGAACTCCCAGGTCAGAGAAGTGACGTCAGACATCATTTGAGTGTGTGTGTTTATGTGTTGGTTTGTGCATGTATGTGGGTGTGTCTGTATTATCAGCACATTAACTGCAGTTAATCTGCACTACTACTAGCCAAAAGCACAGCAGAGCAGCCCAGTGTATTTCCCACACCATAACCAATCAAGGCGCCACAGAGAAACCGAGAGCCGGTTCGACACACAATGGCCTTCCCTTTCATAGCAGCTGCCTGTGTGGCCAGTGTAAAGTTACACGCCACTGCTTCCTATGAATGGCCAACACTAATGAAATAGCCAGTTTATATAGAAAATAAAATGTTAGTCTCAAAGAAAATGTGAGATAATGTCTAGATACTTTTTAAAGTGGAGATCTAGTTGATAAATTGCCTGACTATGAGACAGTGGATTGCACAGTCAGATGGAACACAGTAAACAGGCATTCTAACATCATAGATTAGCCCGTGGTAATTTGTGGATTATAAACTGGGTGGTTCGAGCCCTGAATGCTGATTGGCTGAAAGCCATGGCATATCAGACCATATACTATGTGCATGACAAAACATGTATTTTTACTGCTCTAATTACGTTGGTAATCAGTTTATAATAGCAATAAGGCTCCTCGGGGGTTTGTGATATATGGCCAATATGCCACGGCTAAGGGTGGTGTCCATGCACTCCGTGTTGCTTTGTGTCAAAGAACAGCCCTTAGCCGTGGTATATTGGCCATATACCACACCTCTTCGGGCCTTATTGCTTAAATAGACACCGGCTGGATGGTGGTTTAAACGAATCAGCATTTAGGATTACACCCACCATTGTATAAATAGCACTAATAGCCCGTTTGTTGTACAACATAGCAGCTACTACAGGAGAGAAGCAGCTGCAAACAGCCAAAGCAGTGAGTCAGTGATATGTGTCCAAGTGAACTGAGGGGTGATGGGAATAATTGTGGTGGTGTGGTGGCTATTGCAGAAATCAACAGACTGATAAATGCAGGGTAAAGCGGATGGATGTGTGCTTCTTTACATCTGAGCTGGTTGGTTCTGAGTGTGTGCATGTGTGTGTGCGTGTTTCTTTACTGCACGTGCATATGGAATGTCTGCACACACCCGTGTTTGTATTGTCTGCGCGTGTATTGTGTGCGTATTGTCGTTTACATTTTACATTTAAGTCATTTAGCAGACGCTCTTATCCAGAGCGACGCGTGTATTGTGTGCGTATTGTCTGCGCGTGCGTGTGCGTATTGTCTGCGCGTGCGTGTGCGTATTGTCTGCGCGACTCCCCAACCTCTTTCAGTTTCTTGGCCCAGGGTTTCTGGGCCTTGCGGAAGCCGTCGTCAGCCTCCTTGGTCTCCTTGAAGCCTCCGATCATCTGTTTGTGGTAGTAGTCCCTCTGCCACACCTTGAGCTTCTCACAGTCCTCCCCCATCAGCACCGCCTTCACCTCCATGTGGAGCTCGCTCACCTTCTCCGCCTCAGTGCACAGGGCACCCCACGCCCGCTCCAGGGTCCCGTACTGAGGGCCTGGGGATGCACATGATTAGATAATAACACACATGCTTACGGTGATGGAGACCTGTCTCCAGTGCTTGGACCACTGAAGTGTGTGTGTGTGTGTGTGTGTGTGTGTGTGTGTGTGTGTGTGTGTGTGTGTGTGTGTGTGTGTGTGTGTGTGTGTGTGTGTGTGTGTGTGTGTGTGTGTGTGTGTACCCTTCTCAATAAGCTGTCTCCAGCGTTTGGACCACTCTGTGAGCTGCTGTGCGTAGGACTTCTCGATGCGCGCCCGCTCATGGAGACAGTTCATCAGGTCGTTACACAGGCGACTGCCATCGTCCACCCGCCTCACTGCCCGCTTGTAGTTCCCCACCTGAGAGAGAGAGAGGGAGGGAGAGATACTTGGAGTTAGGGGGGGGGGGGGGACAGGTGAGAGGGTGTGTGTGTATCATATAATGACGTATGTTTGTTAATTGTATGTGTTATACTGTATGTTGTCTACAGTCTCACCTCCCAGAAGCTGTCACTGGAGACGTCGACCATGGAGTCATCGTAGGAGCCGGACATGGCTGCTGCCCTCCGTACCCACAGTCCTCAGGGGCTGAAACACACAGTCAACAACACCATAACACACAGCAGACTGGCTGTTCTACAGACTGGCTGCAGGGGACAGGACAGCACTGAGGTCTTCAAAAAAAGTGCTATTTTTATTGCATTAAATAAAAGTTTTACTTTCTGTCCTGTCTGTCTGTCCAGTCTTTCCAGTGTTCTACCACGTGTAGAGAGCCCTGTGTGGGGCAGACTTAATACTCTGACACCCTGGCAGCACAGCCTGGTGGGGCTACTAGCCTACGTACCATATGAACGAACACACACAACTAGGCTACTCCTTTCTCTCCATGAGTAGGAAGATGAAGCGTATGACAATGAGACTAGTAAAAACTAGTAAAAGACCATTATCATAAAAGGCCACAAACAACACCCAGGCAACGTAATTATCACGCCGTCACTGTGACACTCCTGAGAAATGCTGAGCTGGGACCACGGCCAAAGATATGATCCAAGAGAGAAAGACTGAACAAGAGGGGCAACGGAGCGAGACAGATAGGAGTGTGTGCAATCTGTAATCTGGTGTGAATCTAAACAGCAGGTGAGTGTGTTCACCCATTTCAAAAACCTTACAGCCTGAAAAACAACAACACACAGCTCTGTGCAGAGTGGCACAGAGGGCCTAGTATGTGTGACTTATCTGTCGTTTTAGCACACACTGTGGGGAGCTTCCGTTTGCGGAGTGACAAGACAGCGGAACTCCACTGACAGAAAGACCTCTGTTCCTCTCCTCCTTCATCCTCCTCCCCCCGTTTGCTTTCTCTCTCCATCCTCCCCCTCTGTCTGCTTTCTCTCTAAATCGCTGCTCTATCTTCAGCTTCCAAGTAGGCCCCTGATCCTCTCGCCATCTCTTCATGATTGTGTGTAAGATAGTGTGTGTTTCCTGGTGGTCAGTGGCCCATGTCCTCCAAACCACAGCTAGGGCTGGGGAACAGAGAGAGGGTTGTTGTGGCTGGAGGGAGGACCACAGACAAGAGTGGCTTTCACAACACTTGACCAACACATGCGCTCTGTTGTGCTTCTCTAGCGCACACACACACACACACACACACACACACACACACACACACACACACACTAAAGTGCTGTCAGGGTAATGATTGTGTGAGGTGAAGAGTCATCGACAGAGAGGTTGATGATCAACCGTTTTTATTGTAGATTTGACCAACATGACTTTACAATGGAAAGGAAGGAGATTGTTACCATAAGCCCCTGGGCCAGACAACATTAGTGGTCTCCTACTAAAGGGTTACCATAAGCCCCTGGGCCAGACAACATTGGTCTCCTACTAAAGGGTTACCATAAGCCCCTGGGCCAGACAACATTGGTTTCCTGCTAAAGGGTTACCATAGTCCCTGGGCCAGACAACATTAGTGGTCTCCTGCTAAAGGGTTACCATAAGCCCCTGGGCCAGACAACATTAGTGGTCTCCTACTAAAGGGTTACCATAAGCCCCTGGGCCAGACAACATTGGTCTCCTACTAAAGGGTTACCATAAGCCCCTGGGCCAGACAACATTGGTTTCCTCCTAAAGGGTTACCATAGTCCCTGGGCCAGACAACATTAGTGGTCTCCTGCTAAAGGGTTACCATAAGCCCCTGGGCCAGACAACATTGGTTTCCTGCTAAAGGGTTACCATAGTCCCTGGGCCAGACAACATTAGTGGTCTCCTGCTAAAGGGTTACCATAAGCCCCTGGGCCAGACAACATTAGTGGTCTCCTGCTAAAGGGTTACCATAAGCCGCTGGGCCAGACAACATTAGTGGTCTCCTGCTAAAGGGTTACCGTAAGCCCCTGGGCCAGACAACATTAGTGGTCTCCTACTAAAGGGTTACCGTAAGCCCCTGGGCCAGACAACATTAGTGGTCTCCTACTAAAGGGTTACCATAAGCCCCTGGGCCAGACAACATTAGTGGTCTCCTGCTAAAGGGTTACCATAAGCCCCTGGGCCAGACAACATTGGTCTCCTGCTAAAGCGTTACCATAAGCCCCTGGGCCAGACAACATTGGTCTCCTGCTAAAGGGTTACCATAAGCCCCTGGGCCAGACAACATTAGTGGTCTCCTACTAAAGGGTTACCATAAGCCCCTGGGCCAGACAACATTAGTGGTCTCCTACTAAAGGGTTACCATAAGCCCCTGGGCCAGACAACATTAGTGGTCTCCTACTAAAGGGTTACCATAAGCCCCTGGGCCAGACAACATTAGTGGTCTCCTACTAAAGGGTTACCATAAGCCCCTGGGCCAAACATTAGTGGTCTCCTACTAAAGGGTTACCATAAGCCCCTGGGCCAGACAACATTAGTGGTCTCCTACTAAAGGGTTACCATAAGCCCCTGGGCCAGACAACATTAGTGGTCTCCTACTAAAGGGTTACCATAAGCCCCTGGGCCAGACAACATTAGTGGTCTCCTGCTAAAGGGTTACCATAAGCCCCTGGGCCAGACAACATTAGTGGTCTCCTGCTAAAGGGTTACCATAAGCCCCTGGGCCAGACAACATTGGTCTCCTACTAAAGGGTTACCATAAGCCCCTGGGCCAGACAACATTAGTGGTCTCCTACTAAAGGGTTACCATAAGCCCCTGGGCCAGACAACATTAGTGGTCTCCTGCTAAAGGGTTACCATAAGCCCCTGGGCCAGACAACATTGGTCTCCTACTAAAGGGTTACCATAAGCCCCTGGGCCAGACAACATTGGTCTCCTACTAAAGGGTTACCATAAGCCCCTGGGCCAGACAACATTGGTCTCCTACTAAAGGGTTACCATATCAACTGTCAGGTGTTTTCTGTGAGCTTTTCCTCACTCTCTAGCAGAACACTCTATCCCAGCAATATGGAATATCGTCCACCATATGCCCAGTAACTAAAAAGAGCAATCGCTCCTGCAACAATGACTACAGCCCTGTAGCTTCAACATCTAGTGATGAAGAGCTTTGAAATGCTGATTCTACAAAAGGAGGTATGCTGTTATACAGACCCTCTCCAGTTTGCTTACAAGCGGTACAGTGGTGTTGATGATGCAGTTCTGTCCCTACTGCAACGTGCCCAGAACCACCTAGAGAAGCCCAAGACATACATCAGGATGGTATTTGTGCATTTCTCTAGTGCCGCTGATACAGTCCAGCTTTACTTAATGGTTCAAAAGTTCTAGAACATAAATGTCATTCCACATTTGATTTTCTGGGTCCTCTCCTTTCTGACAAATAGAGAACGGCTGGTCAGATTCAATGGTCACTGCAGCTCTTCCAGAACCATCTGTACAGGATCACCGCAAGGCTGTGTCATCTGACCTGTTTTATTCACCCTGTACACAGAGGGCTGTAGGAGCTCAGACCCAGAGATGATGTTCATTAAGTACTCAGATGACACAGAAATTATGGGACACAGCAGGCAACTCATATAGAGCGCTCCCATTCAAATCCATCAAACTCCTTAAATATGAAGTTGATGTGCACACACACACACACACACACACACACACACACACACACACACACACACACACACACACACACACACACACACACACACACACACACACACACACACCAGCTTATCCTTTATACTGTACCCTACACATTTGTGTTATGTATTTTGTACGTGCCATTCATTACCACATAAGAAAACACACTCCCAGGAAATAAAAGTTTGAATTGAACACACAAACACACCAGAAAAAGGGCCACCAGAGGAATCATAGATCTTCCTGTGCTCTCTCTCCCTCCTGCCCTCGCTCAGCTGTTGCTGTCTATCACTCACCAAATTGCTGCCATGACAACTATGGAACACAGCAGTGCATGGAATGGACCACAACATTCTACAGCCAAGCTAATCCCGTTTGTAACTTTATAAAAAATAAACAGAGCACCGTTTGTGGACCTGGTGGATCCATTCACACAATGTCTGATCAGTGCCTGTTCAGTGGCTTCTATAAAGCATATTATTGTATCGATTCAACACCTTTCATGGAGCATACAAATGGACCAAACCCTTTAATTGAGCAAACAGCCTACCTTTCTATACTGCTACTATACCACTAACTAACCTAACTAAGAGATGGCTAGTGGCTACAACAACAGACTTCCTAACCGAAGAGAACTCTGTATAGGGTGCCAGGTAGCCTAGTGGTTAAGAGTGCTGGGCCAGTAACTGAAAGGTCGCTGGTCCAAATCCCAGAGTGGTCCTTGAGCAAGGCACTTCACCCTAATTGCTTCTGTAAGTTGCTCTGGATAAGAGTGTCTGCTAAATGTCGTAACGTAAAGGTATAGAGAAGATTGCAAGAAGAACCCACAGCCAACTAGTACAAACCAAATAGGATGGACCCCTAAGGACACTAGTTGGTGACCGCAGTGAACTATGAACACAGTTCAGAACCACTAAACATCTCTAGACTGAGGAGGTTTAGACACAGAGGCCTAATTCAGTCTTTTCCCCCATTCTCTCCAAAGTCTGCACTTGGTTGTTGTTTTTTTACCCATTTGCTATATGTTTAACCAAACCCTAAAATGAGTGTGTTCACAGCCATGGAAGAACACTAAAGTAATTCCACTGCCTAAAAATAGTAAAGCACCCTTTGCTGGCTCTAACTACCACCCAATCAGTTAACAGCTTGTTCTTAGTAAACTGATGGAGATAATTGTGTTTGAACAAGTTAACTACTGATTCAGCATGCATATAGAGAAGGGCACTGAACTTGTACTGCACTGACTCAGATGACTGATGTTATTGATCATAATTTGTAAAAAGTAACTTGTTATGGCTTTACATCACCTGCGTTCACATGGTTGGAAAGTTACTTATTTAATTGAACTTGGAAGCTTCTCTAACGTCAGTGTGGTGTCCTGCAGGGCAGTTCCTTGGGCCATTGCAAATTATTTGTAAAAAAATAAAGAGTAACTTGTCTTACAAGAAGCTAGAATTACTATGTATGCTGATGATTCCACACTCTACATGTCAGCACCCAAAGCCAGTGAGAGCTCACAGACTCTTATTCCAAGGAGTTTGTCTGTATCAGAATGGGTGATTAACAAACTGGTCTTAAGTACATCTAAAAAGATTGTATTTGGTTCATAACATTCTCCAAGACCTAAACCTCAACTGGAGTTGTGTATAAAGGGTGTGACAATTGAGCAAGTTGAGGAAGCTGAACTCTAGGAGTAATATTGGATGTGTTCATGGCATCCACATCACTACGTTCTTAACATGGTCCACACACACCCCACAGTCTTGAAGAGGTCACGACAGCACCTCTTCCAACTCAGGAGGCTGAAAAGATTTGACATGGGCCCTCGGATGTTCTACAGCTGCACCATAGAGAGCATCTTGTCTGGCTGCATCACCCTCAACCGCAAAGCGCTAGAGTGGTGTGGACTAGAGGTCGACCGATTAATTTGGGCCGATTTCAAGTTTTCATAACAATCGGAAATATGTATTTTTGGGCGCCGATTTGCAGATTTTTTTTGAATACCTTTATTTAACTAGGCAAGTCAGTTAAGAACACATTCTTATTTTCAATGACTGCCTAGGAACGGTGGGTTAACTGTCTTGTTCAGTGGAAGAACGACAGATTTTCACCTTGTCCGCTCGGGGGATCCAATCTTGCAAACTTACAGTTAACTAGTCCAACGCAATAACGACCTGCCTCTCTCTCGTTGCACTCCACAAGGAGACAGCCTGTTACACGAATGCAGTAAAACAAGATAAGTTTAATGCTATCTAGCAACTTACCTTATAAAAAACAATCAATCATAACCACTAGTTATCATCAACTATGTGTAGTTATTACTAGATATTATCTAGCATGTCCTGCTTTGCATACAATCTGACTGAGCATACAAGCATACAAGTATCTAAGTATCTGACTGAGCAGTGGTAGGCAGAAGCAGGCGCGTAAATTCATTCAAACGCACTTTTGTGCGTTTTGCCAGCAGCTCTTCGTTGTGTGTCAAGCATTGCACTGTTTATGACTTCGAGCCTATCAACTCCCGAGATGAGGCTGGTGTAACCGAAGTGAAATGGCTAGCTAGTTAGCGCGCGCTAATAGCGTTTCAAACGTCACTCGCTCTGAGCCTTCTAGTAGTTGTTCCCCTTGCTCTGCATTGTTAACGCTGCTTCGATGGTGGCTGTTGTCGTTGTGTTGCTGGTTTGAGCGAGGAGAGGACGGAAGCTATACTGTTACACTGGCAGTACTAAAGTGCCTATAAGAACATCCAATAGTCAAAGGTTACTGAAATACAAATGGTATAGAGGGAAATAGTCCTATAATAACTACAACCTAAAACTTCTTACCTGGGAATATTGAAGACTCATGAAAGCTGGTGGTTCCTTTTAACATATGTTCTCATGTTCTGAGCAAGGAACTGAAACGTTAGCTTTCTTACATTGCACATATTGCACTTTTACTTTCTTCTCCAACACTTTGTTTTTGCATTATTTAAACCAAATTGAACAGGTTTCATTATTTGAGGCTACATTTATTGATGTATTATATTAAGTTAAAATAAATGTTCAGTATTGTTGTAATTGTCATTATTTACACACAAAAAAAAATGTCCGATTAAGTTAACTACTGATATCGGCTTTTTTGGTCCTCCAATAATCAGTATCGGCGCTGAGAAATCATAATCGGTCGACAGCCCAGTAAATCACTGAGGCGGAGCTCTCTGCCATCCCGGACCTCTATATTAGGCAGTGTCAGAGGAAGGCACGAAAAATGGACAAAGATATTAGCCACCCAAGCCAGACTGTTCACTCTCCTACCGTCCAGCAAACAGTTCCAGAGAATCGGTTCTCAGACGGACAAACAAGCGCCGAGACAGCTTCTACCCACCCAGCCATAAGACGGCTAAATAATCAATGGTTACCCTGACTATCTGCACTGACTCTATACACACACTCACAAGATACACACACACACACATATAGCCCTTTCCACTCACAGCCATTCATCCCTTATTATGGGTTTAAAATTGGCAGATGTTTTCATAAAGCACCTACATTGGAACCCAGTGACTGTTACAGTAACATGATGTCAGAGCTCAGGTTCACAGAGTTGGATGGGTGTTTGACTGATAGCCGCTACAAACTTGAGCACTGCTAAGAATATGACCCCGTCCCTCCTGCTAATTGGGCTACATTTGCACATTTGTTATTGTCTGAGTGAGGGAAATGCTGTAAAACGAGAGAAGTCGACGTGTTCTGAAAGATGAGACGTTGAGGATTATAATAGAAACCAGTCCAAATGTGCAAACTCATGGAATTTACAGTGTCAACGTTTATGATCGCTATGTTTGATCCACAGTTACGGGATGACATGAGTTATACTCTGGGTTGTCCGGAACACAACGAGCCCGTTTGTTGTATTGTACAAGAAAATTAGGTGTGGAGCACGCACATGAATGCACACATGACTCCAAAATTACAATCTGTTTGTCTTTAGTGCCTTTTGAAAGCCTAACACTGGAAGATCATATTTTATCAAACTTAACGAACCATGTTGGCAACAGAATAAGCTTTCAAATGATGCCAACCTGACCCAGATTGCGATTTTTAATGGACTGTTTTTGGATTGTGTAAATATTAATTGTGTGACGTTGGGGACGCATGGCTGTGTTCCAAACAAACAACTGCAACAGCACTTGCTTCAGTTCCTCAATCTCAAAGCTGGGAGAGCTAAAAAAAAAAGCACCTTATAGTTGAAGGCTCTTTCAGTTAAAGTGCATTGAAATTACATAGGAACTGTGCATAGCTTGGAGATATGCATGGCAACTTAGCGAGACCAGTTAAACCTCCAACTCAACCCTTAAATCAGTTTTTATTATCTTGCACCTACTCCAAAATGTCAATGAATATTCTTGTGTTACTGAATGTATCCAGAGAATTTTCAGATTTTGTTAACAACAAATACTGTGAGAAGTAGCATAAAATGTAAATGAGCTTTGGAGTGATGTATTATTTTTACATTTATTTTTGCCTGAGCAACCTCCTGGTGGCAGAGCATTCCGTGATGATATTGCGCTATAACTGATCGAAGCATTAAATCTGTTTTCTTTGGTTTGAGTCCCGTGAAGAAACCCATAGACACATCCCCCGACCCTAACCCATAGACATATCCCTCGACCCTAACCCATAGACATATCCCACTATCTGAAATGTATGCAAATAGATCATACAAGTGGTTAGGATTGTTCTAAACAAATATTTCTTTTTTTAAAGACTAGGAGGGAAGTAGTCAATCCCTCTTCAACCCTCAACCAGAAAAAAAATAATCATGCATGTTGTTGATATTTGTTCTGTTTTTAGTTAAGGCCAAGGCATGCTGCTCTGTTTTGAGCCAGTTGCAGCTTTGCTAGGCCTGTTCTTTGCTGCAACCTGACCATATCACCGGACAGTAATCAAGACAGACAAGACCAGAGCTTGAACAAAAGTATAAAACGCAACATGTAAAGTGTTGATCCCATGTTTCACGAGTTGAAATAAAAGATCCTAGAAATGTTGCATTTGCACAAAAAGCTTATTTCTCAAAAATGTTGGTACCATGACGATATCCAGAGGCCCATTGTCGTGCCATTCATCCGCCGCCATCACCTCATGTTTCAGCATGATAATGCACGGGCCCATGTCGCAACGATCTGTACACAATCCTGGAAGCTGAAAATGTCCCAGTTCTTCCATGACCTGCATACTCAAACATACTCACCCATTGAGCATGGTTGAGATGTTGGGTGGTGACACCAGATACTAAATCTTTGAAAATTGTTGTGCTTATGGGGAACATCGCTGCAGAGGTATTTTCAGGTCTCTCCAGAGATTTTCGATCGGGTTCAAGTCCTGGCTTTGGATGGGCCACTCATAGACATTCAGAGACTTGTCCCAAAGCCACTCCTGCGTTGTCTTGGCTATGTGCTTAGGGTCGTTGTCCTGTTGGAAGGTGAACCTATGGCCTAGCCTGGAGCAGGTTGTCAAGGATCTCTCTGTACTTTGCTCCATTCCTCTTTCCCTCGATCCTGACTAGCCTCCCAGTCCCTGCCGCTGAAAAACATTCTCACAGGATGATGCCGCCACCACCATGCCTCACCGTAGGGACGGTATTGGCCAGGTGATGAGCAGTGTCTGGTTGCTCCAGATGTGACACTTGGCATTCAGGCCAAAGAGTTCCATCTTGGTTCTTCAGACCAGAGAATCTTGTTTGTCATGGTCTGAGAGTCCTTTAGGACTAAAGGCCTGAATGGTTGCGTGCTGCAGAGATGGTTGTCCTTCTGGAAGGTTCTCCCATCTCCACAGAGGAACTCCGAAGCTCTATCTGAGTGACCATCGTGTTCTTCGTCACCTCCCTGACCAAGGCCCTTCCCCCCCCTGATTGCTCGGTTTGTCCGGGCAACCAGATCTAGGTAGAGTCTTGGTGGTTCCAAACTTCTTCAATTTATGGAGGCCACTATGTTCTTGGGGACCTTCAATGCTGCAGACATAATTTAGTACCCGGCGCCAGATCTGTGCCTCGACACAATCCTGTCTCGGAGCTCTACGGACAATTCCTTCCACCCCATGGTTTGGTTTTTGCTCTGACATGCACTGTCAACTGTGGGACCTTATATAGACAGGTGTGTGCCAATCAATAGAACTTACCAATCAATAGAATTTATCCCAGGTGTACTTCAATCAAGTTGTAGAACCATCAAGTATGATCAAAGGAAACAGGATGCACCTGAGCTCAATTCAGAGTCTCATAGCAAAAGGCTAGAATACTTATGTAAATAAGGTATGTTTTTTTTTTACTTTGAATAAATTAGCACAAAGAAAATCTAAACTGTTTTCACTTTGTCATTTTGGGGTATTGTGCGTAAAAAGAATTTAAATCAAAAATGTTTTTAAAGTCTATCGTAACAAAATGTGGAAAAGGGGAAGGGGTCTGAATACTTTCCAAATGCACTGTAGTATGAAGCGAGTAAATAGTATTATTTTTGTTGACTCCTTCTGCCTTGACAATATTACTTATGTTGTTCTTGTCTATAACTGTTCTTTCTGTACTCTGTCATGCCTATTTTATGTGGACCCCAGAAATAGTAGCTGCTGCATGTGCAACAGTTAATGGGGATCCTAATAATGTACAAGTTTTCACTCCGTTACTTTTACACACCGAAGGATTGAAAAACAATGAATTGGTTCAAGTGTGGGCTAGAGGACATCTTCGCTTTTATTAAGAGCTTAACTTTATTAAGAGCTCTCATTTTATTGTGAGGAACTGCAGTGTTATCAAACATTTTTTTATGTTCTGTCCTCTGTTAATGAATGACCCCTTACACTCATGGAAATTAACCTACATGGAAGCAATTCATTCCTTTGAATCCTTCAGGGGGAGAGAACATACTTCAGGGAGGAACAAAAATGGAATTAGGCCCCTAGTGTTGTTCCTGGCAGACTGCAGAGTCTGAAGTCCACTCAGCTTCTCTAGGCAACTTGTCATACATACACCGGACACAAAACAGAGGGAGCGAAAACGAGAAAGAGGAACAGAAAGAAGAAGCCATCTAGTACACCTTTCAAATCAAAGACGTTTTCCCGCCAACTTTTTTTATATATGAAAGGAATTGCCGGCAAGCCTCTACTTTTATTTCTGCCAACCGACCTAGTCATTATTAAGGTAAAGGTCTGCCTACGGCTTAGTATGAAATTTAGCCGTAATGCTGAGGCAGCACTGGCACGCACTACGTTCCTAAGCTCTTGGTGGTTGCTAGGCAGCGCCCGTTACTGCTATCCTCCAGCCAGTTCTAAACTTTGAGGCATGTCACTCCACCCAGCTCTGCATAGCATGCACTGTTTTCTTAACCACAACCGGATGGATCCATAAAGAATTACTGTGGGAATAAATATCACTGAATGACAAAAATATTAGAATAAAATAGGCTAGTGCAATTGAAGGCATCAAATTGTTGCTTACTGATACTCCCAAAGTCATCCAATTGTTACAATACATTTGAAGCAATAGCCTACCCGTGTGTGTTCAACTATTTCAGGACCGTTTTACCCTGCTTTGAGACTAGCGAGAGGACTTGTATTGAGAACATCCATCACTGTCTGATTTTCTTTTCACTGAATCTCCGTTTGGATATTGGTTAGGCTACAATTAGGCTGGTGAAATGCTAAATTGAGGTGAGTGCTACTCATGATCATCTTGTCTAGTTGCCTCATTTATTATCGCTGATCAGAACATTTTTCCAGCAGGTTATGTAGCTTAACAAACAGATTATTTTGCTCTTCCTTTTCAGTGGCTTAGTAACCTAGGCCAACTCCAGACCTAAAGCCTGTGACTTGTCTTAATCAATGTGATTTTGTATAATTGAATCTCCCCCTGTATGCCGTGTATGGTTTATTCTCTGGCTGGGAAAATAATTGGAGGTGGTATAGCTCATCTATCACTGATCAGAAACATTTACCACGCAATAATGTAGCCTAAATCCAGTGTAGGATTTATAATGGTGTATATTCAATGGATTTATTCAAATAGACGTCCAACCATATCGGCTCATGTCTACTGCCACTCCTAAACTTGCCGGTATGTGCACAGGAGATATAAAAGGTTTATCCCAGCAAGAATGTATTACCCTCTGAAAAACATGAGTATATATATATTTTGTACTTTTTTATTTATTTATAGGCAACATACCGTAAAGTCTGTCTGTAAAGGGTATAGGATTTGTGTGTGTCTCTCTGTGTGTGTGTATCCTCCTAAGAATAGAATTAGGAGTGGTGGTCTTCAAACACCTGCAAAACGAGGCCACAGATAAGACGTCGCACCAAATGGACAACTGCTCCAAATGGACAACTGCTCAAGTTTCAATTCTTGATGAAGGAAATAGGGAACTAGGCTTACGTGTGACGTGATCAAACAGTCATTTCATGTTCAGATATTACTACAATTATAGACCAGGTGTACCAAGCATGGTGCAATTCTACAAATGCCAGCAGCAGAGACATCAAGTTCCAACATTGTCCAATAGCCTCTGATACACTGAACAAATCTAGGTCTGCGTACAGCATTGGAATACACTGCATACGGTCTACAGTGGGCAATGCATTGGGCGACGTGGGGTATAGGCAGCAAAGCATTAGTCTACGTGGGGTATAGGCAGCAAAGCATTAGTCTACGTGGGGTATAGGCAGCAATGCATTAGTCTACGTGGGGTATAGGCAGCAATGCATTAGTCTACGTGGGGTATAGGCAGCAATGCATTAGTCTACGTGGGGTATAGGCAGCAATGCATTAGTCTACGTGGGGTATAGGCAGCAATGCATTTGTCTACGTGGGGTATAGGCAGCAATGCATTCGTCTACGTGGGGTATAGGCAGCAATGCATTCGTCTACATGGGGTAGTATGCTGTGTGTCTCTCCTGGCATGTTGAGAAAACACAGACACCCACTAGCTCCAGAACTAGACCCGCTGGGGTTATATGAACCTACATCAAGGGATACAGGGGCCCCCTCGGATTTGACAGCTGTCAGCTGCACATAGAAATACAGGTTCCCAAAGTCAGTGAGACAGAGATGGGTCACCCAGGGAGTAATTGAATGCACATGACCAGTGAACGGCAGCACTGAGGAGCCTGAGACTGGAGGGGCCTGAGTCATGACACACTACAGCCCTGCTGCACCCAGAACAGACATGAGACTCCACTGACCTTTACCACAGAGACAGTGAGATAGCGAGGCAGTGCGATAGAGAGGCAGTGCGATAGAGAGGCAGTGCGATAGAGAGGCAGTGCGATAGAGAGGCAGTGCGATAGAGAGGCAGTGATTGAGAGAGAGAGAATGTGGGAAATAGAGTGAAACTGAATAGAGAGGATCCTCAGTGTTGGCTAAATGACATGGGTGGACGGCTAAACATAGCCTACCGTCTATGAGTGGGCATCAATTATTTTCTATTCTATTTCTGAAGTTGACTACTCTCCACAGATAGCAGTTTGCGGTAGACGGACAGTGCTGGAATGCTCTTAGGCAACTCTGGGCTCAGGGCATTGTACTACTGGTTACAGGTCTGAACTCAGCCACACAATCCTGGCAAACAGACCCTGTCCATCCCAATATTCATAGCTTCAGGTCTGTACTCTTTAGCAGCCCCAGAGACAGACAGTGCTCTAATAGAACAGGGACAGTGGGGTACACATGTTAGGATGCTGATCTGTTCATAACACCACTGCAGGGCAATAAAGCGAAGCTCACAAGCATGTCATGCCCAAGCATGTCTGCTGACAGGCACAAACATGTCTGTCCTCAAGCAAGGTGTGTGTGTGTGTGTGTGTGTGTTCTCAAACACAGCCCCAGATAGATCTCACAATCATGCCCTTATAAATAAGCACCTCTCACACAAAAACAGTGGTGTGTATTTAGAGACGGGAGTGTGTGTTCACCACTCTGTTCTCTGCTCCTGTCCCTGAAACTGAGTTCACACACATCAAACAGCAACAACATGTCGCAGGGCATTGCTTATGATAAGATTGACATAATCACAAATCTCCCTGCCCATTCTGCCATTAAACTCTGATTTCTGATCAGCCACCCTAGTTTTGCACTAACCTAATACATTGTAAGATGAAAAACAAACACGGATCAAGGGCCAGGTTGATACCAGTATGGAGATATTCGTTACTATTGTGGCAAGGAAACAAAACACAAAGCAGATTTGACTTCTTTAGGGAAACATCCCTAATGTTGGAACATCATTATGTCATCATCCAGAGTTCCATTTATTTATTTTCCAAGTTATAGAACACAATATGTTACACCAAGTTAACAGACCAAAGAGGTTGGTCTGCTTCATGGTTTCCATGGAAACAATGTCACGATACAGATATCGTCACAGCCCTACACTGATCCAGAGTAGTCTACCTCAACACACATTGGCAACAAGTTACCTTGGAGGGGTGTCGTGTCTGATTAGTCTCCCTGTTACAAAAGGAGACACTTCCTTGTTGTCTGCCAGTGACTCACTGACTATGTGAGCAGGGGAGGCCCCAATCACAGATGTTACACAGTTTGGCCTGACCAGGAAAATAACACTTCCTCTCTTTTGGGTGTAAAGTTAAAAGAGAAGAAAGAAGAACACAGACACCAGAGTGAGGTCCAGGTCCGAGTAGGAGCGCTGCTGATCTAGGATCAGGTTCCCCCTGTCCATGTATGATTTATTATTAAGAATTAAACTGATCCTTAAATCAGCGCTCCCCAACCAACTCAGTGGCCTTGTGGTAGGAGTGTCCACCCTGAGATTGGAAGGTTGGAAGTTGGATCGAGTTCTACCAAAAATACTAAAATTGGACCCAATGCATCTATGCTTGGCACTCAGTATTAAGGAGATAGATTGCAGGTAAGGCCCTGCGATAGACTAGCATCCTGTCCAGGGGTGTACCTCTGGTATCTGCCAAGGCTCGCGCAAGGCTACCTACGCAAATCAGCACTCCTACTCTGAGAGCCTTGTTACATATAGCCTCAGGGCTATAGTAGTAGGAGATATCACACATGTGGAATGGAGCCAAGACCAGCCATACATTGTACAAGTAGGCCTACATGTATACATACACTAAACATCAAATGAACCCTGTTTAGAAGCCACTGGCTAAGTCCCAATTTTCCACCCTTCTCCCAAAGTGAGCACTTGAACACAATTCATGGATTAAACAGTGGAACCTCCCTCTAGCCAATGCTTTGACCCTTCCAATGCTTTTAAACCCATGACGGGAAGTGTGCTAGTAAGTGCACACTTTTGGAAAAGTGTGGAGAATTGGGATACAACACTGAATGTCCTGTTGCTGCCTCTGACCATTGAATGATCGGTTCTTGAGGAGTATTCAGATGTAGGGATTTAGTGGATCATTGTGACAATTCTGGATTATTTTATGCTTTCTTCCAGGGGGTGATAACATGGCTGCCATGGAATTATCTGTCATTTTGCTGAAATGGAAATGGCCAAACTTGTAATCTCTATGGTTCTACTCTCTGGCCTTAGTATAGACACAGGCCTGCATAGGGTGAATGTTACCACTGTTTCTTCAGAGTCTTATCATGGCAATGGAATGTAAAGACTAGGGTACAATTTGCTACTAGGTCATCTACCTATTAGCAAATGTCCTTCTACTGTAGTCCTGAGGTAGTTTTTTTTTCATAAGAAAAATATATCCGTTTCCATTTCCTTCTTTTGTTTCCTAAAATAATCATGTGTTGAGATGTATTTTGCAATGATTGCTGCCATCCCTACCATTCTTATGTTAGTTCACAGTAGGACACCATATTTATAAATCCCTATGGGGGTGTTTTAAAAGATTGTGTGCAAGTCAGAAGTTTACCCAATCGACTTTAGAGGAGTGAAGTGTTTCCATAGCAACCATAGTTTGGAAACTTGGATTGTTTTTTCGCTGTGTCAGTCAGTCAACCTTGTCCTCCTTGGTGATGAAGCTGTGCATTGCTGCTGTTGATCTTACAATGACAGAATGGGGCCTATAGTGGACCCTCTCTGTATGGCAAAAACCGTCCCCAGTGTGTTAGAGTCAAGAACTCAATGTTGAGAGATTCTCTCTACTTGGATAACAAAGTCACTGACACCACCAGCAGTCAACCCTACCCAAAAACCTTAGACCAAGGGTCAGGCTTAAACAATGGTATTTGTTCCACTCTTACAGGCATTGTCCATGTTAAAGTGCCAAACGAGGGAGACACATAATGGGGGGAAATACTGGATTAAGTGACATCACAGATGCGAGCAGTCACTTTCCTGTGGAAGCCCATGTGCTGTGCTGGCATGATGTTAAGGGCCCGGTCACCATAGAAACAAAATGAGTACAATGCCACTCCAACTTCCATGTGACGAATGATAAAAATGATGATGGATGGTACTTTAAATCCTATAGTTTGACAACCCTGTTTTTTAAGCTTTCAAATGAGATCAAAATGGGTCCAGTCAACTTTGAGAATCTTCATCTCCTGAATGTTTTTGCATTCAGGTCCAAAAAGTCACTTCCATTCCACTTCTCTCAAGGGAAGGTTTTGGGTCAACTCCTATTTCTAAAATGCATCTTGCTAAAATCAGATTTGAAACCTAAGCCAAACCTAAACCACACATTTTAACAGTGCCACTTGGCCATTTAGTGTGAACCAATGATTTATATTAGGTGTGAACCAAGGTTTTGTTTAAAGTTAAAAAAAAGTGATTGAATTCATAAGTCAGTTTTAAAGTGAAAACTTTCTTTTTAGATAGAAACTTTTACCCTGTGACAGAAGATCGCTAGACACAGAACATTTGTGGAGATTAGTTGACTCTGAATTTAGACTGCATGAGATGACAGCGGGGTTATCTTTACTTCTGATACCTGCCCCGCCCTTCTTTCATCAGTCACCGATGCAAGGGCTGTAGTCAGACAGATCTTGAGCCAACTAAAAATATACCCTAACAAAATACTCCCGATCCAATTTTAGTTCCCTAGTTAGGGAGCTAGCTAGTAAGTAAGCAATTGGCTATTATGCCAGTAATAGTTTACTAGGACTAGGTAGCGGGCTATCTTAAACATTGTTAGTTAACAAAAGCATTAGCTGACGTTAACGTTAGCTAGCTACCAAACTAACTAGGTAGCCATCTACCAGGACCCATAACAAGTAACGTTAACTAGCTACCGACTGTACTGCTATGTCAACCATAGTTCGTTAGCTAGCTAACGTTAACTTAGCTGTTTCATACCCCACCTTCCAGCTGGTTGGATAGTAGTGGCTAACGTTGGCTAAATAGCTTGCTTCTGGTAATGTTACATAGAAAAACTTTCGTACAGTTGCTGTAAAGTTTAAAAACCAAAGTTCCAAATGAACAAAATAGGTATTAGATATAGCTAGACATGCTATCACTTTACCTTGAAGAGTTCCGCTCCTCTTCAGAGACGCGAATCAATGAATAAATTAGCTGTATTTAGCTGGCTAACCTTTTACCCGTTTTTTTTCTTACCAGCAACAGGAGCCGCAGCATCAACGCACCCACCATCTCTTCCGGTATGCAAAATAGAAAACCTTCAAAATAGTAGTTTTCATTTCAATAAATGTCAAGAACTACAAACACAATGAATATATGGCCACTGATATTGTTTAGCAAAACGGCAGCCCTGCCACTTGTTTTGGTATACAGCTGAGGGATGGGGAAATGTGACCCCTCTCAAATTCAGAGAGTACTCTGACACAGTCCGTGTTAGGTGTGGGAGTCTGTCTAATGCACACAGGTGACCCCTAAAAATAGAGATTTACACAAATCCCCCATTGTTTAATTGGATTTATTACATGCAGACATTTGAGGCACCAGGAATTATTAATACCTTTAAAAACCAAAAACATTTCATGTTATAATTCCTATATTCAGTACATGTATATAAAACATAATTGCAGCTACCTGTATTTAACAAAGAATGAGGGTAAAAGGATGACATGAAATGCATAACCAAATATTGTCAAAAGTACATAAAAATACGTTATTTTAATGTAACAGTATATTTCATTGTGTACTAAAATCATCTGTAAGACAAAGGTAGCAGCACCATATTAGTATATATAAAACATGGTACAGTCTTCTATACAAAAAAGTCCAAATAATTCAAGGCTAAACCTAATGGTGACTGTTAAAGTGATAATTCACCCAAATTACAAAATGACATATTGGTTTCCTTTGGGTGAACTATCCCTTTAACAACTCTGGGGACCACAGTGAGGTGGGGTGGGATGGGATGTATGGTACTGTATATAAGAAATGAATAAAGATACTCTATGGGTTATTACATCATGTTCACTTTCACACAATCAGATGGTTCAGTCTGTTGTAGCTCAGTAGCCACTTCAGCTTTAGTCAGCTTCAGCTTTAGTCAGCTTCAGCTTTAGTCTCTTGTATGCCAACCGCTCGAGGTGACCACACACTGTGACCAGAATGGGATTATCTTAAACACACAGGCAGACCAAGGGTGTGCTGGTCAGTGTCTCAAATGGCACCCAATTCCCTATATAGTGCACTACTTTTAACCAGGGCCCATAGGTAATAGGGTGCCCTTTGGGACGCAACCCTGGTTTCGAGGTCACCCCTCCAAGGTCACACCACAGGAAAATATTTGTTGGCATGGCAATGTCATCCACAACACAAAATGAAAGGTACTTCAATGTTTGAAGAGCTGACCTCATCACTTTATATCCAGATATTTAACTGTAAAAGCATTTCTTAATCCCAAAGGTAAATTTATGAGTAACAACTAAAAAGTAAAGTTGTATAACCAAACATTGAACAAGTCTCTCAGTTTTGTAAAAGTAATTATGCATACTGTAGCCTTATACACTTTATAGCCGACTCCAGTGGCTTGAAAAGCAAACGCTTCAAAGCTCACATTCCAGTCTTACTTTTGTTTGTTGTTAGCATTATCCATTACACTATGTTTCATACAGTCAACAAAAAGCAAATGCTTTTCTGGTCATACATTTCAAAATAAAGAGGTGAATCCTGTCGGTTTTCAGACATTAACAGAATAATTACACACGCCGATGTGTCTTAACCTAGCAAATATTCTGCTTGAAAACATAAAAAAAACATTCAAGTAAAACAATTCCACAACAATATATGAAAACATTATTCAAACATGTGCATTGATTGAAATCCTCTAACAGTCATCTGAGAACGTCCCCTTCCCATTGTTATATAAAAGGTTGATAAATACTATAATTTGGTGTATTATACAGAGCTTCTGCTAAACGTGAGTGTGTGTGATCCTTTCTGTACTGACACACACGTGTCCTTGCTTGTGGTAGGGTCCTCAGAGCTTACTGGGTCCTCTCCCTCCCTGTCATCCTTCCATCCCTCTGTCTGGGTCGTCCCTTGCCCCCGACCCTCTTTCCCCCATGAATGACACAGGAAGAGCGACGAGAGGTCAGTGAAGGGACAGTGAGGCACAGTGAGGCTTTGGACAATACCACCTCACTTCCAGGTGGCGGCAGCTGGGCGAGGCCCTGTTCCCCCCTTCGCCATTCCCTTAGACCCCAGCGACTGGCCTGAGCGACTCCGTAGGTCACGTTCTACATTCTCGCTCAGCGCCTGCTCCTCGTCGTACCTGAGGAAGGGAAAGATAGAGGGAGGGAGGTAGGGAGAGAGAGACAGGCAGGGACAGAGGGGAAGACAGAGAGAGGCAGGGAGGGAGAGAGAGACGGAGGCAGGAAGGGAGGGGAAGAGACAGAGGATAGAGAGAGAGAGAGTACACTCTTAGAAAAGGCTTCCAAAAGGGTTCTTCGGCTGCCCCCATAGGATAACACTTTTTGATTCCAGGTATAACCTTTTTTGGTTCCAGGTAGAACTCTTTTGTGTTCCAAGGGTTCTCCGAAGAACAGTTTTAGGTCCGAGATATCACTTTTTTACAGTGGGGTACGAAATTATTGACACCCTTGATAAAGACGAGCAAAAATAGAGATCTTTGGCCACGCACACTAGTGGTGGGTTTGGTGTCTAAATGAGAACGCATGAGCAGAAAAGAACCCAGTACCTACTGTCAAGTTTGGTGGTGTATCTTATGGGGCTATTTTGCTTCCACTGGTCGTGGGGTCCTTGTTAATGTCAACGGCATCATGAACTTTACCCAGTATCAGGATATTATTAACAAAAACCTGGTTGCCTCTGCCAGGAGGCTGAAACTTGGCCGCAAGTGGATCTTCAAGCAAGACAATAACCCCAAGCACACATCAAAATCCACAAAGAGATGGTTCATTGGCCCCAAAATCAAAAGTAGAAACCTATTGAAAAGCTGTGGTTTGAATTGAATAGGGCAGTCTATAAGCGCAGACGAAGTATATCAAGGATCTGGAAGGATTCTGTCAGTGGAGGCTGCTGAGGGGAGGACGGCTCATAATAACACCTGGAACAGAATAAATGGAAACCATGTGTTTGATGGTTTTGATACCATTTCACTCATTCTGCTCCAGCCATTACCAAGAGCCTGTTCTCCCCAATTATAATGCCACCAACCTCCTGTGGATTCTGTATGTAGGAATGGTCTAAGATCCCTCAAAAAGTGTTCTCCAACTCATAAAATAAGTTAAAGATGCCAGATATAGGAAGTATAAAGACAATATAGTAATAACATCACAACAAAAATGTAACTCTGAGGTAAAAGGCTGTGTGTTGTCATTCTGATCGGTCAGATAGCTAGCAACAATGACTAGAAGCTGCTATGCGGTGAATCGTAGATGGCTTGTTTCAGTTCATCTGATCCTAAATCAGTTCACGGTTAGAGATATTTTCTCTAACTGTTAATCCTGGCTTGACGGACCAATAGTTCCAAAACGTCAAACCCTGCTCATCTGGCACTCTACCATTTCATTTTTTTTTAACAAATAGTGTGTTTTTTTTACCCTGGGCCACGTTCCGTAGTCAAATGTTGTCAAATGCTGCAGATAGAAATGCCATGATTAGATCCGACTTGATTCCTAATTCTACATGTCAGAGAAGCATAGCATATTTCTATCTAAATATTCTGAAACGCTGCGTCCTGCTGAACACGCCTTAGGCCTGTTTTCTCCCTCGAGCGCTGTGATAGGAGGAGGGGGCTGTCACTCACAGGACTTGGTAGTTGCCCAGGGCCTCTCGGGGTGGGCTGCGGTTCCAGCGGCAGTCGGGAATGTCCCCGTTGGGTGTGACGATGTTGAGAGTGTCATTGATCAGATTGTACTTCAGGATCCGGTCGTTGGCTGTGCTGGAGGTGAGTGACGGAGAAGCGTTAACCTGGAGGATAGACGCGGAATAGACACACACACACACAGCAGAGAGCACAGGTCAGGATAAGCATTAGTCATTATGTACACACGGGCCAGCATGGAAAGTTCTGTCCTGAGTATGAGTAGAGTACAAAGTACTGGAGACTAGTAACAGGCAGGAATGACCTCACTATTTCACTGTTTTCATTTCCTATCGGTCCCCATAGGAACTGGGAGCTGCTTATCAGGCAGGAAATGTACCACACGGACAATGTATTAGCAGCAACGGTGGGTGTGGGTTGTAAATATATTGGCACACAGACACTCACATGGACAGCTAAGAGAGAGAAAAAGAGAGATCAATCCCAGAAAGACATGAGCACACACACACACACACACACACACACACACACACACACACACACACACACACACACACACACACACACACACACACACACACACACACACACACACACACACACACACACACACACAAAGCTTGGTTGGAATCACTCCCTTGTTTCCCAGCCCTTGCAGACTGAGAGACTGCTGCAGGTTGGTTCCTCAGCTGTTATTCTACAATACACATTAATGAGGGCTTGGCATTGGCATGCCGGCTATTCTGCCCCGGGTGGCTGTACCAGAGGATCTCACAGCGGATCAACACTCCTACACACGGGGACGCTTAGTGAATACGGGACCAGGGAAACTTAAACAATCTACCAAAATAGACCTGTTTTTATTCCTGTTCAAGTCAAAAGTTGAATTCCTCTAGTACCCTCCGAGAACGTTCGACTTCATGTACTCAGCCAGACATTCACAGTGAGAAACCAATAGAAAGTAAACGACTCAGTATGCAAACAATGGCAGATAGAGAAGATTGAAGGAGTTTACAAAGTCATAACAACAGACAATTGTTTCATTGTGACATTCCTAAATCCTAAAAACATACATAACTGCTGGTGAACCAGAGTACGGTTTGTTTCCTGTACATTGCCTTGAGCAGGTTTTAGTCAAACACCTCAGACACAAACACACACACACACATATACAAACACTCACACACAGAGAGAAAGGTCAACCCTAAGGACATTAAACTTGCTAGACAGAGAAAGGAACGCAGCACTGGTTTCACTTCACAAGCAATGCAGAACAAAAAAAAACTTTTGACACGAGATCATCTTAGTAGGAACTAGACTTTGTGAGTAAATCTATAGCATGTTCACAATAAGAGAGACTTTTTTACTTCAAGTCATTTTTGCCAATGTCATGTAATTACAGTGTGTTTGTGTATGGGTGGGTGGGCGCCTCACCTCAATGAGCCATGGCTTCAGCTTGTCATCGATGATGATGTCATATCCATAACACTCAAAGCAATGTTTATCATTGTTCATGACGGGCTGTGAAGAGAGAGAGAGAGAGGGAGTGTTTAGAGGGGAAAGGGAAGTTAGTGCGTTGAGTGTGTGGGACAGGAGTGAAAAAGGGAAGAGCAGCTGCAACACAGCAGGGATAAAATGGGGAACACGTTTTTGTTTCCATATGTGTGTGTGACCACTCACAGCGACAGCCTTTAGGGACTGCACCATGATCCAGTGGATCTGGTCAAACAGTCGGCTGGTCACCTCCTTCCCCCTGGTGCTCTCCAGGTACAGACGCAGGTTACTGACCGTCCACTTCCCACCGTGGACATGGTTATAGTCATCCTGCAACGTGTATAGATGTATTGTACACACGTAGAAATATATACGCATAGAAACTCACATATTTATGTAGGAGCCATTTCTGCCTGTTTTAGGCCCATTTAGTGGGTTGTGTATATGTTATCTGTCTTGACAACACACACACACTTACCCCATGTCTCTGAATGGCCACATTGGTCAGGTGCACAAACATGTTGTCCAGTTCACTAGTGCTGGGGGTGTACTTCACTGTGCAAAACCGGCAGAAACCCAGTTTATACCTGGAAGCAACACAAAGGTTCAAATGGACCAATTTGTCAAATATTGATCTGATCAAATGCTGAAGTTATCATTGATCCTAGTGGCAATATACTTTATTAATGTTTTACAGAATTTGGAAAACTCATTTGCGACCAAGCTTTAATTGAAGTCTTGAGATGTTGCTTCAATATATCCATATACTTTTCCTTCCGCATGATGCCATCTATTTTGTGAAGTGCACCAGTCCCTCCTGCAGCAACGCACCCCCACAACATGATGCTGCCACCCCCGTGCTTCACGGTTGGGATGGTGTTCTTCTGCTTGCAATCCTCACCTTTTTTCTCCAAACATAACGATGGTCATTATGGCCAAACAGTTCTATTTTTGTTTCATCAGACCAGAGGATATTTCTCCATGTGCAGTTGCAAACTGCTTTTTTATAGTGGTTTTGGAGCACTAGCTTCTTCCTTGCTGAGCGGCCTTTCAGGAAAATGTTTTTTTCTTGGCTGGTTTCTTTTGATTTTCCCATGATGTCAAGCAAAGAGGCACTGAGTTTGAAGGTAGGACTTGAAATACATCCACAGGTACACCTTTTTCATAATTACAGAATTATGAAAAAGTATATGCATACTGCACTGTTTATAATGATGTATTTGCATTTCATGTAACAGACTGTCTATGTTTCTATTAGTATGGGGACAATTAAGTTATTATCTATCTATTACCTATCCAGTCATTTCAGGGCGGTAGGACTTGAGGGAAATGAACCCGGGCTGTAGGCTTTAGGTTAATCATAAACCTACATGTAACACTTGAGAGGTCGATAGGTGGTAACCAACACGTAGAGACGCAGGTCAAACTTCTTGCCTCCGATCAGCAGTGGGTTGTCGATGTACAGAGAGATGACATAGGCCTCCTTGCCACTTGAGGCCGCTACAAACCTAGCAAACACAAAGGAAACGGAGCATCAGTCATTTATCTATGGACATCTCATCTACGGACAACAGTGTTGAGAACAGCAGATTCCAGAGTAGTGGGGTAATACTACCTGTATGACATAAGACTGACTGTGAACAATGCAAATGCAAGCAAAGACTCACCTTTGGCAGCCACACACAGGACATGTTTATCAGTAGTTAGTAGAAGTGTGTGTGTGTGTGTATATACAATTCAGGTCGGGAGTTTACATACAATTAGGTTGGAGTCATTAAAACTCGTTTTTCTACCACTCCACAAATTTCTTGTAAACAAACTATAGTTTTGGCAAGTCGGTTAGGACATCTACTTTGTGAATGACAAGTAATTTTTCCAACAATTGTTTACAGACAGATTATTTCACTTATAATTCACTGTATCACAGTTCCAGTGGGTCAGAAGTTTACATACACTAAGTTGACTGTGCCTTTAAACAGCTTGGAAAATTCCAGAAAATTATGTCATGGTTTAGAAGCTTCTGATAGGCTAATTGACATCATTTGAGTCAATTGGAGGTGTACCTGTGGATGTATTTCAAGGCCTACCTTCAATCTCAGTGCTTCTTTGCTTGACATCATGGGAAAATAAAAAGAAACCAGCCAAGATCTCAGGAAAAAAATTGTAGACCTCCACAAGTCTGGTTCATCCTTGGGAGCAATTTAAAAATGCCTGAAGGTACCATGATCATCTGTACAAACAATAGTATGCAAGTATAAACACCATGAGAACACACAGCCATCATACCGCTCAGGAAGGAGACGCGTTCTGTCTCCTAGAGATGAACGAACTTAGGTGCGAAAAGTGCAAATCAATCCCAGAACAACAGCAAAGGACCTTGCGAAGATGCTGGAGGAAACAGGTACAAAAGTATCTATATCCACAGTAAAACAAGTCCTATATCGACATAACCTGAAAGGCCGCTCAGCAAGGAAGAAGCTACTGCTCCAAAACCACCATAAAAAAGCCACACTACGGTTTGCAACTGCACATGGAGAAATGTCCTCTGGTCTGATGAAACAAAAATAGAACTGTTTGGCCATAATGACCATCGTTATGTTCGGAGGGAAAAGGGTAGGCTTGTAAGCTGAAGAATACCATCCCAACCGTGAAGCACGGGGGTGGCAGCATCAGGTTGTGGGGGTGCTTTGCAGCAGGAGGGACTGGTGTACTTCACAAAATAGATGGCATCATGAGGTAGGAAATTTATGTGGATATATTGAAGCAACATCTCAAGACATCAGTCAGGAAGTTAAAGCTTGGTCGCAAATGAGTCTTCCAAATGGAGAATGACCCCAAGCATACTTCCAAAGTTGTGGCAAAATGGCTTAAGGACAACAAAGTCAAGGTATTGGAGTGGCCATCACAAAGCCCTGACCTCAATCCCATAGAAAATGTGTGGGCAGAACTGAAAAAGCATGTGCGAGCAGGGAGGCCTACAAACTTGACTCAGTTACACCAGCTCTGTCAGGAGGAATGGGTCAAAATTCACCCAACTTATTGAGGGAAGCTTGTGGAAGGCTACCCGAAACATTTGACCCAAGTTAAACAATTTAAAGGCAATGCTACCAAATACTAATTGAGTGCATGTAAACTTCTGACCCACTGGGAATGCGATGAAAGAAATAAAAGCTGGAAAAAATCATTCTCTCTACTATTATTCTGACATTTCACATTCTTAAAATAAAGTGGTGATCTTAACTGACATTACGCAGGGCATTTTTACAAGGATTAAATTATAGGAGTTTTGAAAAGCCAAGTTTAAATGTATTTGGCTAAGGTGTATGTAAACTTCCGACTTCAACTGTATGTATGTGTGGGTGTGGTTGTGGGTGTGTGTGTCAGCACTCACGTGGAGGTACGGCTGTCTCGGGACCACTTCTTGATCTGGGAAAGTTTGTTGATGAGGAAAATGCCTTTTCCCTGAGCCTTCCCACACGGCTTCATTATCCACGTGCTGGAAGGACTCTTACGGAACTCCTCCACAAACAGATTATAATCCGCCGGAAGCATGAACGTCACCGGCACAAAGTCTGGGTCACAACCAGACAGGGAGAGAGAGAGTGTAAAAACAGAGAAATATGAAAGGACAGTATTGATGACATTTGTTTAATGGCACAAAATAATGAGTGAGTTTAGCTATTATAGCCCAAGACCCCAAAAAAGGGCCACTTCTAGTCAGAGCCCCTTGTAGCAGGTGCAACTGAAATTGAAATGTATCTTATATCCACATTTATTTACATATACTGTAAGTAAGCAGTGTGCGTGTACGGGAAAGCTCATAACTGCCACCTAAATAAAGGTATTTCCCGTTTTCGTCTTTCTCGGCCAGCGGGCTTCCCTCCTTCTCCATATCTTTGCGGTAGCGTTTGATGTTCTTGATCATCAGGTCCTTCCTGGTCAACTCGTAGTGGTTGGGGAAGTGGTTGACCATCTGCTCATCCGAGAGACGGTAACCCGTGTCCACACTGAACACGTTCCGGATGGTCTGGACGCTCATCCTATAGGGAGGCATAGACGGATCATAAACAGGGTTTCCCCAAGGCTGATGGAGATTCGCGGGGGTAGTCAGTCAGGGATGGGATTTTTGTGATTAATCAGGAATTTCTGTTTTTTTGAATGACATTATCTGTTATTTACAGTTACACATCATTGCAGTTTGTCTAATTTACCCCTGAAGCAATATATTTTATGTTGTCCTGGGCTGTGTTCAGTATGCACAAATAAAAGAAAACGTTTAAAAAAGAAGGTGAGTGTTTTTATTGGACAAGACCAAGTAGCAAAGCATTCTTCTCTACTGTTTTGTGCACACTGAACACGACCCTGATCTCTGTATGTGCTACACTGGCATTCATAAGCACCCACTGTGTATTGTCACTCAGAGAAAGCTCCATAGCTCCAATGACAGCCTACCAGTAGAAGTTCCAATCCTCGCTCTCTGTGACCTGAGTCCATCCTCTCTTCTCAAAGTTGTTGATGAGTACGGATTTCTCAATGTCGGTCACCCATTTCACCTTATTAGCCATGGTTCCTCCTAGAGTCTCTCTCACACACGCACACACGGAAACACACACCAATGCAAGCATAAACACACATGCACAGATGAGCTTAGCACGTGTAATAAACATAGGTATAACTAACGTTAATAGTCTATTGTTTTGAGCCACTGCTGTTAGCTATCTCGCAAAAACACTGAATTCATGTGCTATATTCACAACTATCTTTTGATAGCATTTTGGTGTCCTGTAAAGCATTGAACACAATCGCGTTATGTCAGCTAGCTAAGTATCTATGTATCCTTCCACACCAAATAACAGTTTTAGCTAGCTACCTGGAAATCGATCTTCTAATCTTCTTGTCAGACCACCGGTCATCAGTCCCAGAATGCTGGATCCACCCTGCCTGAGACACCTGCAAAGAGGAATGATTTGTCATCCAATCGTGATGTCTGGTTCAATCGCCTTCAAGGGGAATTTAATGCAAATTATAAAGGAGAAATCCTCAATTTATTGACTTCACCCATGTAATCTGCTAAAAGGGTGGATGCTAGTTATCTCTTATCTTGATTTATCGATCCATCCCAGTCAGCTGGAAGATGAATACCGTGCTCTTCCGGGTGAATAACCTAGCAACCGACGACGCGTCGAACTGTCAAATATTCCCGGCTCGTTCCACCACAGGGTGGCGCTAAATGCACATGGTCCAATTTTTAGCATGCAGGGACATTTTGCGCCTCATGATTCCCTCTAGTGGTTGTTGAGAGAAACACTCCTCAAGGATCTTCCTGGTGTAACTGCCATAGGCGTGGATGTTGAAATGATGATTGTGGCAGTTACCTGAAAACAACAAGATTAAAGGACGCTGCTGTAAGTAGGAACATTTTAAACAACTGTGAAATGTTCAAAATATTTTTATATTCAGGATATTGTTCTATAATGGCCATATCATTTGCGTTACAGGGCGGCGTCTACTTTAATCTACAAAATAGGTAAATTTGACATTTTTGTTATTCTACAATGCACCTGTTCCTTTGTCGTCAGACAAGGAACATTGTGTCGACACATATTGACTGCAGTACTGCTCTTCCATAGATGTGAAACTCGATGACAAAATATGAATAATGATAGGATCATTATCATTGTTTAAAAATGTTACAATGAAATGGGGCAAATTATACTGTCTTTGTTTGTGTGATCTTCAAATCGACCTTCGGTTTGTTTGGTGAAGAGGATGACATCACCTTGTTTTGACAAACCCCTATCAAACATTACTATCCACAAATAATATTTTCCCGCAATTGTTATGATTTGATCATGCTGTAGAGCTTAGGAATATATGATGTTATTAGCAATAATACTATTATTAATTTAATAGTTAAATAATTCATAGTATCTTTACTACATATATTTTACATGATTGTATTTCTTTTTATTTGCTAATTATTTTAAAGCAGGACTAATGACAAATCCATCCTTTCATTGGATTGGTTTGAGACATTACATTTGTAAAGACATTATGTAATATTACAAAATCAAATGTATATTTTAAGATGACTAAAGGAGGAAGCAATTGTTTTGCAATGGTATCCGTTTGGTTGATTTGAGTAATGTAAATCCACCATTTGCATTGCGACTACCTCTCCAACAGGACGTGAGCAGAGGGACAGAACAGCTTAGGGACAGGTGAGCAGGGCCAGGGGTGTGTTCAACACTAAACTCTCTTGTGTTTCACATCGAGATTCCTAGTAAAAACTGACATGCACTAATGTGGGTCACACACACACACTCTTGTGTGTTTATTTATGTATCGCACGCGCGTACACACTGTATCTTGAAACCTCATTGAGCCCATCCTGTGCAGTGAATCCTGAAGATGACACCTTTTCAGGATGAGGAAAGTTTGTGTGCACTGACCTGACTAATCTCCCCGACAACACACTTCTGGTCACATGACTCAATATTTACACAGGTAGATAATTATGGGCGTTAAAGTTATTATGACCATGGTCACACACACACACGGCTAGGTGCAATAACTCACCTGTTAACACACACACACACACAAAAAAACATAATTTAGGAGTGCAACACACTGAAACTCATGACATGCGTGTGACAAACTCTTTTCTTTATCAGAAAACAAAATGGTGGAACACAGAAGAGAGCGACGCCGTGCCATTTCCCTCAGGGCTGGACCTAGTGAGGTGGACAACGTCACCCTGTCTGATGTGAATCTCAGGTAGAGGCAACGTCACCCTGGTCCTGACCTCTTGATCAGTTTACACAGACGATACGAGATAAGAAATTGTTACATTTTACTCAAACTCTGTCATAAATCAAATCCAATTGTACTGGTCACATACACATATTTGGCTGATGTTATCTTTTATAATGATATAACAGACATTCAAAGGTGGTATTTGAACCCTAATTTCTTCCTCCATTGAAGTAGTCACTAATCTGACATTATGGGTGAAAGTAAAATGGTTGGAAGTGAACACTTTGTTGCTACCCAATCACTGATTACCTCAAGGAATAAAGAACGCATTTCTAATGTTTTGTGAACATAATTTCTGTCCATCCCTCCTTTAGGATCCATGCCAGGGCTGCCCGGGCTACAGGTCGTCAGCTGGCAGAGATGGGTGACAGACTGGACCGTGAATGGGCAGAGAGACTCCCTAATCAGTGGCCTGTGCCACAAACTCTCCATGTGACAAGTCCTGCCCATGCCCTGACTAGAAGCATCTACAGGTGAGAGGGCTCAAAGACCAGGATGTATTGTGCCAAACAACTAGTAAATCAGTGCTTATTTTGCACAGAAGAAATATTTAACACGCGATATGAAAATATGGTTAACAAAGATTTCATGTAACTCATTATCAGGGGGATACAAGGACAGCTTTGGGGAGTGAAAAGTTTGACCGGCGTGGCCTCCGCTGTCCACAGGCAGGCTACACAGAGAGCAGAGGCTTGGGTAAGAGCCAACAACATATTACATATACCTACAGTATCTACTTCCCTCACATCTCATGTGCATTGGGGGTAGGGGATACGTCTCTTACTACTACTCATGTGTTGTCCCTTGCCCCTACACAGGTTTCCAGTATTCAACCTGCTAACTGCCCTGGTTGGGCCAAAGCAATGCTTGTCACTGTGGCACTGGTGGCCACGGCAACCATTTGCACTACATTGTGGAAGAAGTAGAAAGGCTAACCATTGCACTAGGGGGGCCTTGGCTGGACTTCTGGCTACAATGTTCTATGTTGGACAATTTCCTAAATGAGTGATATTTTTAAACAATTTTTACTATAGACTTTAAGAAAAAAGAAATACCATGTGTGTTATTGAATTGATTGTGCTGGATCACAGTTTTTATAGTCTTATCAACTAATGCATGTTTTAAATACTGTTGCTGGTCTGCAGTTCTCTATGAAGATTGAGCCTGTTACTGGTGAGACATTTAATAGCCACAACTATGTTATGAAGCTTATTACACCATTAAATGGACACTGGAAAAAAAATGAATGACTTGAGAAAAACCAAAGTGACTTGACTCAAATACCAGGTATTTATTTATTGGTGCAAAGTCACTTGAATGAGTTCATATGGACAGTCATTTCTGTCACATTGAAGGAAGTATACTGTAGGTAATGTATGTGTGTCAATGTCTTTAGTACTGTTTTACTCATTTTGGGTGATTGTCAATGGATGTTTCCTGTACAGTATGTAGACTGTACTGTATTGATACGAGTCTCTTCACAAATCCATGAGTCCGGTCTTACTCCTCAGACCATAATCCTCTCAGTCATCGTGGGTGGTGACGTCCACGTGTGTGTAGCTCTTGTAGGCCTTCATGTTGCACTTCTGCAGCGTGGCCCCCAGCTGCTTCCCGGGGCCCACCCCATAGGTGTGGGGGAAGCTCTGACCCTGGGTCCTCTCAAACACCCCGTGGAGGGTCTGCTCCCACTTCACTGCATGTAGCCCTCATGCATGTAGAGCTTGGCGTCCACGTTGGGAGTACACGTTGATCTCGGGCCGACGAACCTAAGTTGGGATGGGTAGAGAGACGGGTTTGGTAAAGGATTTTTCCAATCCTTTAAATGTATTTTGGCATTTATGGAGGGAAACTGTAAATGTTTTTAACCAGACTTATACAATTGACAATCTGTCTGTGGCCTATGTTAGGAATCAAATCTTGTAAACTCCACCATACTTCAACCAACACGACTGGAGATATTCTATACTTGACGTATGCTGTATATTGTAACATCCTGGCTGCACGGTACATTGACCAACTGGAAATTGAAAATATATTATTGACTGATTGATGAAGTTCGGTACCTCCACCTGTCTGAGGACATCTCTCAGGGGCTCGGTGGCAGACTTCATCAGTGCTGTGTGGAAGGCGCCGCGCACGCAGGAAGTGAAGTTTCCTCGAGTTCTGTTGTAGGAAGGCCAGTGCCTGAGGGAGGACAGGAGGAAGTGTCTGACTCATTCCCAATTCCACCCCTAGCCCATTCCCCTAACCCATTTAGATATCTGAGAAGTAGGCCTATAGCCTGCTTGACTCTGATCTCAAATAAATGTGAGGTACGTAAAGCCAGGATGTTGTGGCCCAAGAGAGTGACCCAACTTCAAAGAATAAGGGACTCCCCATCCATCCACTACCTCTTTGTGGCCAGCGATGACTCTCCTGTCGGGGAAAAGGTAGTTGGCCACGCTGCCGACGGGCTCCTTGATGCCCAGGCTAAGGCAGTGCTCCCTGGCATGTTTGTACTTAGCCTGGGGCCGTCCCATTACCGACAGCATGCCGCTAGGGATTAGCTCTGACGCTTTCTGCATGGCCTCCGCTCGCACCTTCAACGCATACAGGGCTGTAGGATGAAAGAGAAAACTGTGGTGACTTAGAATTGTTTACCATCCGTTCATAATTAAGTATAGCACAGCATTGGATAGACTATTGAGGTTCACCTTCTGTGAAATCCATGGCACCAGGGCTGCAAACTCTCCCACACTAAATCCTGCAGCAGCCACACAATTCTCAATGGCCTTGAGATGGATGAGGTCGCATATGACGACAAGATGTTTGTAGAGAAATACAATAATATTATTGGTAAAACATCAGGGTGTCTTAGGCTGTATAGTTAAACATATATTTAATGTATACTTTGCCATTAAATGCACACTTGTAACTTTAAATAACGTGCAACTCACACAGCATCGGCGCATAAGCGGCTACAGACATGGCAACTACTATGTGGCTTACCGCTGGATTTTGGTGGTTCAGCCTCTCCACAGCTGCCAGTGATGTGACAAACACTGCGGGCTGACAATGGACTGTCTTCATCAATTCCTCCTCTGGTCCATCTAGGCACAGAGGCAGCAAGTCGTAGCCCAGTATCTTCTGCGCGACGGCAAACATGTCCTTGACATTTCTGTATTTCAGAAGCCCGCGACCCATACCCACGAACTGACTCCCCTGCCCGGGGAAGAGAAGCACAGAACACTCGCTCGGTTTCTTTTTGGGTCTCCGTTGCTCTTCCTCTGTGGGCTCATTCTCCGGGAGTTTGGTCTCGGGTGATGCTTGTGTCCCGTTCTGGGAGCCATGCTGATGGGGGTTGTTTGACACTTTCCTGCACAAGAAGGGGAATGACCTAAGCTCCGTTATTGAGGGTATCATCATCATGTTGTGTAGGGTAGCGCCTCTCATGTTGACTGATAAACCTTTTCGCAGGACCACGACATTAATGTGCATAGTATTGCCACATGCAATCTCTAAATTTGGTGTCCATCAAAGTGGTTCGCAGGTTTATATAAGTTCAAGGAACTCATATTATATACTCAGTGAGACGATCAATTGGCGCATGGCGCAGCCATATTGCTTGGGAGGGAAAGTCGCGTTCAATTGACGTAGAACGAAGGTCAGTGTTTGGGTGTGTTGCAGATTCACAAGAAGTCACACAAAAACATCACAAGACGTCAAAAATACTCATATTGAAATAGCAATCTTTAGTTAGAAATATTGCAAGTGATTGAATATTTTCTCCATTGCTTGGTACACCTATTTACCTACACAAACAAATATGTTCAACTTCTGTTGGCTATCGAAAAAATCAAAGGTAAAGACAGTTATAGGTTGGATATTCGCCTGTTGGACCGTCAACATAGTGGCAAATCAAGTTTTTCAAATTTCAATAGCTATTTAACCATTACTCCTAAATTTTTCAAAACTGGTTCTAGCTAACCCGATGGCATAGACACACATTGCACACATTTTTTTGTCAATTTATATCTCGCACTATTTTTTATTATTTATTTACATTTTTGAATTTCAATAGCTCATTGGTCATATTACCTACTGGACTCAAACAAGGTTCATAATGACCACTGACTAACTACCCTTCTATATTGCACACCCTTTAGTTTGTCCATTTTCATCTCACAAGATTTTACATGAATTTTCCAAAATGTAAAATTTCAATTGCTCCTTGGTCATGTGACTTAGTGACTTCAAACAAGGTTCAGAATGTCCAGTCAGTGGACCTACACCTTGCACACCCTTTAGTTTGTCCATTGTCATCTCACATGATTTTTACATTAATTTTTCAAAATGTGACATTTCAATGGCTCCTTGGTCATGTGACCTAGTGACTTCAAACAAGGTTCAGAATGTACCCTTCTATATTGCACGCTCTTGTTTGTGTACTGTAAAATCATGCGGTGTAAAATTGACTAACTAAAGGGTGTGCAATGTGTAGGTTCACGGAGTGGACATTCTGAACCTTGTTTGAGTCAGGTCGATCACAATACCAATGAGCTATTGAAATGTATATGTAAAAACCTTTGTACTTTGTTTACGCTCTAACTAATTCAACTAGGAATACAAAATGCTGCTCACATTTCCACATGTTTATTAGCTTTGGAAAGCGAATTAATATCCAAATCGTGAAAATAATACCTGTGCAATGGTGTGTGCAATTTTTTCAACATAATGACACTTATTTGTGGTTTGAAAGCTATTGAGGTTTGAAAGCGCGAATATCCACCGAATATCCAACTTGAGACTGTCTTTACCTCGGTATCGAAAAAACATCAACCACTCAATATTCTGTATGATGTGTGATACTCATGTACATATGTCACATATATTTAGTAGTATTTATTTAAAATATTAGTACATATGTTACATATATATTAGGCATCGGTATGGGTATATGTAAGCCACAGACTTATTTTTCAAAAGGATTTAAGACATTATTTCAAAGAGATTGAATTTCAAGAATAAAAGTTGTGCTGACTATTAGGCCTAATTCAAAAGGGGACTGTACATATTTGCGTGTCCCGATTTTTCGTGACATGACACTTTTCCTTTCCTGACAAAAAATGGCATACATGGGTTTATTAGACTGCCTTGTATCAAATGGAGAAGAGAGCAATCACGTTGTTCACACACTACATGCACTTCATTTGTACAGAAATTCAAACCTGTCGTTTATGCTTGGTATTCTATCATTTACAATGACTGTTGTCCCCTAGCAAGATGGAAATCTGAACAGTCAGTTGGTTGATGAGGTGTTTCTCAGTTCTTGAAGTAGTGTATAGGCTACTGGGTCCACCTGCCAAGAATCATAGTCCTCATCATTGGTCATGTTCATACGGAACGGAAGATTTTTTGTGAAGGAGGATACTAGAATTAGCATTCTTATTGCACAGGTAGTATCTCCACGATCAATTTATTTCTTACAGATCCTACTAATCTCCTAGTCAGCACTACCATTGGTAGAGGTCAGGTTCCTCCCCGACTACATTCCAGATCTTACAAAGCCTGGATTGGTATTTAACAGATCAGCTTAGCACCTCATATGATGTCGGGCATCAGATTTCTACTGCACAGTCGATGATGTAGCACGCAACCATTGATTGATGCAATGCAACACCTGCACATCTAGTCGGGCAGGAACTCGGCCAGACTGTTGACATGTAAAACAACTGGGAATGTTCGACATTGCAGCCAACAGTACAGACTGCCGAATGACTGATCTGCAAAGATCCTTGCATCATAAATAACTACAATATTATTTGTAAATCAGTCAGTGAGTCAGTCACAATTTACCCATGACACATCATGATCCCCCAGGCTCTGACAGGGTGATAGCTTCCACCTGTTCCTTTAGCCCTTTCTCTTCTGTAGCCGATTGGCTCTCAAGTATTTGCTGAGTTTCTTGATTGGCTCTTGGTTGGAGTTTAGCGATAAACTCACTGCTGGCTAATGCACCCTCCTGTTTCGGGCAGGTGATTTTCGCTGGCAACGATGATAACTTGTCTAGCAAAAGATATGGCATACCATATTTAGTATATTTTATTGACTGTCCATCAAATATTATTTCTTATTGTAGTATTTTTTTTATTGCAACACACAGACAGGAAGACAAATAGACAGAGACAGAGAGAGAGAGAGAGACATGGCAGAGCATTACCCCCTGGTGCGATGGGTTTCATTAGGCGGTTGAGCTGAACGTTCCAGTGTCGGACATGGTTGCTGGCTTTACGAAGCTTCTCCTGAACTTCCTACAGACCCAGAGAGAAGGAAACAAGGACATGAGAACATACTGCTAGTTACAAAGTTGATGTCAGTTGCACTTTGTTTTACCATCTATCATTTACTAGCTGTTATTGACTTATAGGTGCCATATGCAACAATTCCACCTGCAAATAATCCTATAAAGCGTTTTCAATGTGGAAATTATGGCTGCCTAGTCCACTGTAGTTCCCACATAAAAAGATCCTGAACATGGATCTTTATCCTGCTCTCCCCTCACCTCCTGCCACCTCTTCTCCTCCACCTCTCATCTCCTTGCTCTCACCTCCAAGTGCTGGTGACTCCTCTCTCGGGTCTCTCGGAGGCTCTGGAGCTCCTGGGAGGCATAGTGGAGGGCAGAGGGAGCCGGCCGCTTTTCCTTAGCTCCGTTTGGGGCCTCCTCCGTGGAGCTGAAGTGGCGGGATGCCTCCTGCTGCTCCTGGAGGAGCAGACACTGCCTGCTCTTCTCCTCCTCTGCCTGCAGTACCCTGGGAGACGAGAGGAAGGAGGACAATGGTAGAGACAGTAGAAAGGGAGAAAATTATAGATAGGAGAGAGGTTGAGGGATATAAGGACACAGAAGACCATTCTAATGCAATAGACAGGGACGTTTGGTGATCTGATCTGTGACTTTAGTCTTGCAGCCGTGCCTGTGTGTGTGTGTGTGTGTGTGTGTGTGTGTGTGTGTGTGTGTGTGTGTGTGTGTGTGTGTGTGTGTGTGTGTGTGTGTGTGTGTGTGTGTGTGTGTGTGTGTGTGTGTGTGTGTGTGTGTGTGTGTGTCTGACTATATCCTCCTCCATGTGGGCCAGTATCTCCGTGTTGAAATAAGTTTGTGTAGGTGTGTTACCCTTCTAGCTCCAGCCTGACTCTCTCCTCCTCCATGTGGGCCTGTATCTCTGTGTTGAGAGCAGCCTCCAGTTTCTGCTGGGTCAGCTCCAGCTCCTGGATCCGCTTCCTCTGCTGCTCGGCCTCCTTCTCCTTCTCTGCCATCTCAGCCTGCATGCTCTCCCGCAACTGGGGAACACACGCAGACAGGCAATCAGGCACAAATACATGTACACCAAATGCATTCACACACACACACACACACACACACACACACACACACACACACACACACACACACACACACACACACACACACACACACACACACACACACACACACACACACACACACACACACACACACACACACACACACACACACACACACACACACACCTCATTCTTCAGTACACGATCTCACCTTCTCTGCCTCCTCTAGCTGTCTCTCCAACTCTCTCTGGACCTCCTTCTGTTGCTCCCTCTCTTTCTCCTCCTCCTCCCTGCGCCGTGCCTCCACCTCTCGCTGGTGCTGTGGGACACAAATACATCCTACATGTCATGTTAGGTACTGTATACTATGTATGCATTACCCCCTCATTCCCCCCGCTCATCATTTCTCTCACTCTCTCTCCCTCCTGCTCACCTGAATAATACTCTCTATCTCCTGTCCTTGCCGTTCCTTTTCCCTCTCCAGATCTTGAATGGTAAGCTCTTCTGATTGGCTGCTGCGGCTGCTGCTGGCACTCAGGCTACGCTCCTGTTGACTGTGCTTGCGCTGGACCCGCCTTTTCAGCTTTAGTTCCTGGTGCAGGGAGGACTTGCGCTCACCCTGGAGACGGACGGCAGTCTGCAAGGCTGGGGAGAAAGAGGACACACACACACACACACACACACACACACACACACACACACACACACAGGAGAATCAGAAAAAAATGATGTTCTTTCCCTAATGCTTTTCAACCGAGGGGTCTCCCGCGTGCCAACCAAATGTTTTAACCATTAGGTTAACAGGATATCCTCTTGGTCCGGGGACGACAATTAGCCTTGTTTCTCAGGCAGGGCGTTACACTTGTTCACATCCCCTCACCTTGGGTCCATTCCACTCTCTGTCTCTGGTCGGCAGCACTCATCTCATAGGTCTTGCTGGTGGTTTTCACACAAAAGAGACAACGCTTCCCATCCCTGTCTGGAATAGCCTAAGACAAAGAGAGGACAACTGGTGGTTGACTACAAGGGTGACATTGACTTATCAAGACCCCAAGTTCCGCTCAACTAATCCCAATCATAAATGATCAGCATTAGCATCAGGCTCGCAACAGGTAACCCTCATTGACTCTTGTTGTAATCCACATCCTAGTTCAAAATATAGGCCCAATGGTACAGATCTAGACAAGCTTGTATCTATACCAATTCAAGCTAACTCTATGGTATTTTCAAATAAGGGGTTACCAGCTGAGCATATGTGCTGATATTAGAGTCTGATATGAAATCCTGCAGCTGTGGTGTTGGACTGATTCACGTAAATGCCAGAAGTTTGATCTTGAACTCTGACCTCTCAAACCAAGAGTGGACACTCTGGTAATATCTGAAACCACAAAAATGGAAGAGGGAAACAGTAAGGAACTTGTCTGTCAGCCCTGCATTAAAGACCAAAAATGATTAAATAAAATTCTGATAAATAAAAAAAGTATACCAGTTTCATTTAAGGACCAAACATGGACAGCTGTAACATGTAGATTGCAAAATAGTTGGGAAGTGATTTTCGAATATACCAATTCCATGGCACATGGTTTATGAACTGATACAAAAAACGACACCGGATTCAAAACTTAAAATTGTTCCATTTAAATTCTTGCAACCAATTACATTTTATATATACACTGCTCAAAAAAATAAAGAGAACACTAAAATAACACATCCTAGATCTGAATGAATGAAATATTCTTATTAACTACTTTTTCTTTACATAGTTGAATGTGCTGACAACAAAATCACACAAAAATTATCAATGGAAATCAAATGTATCAACCCATGGAGGTCTGGATTTGGAGTCACACACAAAATTAAAGTGGAAAACCACACTACAGGCTGATCCAACTTTGATGTAATGTCCTTAAAACAAGTCAAAATTAGGCTCAGTAGTGTGTGTGGCCTCCACGTGCCTGTATGACCTCCCTACAATGCCTGGGCATGCTCCTGATGAGGTGGCGGATGGTCTCCTGAGGGATCTCCTCCCAGACCTGGACTAAAGCATCCGCCAACTCCTGGACAGTCTGTGGTGCAACGTGGCGTTGGTGGATGTAGCGAGACATGATGTCCCAGATGTGCTCAATTGGATTCAGGTCTGGGGAACGGGCGGGCCAGTCCATAGCATCAATGCCTTCCTCTTGCAGGAACTGCTGACACACTCCAGCCACATGAGGTCTAGCATGGTCTTGCATTAGGAGGAACCCAGGGCCAACCGCACCAGCATAACGTTCTCCACTGCGTCTCCAGACTCTGTTACGTCTGTCACGTGCTCAGCGTGAACCTGCTTTCATCTGTGAAGAGCACAAGGCGCCAGTGGCAAATTTGCCAATCTTGGTGTTCTCTGTCAAATGCCAAACGTCCTGCACGGTGTTGGGCTGTAAGCACAACCCCCACCTGTGGACGTCGGGCCCTCATACCACCCTCATGGAGTCTGTTTCTGACCTTTTGAGCTGACACGTGCACATTTGTGGCCTGCTGGAGGTCATTTTGTAGGGCTCTGGCAGTGCTCCTCCTGCTCCTCCTTGCACAAAGGCGGAGGTAGCGGTCCTGCTGCTGGGTTGTTGCCCTCCTACGGCCTCCTCCACATCTCCTGATGTACTGGCCTGTCTCCTGGTAGCGTCTCCATGCTCTGGACACTACGCTGACAGACACAGCAAACCTTCTTGCCACAGCTCGCATTGATGTTCCATCCTGGATGAGCTGCACTACCTGAGCCACTTGTGTGGGTTGTAGACTCCGTCTCATGCTACCACTAGAGTGAAAGCACCGCCAGCATTCAAAAGTGACCAAAACATCAGCCAGGAAGCATAGGAACTGAGAAGTGGTCTGTGGTCACCACCTGTAGAACCACTCCTTTATTGGGGGTGTCTTGCTAATTGCCTATAATTTCCACCTGAAATGTATTGTCAATCAGTGTTGCTTCCTAAGTGGACAGTTTGATTTCACAGAAGTGTGATTGACTTGGAGTTACATTGTGTTGTTTAAGTGTTCCCTTTATTTTTTTGAGCAGTGTACATATGGGGGATAAAACCATCCCAGCTCTGCAGACTTTGCTGCAAAAAGACAGAATCATTAGATCATTTGTTTTGGTACTGTCCATATGTAGCTTGTTTTTGGTCACAGGTCCAGGAAAGGTTAAAGAATTGCAACATTTACCTGGAGCTAACTCTGCAGATAGCACTGCTGAGTGACTTGAAAAGTCATAGACAATCAATAATATAATAATACTTTTAGCAAAAAATATATATATTTCATTTACAATCTGTAGAAACTCTGAAAATAGAAAGTTTCAGAACTTTAGTGAAACAGCACAGTTAAAAATATATGGCAAATAGAAATCAAACCTGGATGGTGTTCAGAGATAGATGGGAGGGGTTGAGGGAAACTTGGCTAAATAAGACTGTGCCGGATACTGATGTGTCTCTGGCTGGTTATAATGTTTTGGATCTGACAGAGGTGTCGCCATATTTACAAAGGACATCTTAAATGTTTCTTTATCTCTCACTACCTCTGTCCCTAAGCAATTTGAAAAGTCTAGTCCAAAATGTGGCCCTTGGTAATAATGGCAGATTTACGCTAGGCCCTGGTGCACAACTGAGCAAGAAGACAAGTACAGTAGAGTGTCTAGTTTGAGAAACAGACGCCTTACAAGTCTGCAACTGGCAGCTTCAGCAAACAGTACCCGCAAAACACCAGTCTCAACGTCAACAGTGAATAGGCGACTCCAGGATGCTGGCCTTCTAGGCACAGAAGTTGGTTTCAATGCTGAACTACAGTCAGGTCATGACCCTGGTAAGGATAACAGGCATGCAGATGAGCATCCCAGAGACCGTTTCTGATAGTTTGTGCAGAAATTCTTCAGTTGTGTAATCCCACAGTTTCATCAAGTGTCTGGGTGGCTGGTCTCAGACGATTCCGCAGGTCAAGGTCCCCGGATGTGGAGGTCCTGGGCTGGCGTGGTTACATGTGGTCTGCGGTTGTGAGGCCGATTGGACATATTGCCAAATTCTCTAAAACGTTGGAGGCGGCTTATGGTAGATACATAAACATTACATTATCTGGCAACAGCTCTAGTGGACATTCCTGCTGTCAGCATGCCAATTGCATGCTCCCTTAACTTGAGATATCTGTGGCATTGTGCTGTGTGACAAAACTGCACATTTTAGAGTGGCCTTTTATTGTCCTCAGCACAAGGTACACCTGTGCAATAATCATGCTGTTTAATCAGCTTCTTGATATGCCACACCGGTCAGGTGGATATTATTTGTTAAATATAGTATACCTTTTTTCAAGATGAGTGATGACAAGAGAATCATCCAGCCCTTTGGGTATCTAACTACACCCCCATATGCCATGTCTTGAAATATGCAGACAGATTAACAGACATAGCGCTGTATCAGCAGCTACACTTGTCTAGATGATGTGCTATATTGTTTACACCATAGAAAAGCATTGTGATGCCTTATTTACTGACCTGTCAATAGTATTTGATACTGCTGACAATTTCTTACTTGTACAAAGGTTGTGTGAAATATGCTAGATCAGGCATCTTGCAGTTGGTTCAATAACCATCTAATGGACATGACACAACTTGTACTGACGGTATCAAATTTAGCTTCCTCAATATTATGAAAGGTTTACCGCAGGGGTCGATTTTTGGCCCTGTTCTCTTCACTATTTCTATACATAATATTGGTCTCTCTGTTAAAACCTGTAACATTAATCTCTATGCGGATGATAGTGATTTACTCCTGTTCCCATCTTAACAGCAGGCCATTCATAACCTTTAGCATGGTTTTGACTCCATTCAAAAATTACTTACTGATCTTAAACTAGTGCTAAATGCTAATAAAACCAAGTTTATGTTGTTCTCCAGGTCTCGTAATATTACATTTGAGGACCTACATATTCGCACATTGAAGGGAGCCCAAACTGAACATGTCTTCCATTATAAATACTTGGGTGTTTGGATTGATGATAAGCAGCCTGTTAAAACACACATTGTGTCAACAAGAAAGTTGAAAATTAAGATGATTTCTATAAAAGAAACCAATCCTGCCTGACTTTGGAAAGTAGAAGGAAGATTGTTCAAGCAATGCTTCTCCCAGTACTTGATTATGGTGATGTAATCTACAGTCGTTGCCAAAAGTTTTTAGAATGACACAAATATTAATTTTCACAAGGTTTGCTGCCTCAGTTTGTATGATGGCAATTTGCATATACTCCAGAATGTTATGAAGAGTGATCAGATTAATTGCAAAGTCCCTCTTTGCCATGCAAATGAACTGAATCCCCCAAAAACATTTCCACTGCATTTCAGCCCCGCCACAAAAGGACCAGCTGACATCATGTCAGTGAATCTCTCGTTAACACAGGTGTGAGTATTGACGAGGACAAGGCTGGAGATCACTCTGTCATGCTGATTGAGTTCAAATAACAGACTGGAAGCTTCAAAAGGAGGGTGGTGTTTGTAATCATTGTTTTTCCTCTGTCAGCCATGGTTACCTGCAAGGAAACACATGCCGTCATCATTGCTTTGCACAAAAAGGGCTTCACAGGCAAGGATATTGCTGCCAGTAAGATTGCACCTAAATCAACCATTTATCGGATCATCAAGAACTTCGAGGAGAGCAGTTCAATTGTTGTAAAGAAGGCTTCAGGGTGCCCAAGAAAGTCCATTAAGCGCCAGGACCGTCTCCTAAAGTTGATTCAGCTGCGGGATCGGGGCACCACCAGTACAGAGCTTGCTCAGGAATGGCAGCAGGCAGGTGTGAGTGCATCTGCATGCACAGTGAGGCGAAAACTTTTGGAGGATGGACTGGTGTCAAGAAGGAGCGGCACAGAAGCCACTTCTCTCCAGGAAAAACATCAGGGACAGACTGATATTCTGCAAAAGGTACAGGGATTGGTCTGCTGAGGACTGGGGTAAAGTCATTTTCTCTGATCAATCCCCTTTCCGATTGTTTGGGGCATCCGGAAAAAAGCTTGTCCGGAGAAGACAAGGTGAGTGCTACCATCAGTCCTGTGTCATGCCAACAGTAAAGCATCCTGAGACCATTCATGTGTGGGGTTGCTTCTCAGCCAAGGGAGTGGGCTCACTCACAATTCTGCCTAAGAACACAGCCATGAATAAAGAACGGTACCAACACATCCTCCGAGAGCAACTTCTCCCAACCATCCAGGAACAGTTTGGTGACAAACAATGCCTTTTCCAGCATGATGGAGCACCTTGTCATAAGGCAAAAGTGATACAGGAACTCCCCAGACCTTAATCCCACAAACAAAACCCCACAAATTCAGACAAACTCCAAGCATTGATTATGCAAGAATGGGCTGCCATCAGTCAGGATGTGGCCCAGAAGATAATTGACAGCATGCCAGGGCGGATTGCAGAGGTCTTGAAAAAGAAGGGTCAACACTGCAAATATTGACTCTTTGCATCAACTTCATGTAATTGTCAACAAAAGCCTTTGACACATATGAAATGCTTGTAATTATACTTCAGTATTCTATAGTAACATCTGACAAAAATATCTAAACACACTGAAGAAGCAAAATGTGGAAATTAATATTTGTGTTTTGCTTAAAACTTTTGGCCAAGACTGTACCTGCATGTGGCAGCCTCTGCTTTAAAACCTTTAGATTCAAACTAGCATTCAGCACTTATTTTTATCGCTGCGGACAATGTTCCGTACACATCACTGCATTTTGTATAGATCCGTTGGCTGGGAGTCTCTAACTACCAGAAGGGTCTAGCACTGGCTACTTTTTGTACATAAAGCGGTTCTTCAGGGACTCCCCCAACTACATCAGCTAACGTATTAACTGAAGATCCAGCCATTTCAGACCCGCTCTCTGGACCGACTGCTTCTGGAGGTCCAGCTCATGGAATAGCCTTCAGGTCACCTTGAAATGACACTCACTGCTCTCCACTGGACAGCTTAGATGGAGTTTAAGGGAGGTGATGCGAGAGTTGTGTTTGTTTGGATTAATCCTGCTTTATTTATTGTATTGATATTATTTATTGTATGTTCATGTTCACAAGGATCTAGAAGAAAAAGAAACGCACACCTATTTAGGCGAGGTGCTATGTTCACAGGGATCCCTTGCAAATTAGACCCTGGTCTCAATGGTGACCCACCCTGTAGCAATAAAAGTTTAATTTTAAAAAATCTAAACATGACCAAAAGTATGTGGACACCTGCTCGTCAAACATCTCATTGCAAAACCACAGGCATTACTATGGATTTGGTCCCCTCTTTGCTGCTATAACAGCCTCCACTCTGCTAAGGAAGGCTTTCCACTAGATGTTGGAACATTACTGCAGGGACTTGCTTCCATTCAGCCAGAAGAGCATTAGTGAGGTCGGGCACTGATGTTGGGCGAATAGGCCTGGCTCGCAGTTGGCGTTCCAATTCATCACAAAGGTGCGAGGTCAGAGCTTTGTGCAGGGAAGTCAAGTTATTCCACATCGATTTTGACAAACCATTTCTGTATGGACCTGGCTTTGTGCACAGCGGCATTGTCATGCTGAAACATGAAAAGGGCCTTCCCCAAACTCTTGCCACAAAGTTCAATGCACAGAATAGTCTAGATTAGAATGTCATTGTATGTTGCAGCGTTAAGATTTCCCTTCACTGGAACAAAGGGGCCTAGCCCGAACCGTGAAACACAGCGCCAGACCATTATTCCCCCTCCACCTAACTTTACAGTTGACACTATGCATTTGGGTATGTAGCGTTCTCCTGGCATCTGCCAAACCCAGATGTCTGTTAGACTTCCAGATGGTGAAGTATAATTAATCAGAGAGAACGCATTTCCACTGTTCCAGAGTCCAGTGGCGGAGAGGTTTCACCACTCCAGCTGACCCCTGGCATTGCGCGTGTTGATCTTAGGCTTGTGTGTGGCTGCCCGGCCATGGAAACTCATTTCATGAAGCTCCAGACAAACAGTTATTGTGCTGACGTTGCTTCCAGAGGCAGTTTAGAACTCGGTAGTGAGTGTTGCAACTGAGGACAGACAATTTTTTGCACCTGGTGGTCCCGTTCTGTGAACTTGTGTGGTCTACCACTTTGCGGCTGAGCTGTTGTTGCTCCTAGACGTTTCCACTTCATAATAACAGCACTTACAGTTGACCGGGGCAGCTCTAGCAGGACAGAAATTTGACAAACTGACTTGTGCCAAGTTGAATGTCACTGAGCACTTCAGTAAGGCCATTCCACTGCCAATGTTTGTGTATGGAGGTTGAATGGCGGTGTGCTCGATTTTATACACCGGTCAGCAATGGGTGTGGCTGAAATAGCTAAATCCACTCATTTGAAGGGGTGTCCACATACTTTTGTATATATAGTGTACTTCTCAGTCTCAGGTACACAGTAGATTCACTCAGCCATTAACAAAAAAATGAAATTATCCTAGCCAAGATTTTCTCTACCAGTTTTGTGGATTGAAAGATGAACCAGAATAACAAGATTACCTCCACAACACAATACTGGTCCAATGGAATCTCTCCCTTCTTGTCTTTCAGGTCCTCGCTGGCGTAGTAGGCCATGAAGGATGGCCGGAGTACAAACCAACGCTCCATCCAGTTCCTGCGCACATGTCCCTTTTTCCACATGTAACCCTACGAGAGAGAGACAGACAGAGAGAGAGAGGGATCGATCATTGTCCCTGTAATGTGAATTTCATTCAACACAAACACACATAAAAACAGCCCACACACACAGCCCCACCCGGAGCCACATCCATACAGTCCCACCAACTCACCCTCTTGAGGACGTTGTGGTACATCTCCAAGAAGACCTGGTCCAGAGCCAGACTGAAGGCACCCGCATTGCTGACCCTCAGCAGCCTCCCGGCGCCCATGTGATCCAGGAACACCCACACCGACATGCCCTCCTTCTGGACAGAGGCATCCTGGGATAGCAGATCCTCCAGGGTCTTGCCGTCCCACTCCTGGTTCATCGCAGTGGAGATTTTCTTCATCAGGTACTCCACCTGCGTGTGTGTGTGCGTTACAAGTCAGAAAATATCGTTATCCTGTTATGGCTCAATTTGCTGAGACCCATATTCAGAAAGTGATCTAGTAAAGGGATAATACTGTGGTCAGCAAGTTGCAACACATCTTCATAAAGCCTGCAGATGTTATCAACAGGAAACCAAACCTCCCTCATATTGGTTTATTCTACTCTGACTTCCTGCTTAGTGGGAGGAGGACAGGAAGTAAGGACCTAGAATAGAGATATTTTAGCAAATGCACAGGTGGATGGTGGTACCATAATTAGGGAGGACGGGCTCGTTTCAGCCATTATTATGAGCCATCCTCCCCTCAGCAGCCTCCACTGAGCAAGGGGCTAATCGATAAACATACAGTTTGTATACTGCAAGCATCAAAGCATACTATGTAGTCAAAATGGCCACTGGACTGCATAACTACAACTATTTTCCAACTGTTTATATACAGTACTGTATGTGTGTCTACTAACCCTCTATTCTCCCTCCCTCTTCAGCTCTCCCCTTTCCCACCGCTCTCTCCCTCTTTTTCAGATGAACTATTTCCTCCCTACCTGTACATCTCTTTTCTCTCTGAAAGATACTATCTGGCTTTATATTTAAATGTGCCAATGGAGGTCAGTCTCTCCCTGGTCCCCTCATCCCGCCAACCCCCTCACCTCCTGGGGAATCATGATGAGTGGGTAGTGGTCCTCTGACAGCAGGTTGAAGAGACAGAAAAGTTTGAAGCAGTCTCTCAGGGAGCACAGCAGCCCCCCCTGGCCGCTGCTAGGTCTGTAGTTTTTCTTCATGGTCATCATCCAGCACAGGTCGTCAAACGTCTCCTTGTCGTATGCACCCTCTTTGACCTGGGTGCAGCACACCAGGGGTTAATTTGTTCATTAGTACTGGTAAAGAGTTTTAGATGTTAAATGAATAGTTCACCCAAATGACTAAATGACATATTGGTTTCAATACCCTGTAAGCAGTCTATGGACAAGGTAAGACAGCAATGCATGCTTCGGTTTTGCTCACAGGTTAAGGAAACCAGTATGTAATTTTGGGTGAACTAAGTTCAAGATCAAGTGCAATTCATCTCCTGAATGGACTGGAATTCACTCATCTCAATGTGAAAATCCTCAATTGAGTATGATGGGTTGGTTACCTTGGCCAGTATGTATTTGTTGAGGTAGTTTACCTTGGCCAGTATGTATTTGTTGAGGTAGTTTACCTTGGCCAGTATGTATTTGTTGAGGTAGTTTACCTTGGCCAGTATGTATTTGTTGAGGTAGTTTACCTTGGCCAGTATGTATTTGTTGAGGTAGTTTACCTTGGCCAGTATGTATTTGTTGAGGTAGTTTACCTAGGCCAGTATGTATTTGTTGAGGTAGTTTACCTAGGCCAGTATGTATTTGTTGAGGTAGTTTACCTTGGCCAGTATGTATTTGTTTAGGTAGTTTACCTTGGCCAATATGTATTTGTTGAGGTAGTTTACCTTGGCCAGTATGTATTTGTTGAGGTAGTTTACCTTGGCCAGTATGTATTTGTTTAGGTAGTTTACCTTGGCCAGTATGTATTTGTTGAGGTAGTTTACCTTGGCCAGTATGTATTTGTTGAGGTAGTTTACCTAGGCCAGTATGTATTTGTTGAGGTAGTTTACCTTGGCCAGTATGTATTTGTTGAGGTAGTTTACCTTGGCCAGTATGTATTTGTTGAGGTAGTTTACCTTGGCCAGTGTATTTGTTGAGGTAGTTTACCTTGGCCAGTATGTATTTGTTTAGGTAGTTTACCTTGGCCAGTATGTATTTGTTGAGGTAGTTTACCTTGGCCAGTATGTATTTGTTGAGGTAGTTTACCTTGGCCAGTATGTATTTGTTGAGGTAGTTTACCTTGGCCAGTATGTATTTGTTGAGGTAGTTTACATTGGCCAGTATGTATTTGTTGAGGTAGTTTACCTTGGCCAGTATGTATTTGTTGAGGTAGTTTACCTTGGCCAGTATGTATTTGTTGAGGTAGTTTACCTTGGCCAGTATGTATTTGTTGAGGTAGTTTACCTTGGCCAGTATGTATTTGTTGAGGTAGTTTACCTTGGCCAGTATGTATTTGTTGAGGTAGTTTACCTTGGCCAGTATGTATTTGTTGAGGTAGTTTACCTTGGCCAGTATGTATTTGTTGAGGTAGTTTACCTTGGCCAGTATGTATTTGTTGAGGTAGTTTACCTTGGCCAGTATGTATTTGTTGAGGTAGTTTACCTTGGCCAGTATGTATTTGTTGAGGTAGTTTACCTTGGCCAGTATGTATTTGTTGAGGTAGTTTACCTTGGCCAGTATGTATTTGTTGAGGTAGTTTACCTTGGCCAGTATGTATTTGTTGAGGTAGTTTACCTTGGCCAGTATGTATTTGTTGAGGTAGTTTACCTTGGCCAGTATGTATTTGTTGAGGTAGTTTACCTTGGCCAGTATGTATTTGTTGAGGTAGTTTACCTTGGCCAGTATGTATTTGTTGAGGTAGTTTACCTTGGCCAGTATGTATTTGTTGAGGTAGGGCATGTAGCCATGTTTTGACACAGGTCCATCGTCATCGTCTTGGAAGTGCTCCTCCAGTGCCACGGGGTCGTGAGGGATGTTCAACACCGTGTACAGGTTGTGGGAGAGAACCTGCGACATGCGCGCACACACACACACACACACACAAATGAAGAAAATGCCGGTCAAAGGGAGATTCTCAATTGGTTCGCTCAACTGCTCTGTCCTCAGTTTTCCTCACCTAGGGCTCCTTTTGAAAAAGCTCAACGGTAACCGAGGAGAAGAAATGTGGAAACAATACGTTTTAATTAAATTAGACTCTCCTTCTTCACTCGCTCGTAAATGACATTTCCAGGGATAGAATCCCAAATTAAATGTGTAAAGTATTCAAAAAACACGCGTAGCTAGTTGTGCTAGACATTTTATAGATAATATGTAGCATATAGTTTTTAAATGTGCATACTTATCTCCAAGCTGATTTAAAAGGGGGTGTGGCGGATTTCAAAAAAACTCTTCTGCGAAGGATACTCGCGCTTCTTCGGTGGGAGGACGTTATCGAGGGTGCGAGGACACTCCTCCATTTGAAACTAATTGACACTAACCTCGACCACTCTACAACTCAGCAGTTTCCGGGTCACCAAGGAGAGAGGACGGAGGATTCGAGGAGAGGATGGTCTTTTGGCCAAATGATAATCTCCCAAAAATGACCCTTTAAATGTATTATGTTACTGTCAATATTACATCTACCATTCCTATATTTATATACAGTATGTAAGTGGTTACTGAAATAGTTCACAACTTCTAATCATCTCAAATCATATGAAAAAACAGAGGTCAATGATAAAAACCAAAGCAAGCAGTGTAAACAACATTGCAGGCCTCTGTTGACTTACACACACACACACACACACACACAGCCCCCTCGGCGTGAGCATGTCTGGACACCTTCCTGCTCTTTCCTGGGATTCTCACCAAAGGGAGAACACAACTTGTTTGAACTCGACAGGCCAGAGACTGAGTGAAGGGGGAGATGACTGAACACACAGCACCTTCTGTTTCTGTTGTACAGTAAACTCGGATATATTGTCATGTGTACAAGTTGACTGCAGTAAAGGGAGAGGGCCAGTCCTGGACTTTGAAACGAGGGCATAGGTGACTATCGAATGACTTTAATGCTCCCATTTCTGTGTGTAGGCTGCCGCGGTTGTGATTACTCACTGAAAGAGGGTTTCATGAATACACACTCATGGAGGGTGTATCCATGTATTGAAGTCACCAATGTATCCAAACTGTGTACCAGTGAGAATGTTTTCATCTGCATGTTTCTCATAATGAGCAGTATTCCTGCATGATCCATGCAAATTATTATTTTTACTGGTGGACTGTTAACTTTCTAAATGGTATACATCCCTAGATTAACGCTGAATAATGTATTATAGCCAATATATAACAACTTGTAAGAGGCTAACAATGTATTTGAAGGCTATCTTGATCAGATCTTCAAACCTCAAAACGTTTGTTTATAAGGTTATCTAAACAAACGATTATGTGGATATTATTATGTGAATTGTAGACCATGAGTAACATGCTGGCGCCAGAGGCACAGAAGCAATTCAACACCCATTTCCTGATTATAAAAGCTCAGCACTTGGAAATATTACACTTCAAATCTAACCTTCAGCTGGGATTTCGACACTTTGCCACATTTCTCCATGTCCAGCGATGTGAACGCGTACCAGATGGACTTGAGTAGTTCGGATTGCAGTTCCATTGTGGAGACAGACGTCTTTGCGTCTACATTCCGAGGCGAGCGGAGTTGTGCACAGCAGTGATCAGTATTGCAAACTGAAGTGGAAGCACTTAACGAGAAGGCGAACAGGACACGTTAAGAAAAGGGGTGGAGAAGAGAGGAACAATTATGTAACGAAAGTAAAATACTATATGCATATAATATTCTATTTATAATCAAAATAAATACCTAATAAAAATGTATAAACCACAATATAAAATCAATATTTCACTCTTCATATTTGGATTCATATAGGGTACTAATAGCCGACCTTATAAACCTATAATTATGTTTTAGGTCACTCAAAGTTAAAACTTTGAATGATTTTGGAAAACTGGCATCCTTGTAAATTACTGACCTCTCTCTTTCAAATGGGTGGTGGTAAAATTAACCCCAGATCTTGTTTGATGTCACTGATATACATACGCGATGTGGGTCTTTCTTTTTCCCAACGCAGTTAAGACAAAACCACGCCCCGTTATTCAGAGAGGCGTTCTACTACGCTCCCAGCGCAGAGACAGTGACCTTCCAAGGTAAGGATGGAAAGTGTAATTTAACAATTGCCTGCCTGCCTGCATGCCTACCGTAATGCAGGCCTATTATTATCATATTTGGTAACATTTGCCCATGTATTTATTTCAGAGTTTCAATTAGTTGTAAAAATGCCTCAGAGAACTCTGCTGAATTCCCTCAATTGAAGGTCAGCTAAGTTGACCTAGGCTACTTAACGTTACTAGTTCGGTCTATTATCAGGTCAAATCATATACGTATTGTTAATAATTTCTCAAATATGTATTAGCAAATCATTCAACCGAATAAGCAATGCCACAGCCATTGAATCTGTCTTAGAGCGTCAAGGGACGTTAATGGCTAGTTTGGTCCACCACATTATGTTATTATATTTTTCAAACTTGAAATACAAGGGCAAATGTTATTAATCAGTGACTGAAATTTCACGCTTCGTGATATTAATTTCCGGACTTGGAGAGCGCTCAAGTCTTTGTAGAATGCCCCGTTATTCAGAAAAACGGTGCGTGGTTTTGGCTTAACTGCGTTGGGGAAAAGAAAGAAGTAGTTGGCGTTATCGCCCACCACGCTTATATCCCCCAGCAGCCACTCAGGGTTTGAGTCACACCCTCACACATCCACAAACTCACAAGTCGTTTCCTTAAAAGTAAGCGAGTGACTCTGTAGACAGGTCCGGATTTATGAGCGGGCCTTAGGAGAGTAGACGGTCTGTCCCAACCACTTTTCTCTCTCCTATTTGAGTAACATTAACAGATTGATAATAACAATTGTTCGTTTTGAGTTCAAGTACGAAAATCTAACTGAGTTAGTGTATTTCAAATTGCTGACCTAAGATCTACTCTCCTTGACTTTGTTGTATTTCTAGAACCTTATAAAGAGGTCTTCCACCGACCGCCAAAACATCTATTCTAAGAACAATGGAAACCTGACGTATCCATTACAACAGACGTTATCAGGAGCCTCCTATAGAGCTACAACCATGAAAGACATTGTGACTTCTGAGGAAGTAACCAGAGATTATCTGATGAACTGACTCTCCAGCAGACGGACGGACAATTCCAACAGAGAAGACAACAACGATGTCACGACTCCTACCGAAGGTGGCTCTCCTTCCTGTTCGGGTGGCGCTCGGCGGTCGTCGTCACCGGCCTACTAGCTGCCTCTAACCTTTTCCCCCCTTGTCTGTTTAGTAGTTACACCTGTGTTTAGTTAGGTTGATTGGTTGGGCTTTATTATCCAGCCGGCCCGCCTGCTGGGTGTGCAGGATTGTTTGCAGTGTACTGTTGTGCACGACTGTATGTCACGGTTGTCAGTGTATGTGTGTTTTGCTCTACTGTTTAGTTCCCCGTGTTTTGGGGCATTTGTTTGGGTTGGCGTCGTTTTCACCGGTGTGGTGGAATAAAAGTATAGCTACCCTGAACTTTCTGTTTCCTGCGCCTGACTTTTTCCTCCACTACCCCCCGGGCATTACAAACGACATATGGGCGTAAATATGTTGATTGCAATTATTCCCGAATGAGTGAAAGTTAATGTGCAAAGGATTAGCATTTCAATGAATATAATTATCCACTGTGTGTAGTGATCAATTTAGCCTTTCCCGCCCCTTTATCGGTCCACTTTATCGGTTTACCAAGCAGTCATATCGGTTTAGTCCACTTGGTGATCTTCCCTATCATTGTTAATAACCAATATCTACTGTTTGTTTGGTATGCATTTCTTTGATTATTTAGTTAGTTAGTAAATACATGATTAAGCCAATTGGTGTATGGATGATTCATAGTTTAGGCTGGGTTTGGTCAGATAACCAAGAATTTACGACATTTGGAAAGAATAATTAATTAATAGAAGACTAATTTAGTTATATTTGGAAAATTATAACTTTGTAATCTGAAGATTTTCCGTGATGCCCCAACTTCCTAGTTAATGAAATTGACATGATTAGTTTAATCACGTGATAATTAGAGAATTTATTTGATAAAATAACAGTCTGCACAATTAATGATAGCCAGAGACACGACACCAGTAGGCCAAGTAAATGTACCGTTAATCCTGTGTCATTTACATTCATTTCTGTTAATGCATGTATTAACTATAGTCATTTACCATTCTCATTATGTTGTTTACGGTGTTGAGTTCACAACCTCCTACACTATTGAATTTTTTGGGGGTTAATTTCATAACAATTACACGTTTTGTAAAATATTTGTTCATTGCCTTTCGTTTGGAGTGCTCCGTGAGCAATGAGCATGTTCTCTGTCCTGATACAGTCGAGGGAGCGTGCCCCTGAGCACGCACAGAAGTCGACGTACCTGGCTGCTGCATGCAAAAGTAGGAAAGTGTCTATTTTGCAATGTCAGATTTCGTGATTGTCATAACTCACCACGTCCACCACTAATAATCTGAGTTTCGCAGTCATGTTTTCTTAACCTCACACAGTAAATCAACCAAGTCTGTTTCTTTAACAGTATTTGAAATAGCTTTCCAACACTCCCAGCCTCGATAATCACCAAGCCTCGGTGTGAAAGAGTGAAATATCATGATCTGATCATTCCATATATCCAGAGTACAGTATATACGTATACATATGAGATGAATAATGTAGAGTATGTAAACATTATATTAGGTAGTATTGTTTAAAGTGGCTAGTGATATATTTTACATCAATTCCCATTATTAAAGTGGCTGGAGTTGAGTCAGTGTGTTGGCAGCAGCCACTCAATGTTAGTGGTGGCTGTTTAACAGTCTGATGGCCTTGAGATAGAAGCTGTTTTTCAGTCTCTTGGTCCCAGCTTTGATGCACCTGTACTGACCTCGCCTTCTGATGATAGCGGGGTGAACAGGCAGTTGCTCGGGTGGTTCTTGTCCTTGATGATCTTTATGGCCTTCCTGTGACATCGGGTGGTGTAGGTGTCCTGGAGGGCATGTAGTTTGCCCCCGGTGATGCGTTGTGCAGACCTCACTACCCTCTGGAGAGCCTTACGGTTGTGGGCGGAGCAGTTGCCGTACCAGGCGGTGACAGGATGCTCTCGATTGTGCATCTGTAGAAGTTTGTGAGTGCTGTTGGTGACAAGCCAAATTTCTTCATCCTCCTGAGATTGAAGAGGCGCTGCTGCGCCTTCTTCACGATGCTGTCTGTGTGGGTGGACCAATTCAGTTTGTCTGTGATGTGTACGCCGAGGAACTTAAAACTTACTACCCTCTCCACTACTGTTCCATCGATGTGGATAGGGGGGTGTTCCCTCTGCTGTTTCCTGAAGTCCACAATCATCTCCTTAGTTTTGTTGACGTTGAGTGTGAGGTTATTTTCCTGACACCACACTCAGAGGGCCCTCACCTCCTCCCTGTAGGCCGTCTTGTCGTTGTTGGTAATCAAGCCTACCACTGTTGTGTCGTCCGCAAACTTAATGATTGAGTTGGAGGCGTGGGTGGCCACGCAGACGTGGGTGAACAGGGAGTACAGGAGAGGGCTCAGAACGCACCCTTGTGGGGCCCCAGTGTTGAGGATCAGCGGGGTGGAGATGTTGTTGCCTACCCTCACCACCTGGGGGCGGCCCGTCAGGAAGTCCAGTACCCAGTTGCACAGTGCGGGGTCGAGACCCAGGGTCTCGAGCTTGATGACGAGCTTGGAGGGCACTATGGTGTTAAATGCCGAGCTGTAGTCGATGAACAGCATTCTCACATAGGTATTCCTCTTGTCCAGATGGGTTAGGGCAGTGTGCAGTGTGGTTGAGATTGCATCGTCTGTGGACCTATTTGGGCGGTAAGCAAATTGGAGTGGGTCTAGGGTGTCAGGTAGGATGGAGGTGATATGGTCCTTGACTAGTCTCTCAAAGCACTTCATGATGACGGAAGTGAGTGCTACGGGCGGTAGTCGTTTAGCTCAGTTACCTTAGCTTTCTTGGGAACAGGAACAATGGTGGCCCTCTTGAAGCATGTGGGAACAGCAGACTGGGATAGGGATTGCTTGAATATGTCCGTAAACACACCAGCCAGCTGGTCTGCGTATGCTCTGAGGGCGCGGCTGGGGATGCCGTCTGGGCCTGCAGCCTTGCGAGAGTTGACACGTTTAAATGTTTTCCTCACGTCGGCTGCAGTGAAGGAGAGTCTGCATGTTTTAGTTGTGGGCAGTGTCAGTGGCACTTTATTGTCCTCAAAGCGGGCAAAAAAGTTATTTCGTCTGCCTGGGAGCAAGACATCCTGGTCCGTGACGGTGCTGGTTTTCTTTTTGTAATCCGTGATTGACTGTAGACCCTGCCACATACCTCTTGTGTCTGAGCCATTGAATTGAGATTCTACTTTGTCTCTATACTGACGCTTAGCTTGTTTGATTGCCTTGCGGAGGGAATAGTTACACTGTTTATATTCGGTCATGTTTCCAGTCACCTTGCCCTGATTAAAAGCAGTGGTTCGCGCTTTCAGTTTCACGCGAATGCTGCCATCAATCCACGGTTTCTGGTTTGGGAATGTTTTAATCGTTGCTATGGGAACGACATCTTCAACGCACGTTCTAATGAACTCGCACACCGAATCAGCGTATTCGTCAATGTTGTTGTCTGACGCAATACGGAACATATCCCAGTCCACGTGATGGAAGCAGTCTTGGAGTGTGGAATCAGATTGGTCGGACCAGCGTTGAACAGACCTCATTGTGGGAGCTTCTTGTTTTAGTTTCTGTCTGTAGGCAGGGTTCAACAAAATGGAGTCGTGGTCAGCTTTTCCGAAAGGAGGGCGGGGCAGGGCCTTATATGCGTCGCGGAAGTTGGAATAGCAATGACCCAAGGTTTTTCCAGCCCTGGTTGCGCAATCGATATGCTGATAAAATTTAGGGAGTCTTGTTTTCAGATTAGCCTTGTTAAAATCCCCAGCTACAATGAATGCAGCCTCCGGATATATGGATTCTAGTTTGCAAAGAGTCAAATAAAGTTCGTTCAGAGCCATCGATGTGTCTGCTTGCGGGGGAATATATACGGCTGTGATTATAATCGAAGAGAATTCCCTTGGTAGGTAATGCAGTGTACATTTGATTGTGAGGAATTCTAAATCAGGTGACCAGAAGGACTTGAGTTCCTGTATGTTGTTGTGGCCACACCACGTCACGTTAACCATAAAGCATACGCCCCCGCCCCTCTTCTTACCAGAAAGATGTTTGTTTCTGTCGGCGCGATGCGTGGAGAAACCATCTGGCTGCACCGTCTCCGATAACGTCTCTCCAGTGAGCCATGTTTCCGTGAAGCAAAGAACGTTACAGTCTCTGATGTCCCTCTGGAATGCTACCCTTGCTCGGATTTCATCAACCTTGTTGTCAAGAGACTGGACATTGGCGAGGAGAATGCTAGGGAGTGGTGCACGATGTGCCCGTCTCCGGAGTCTGACCAGAAGACCGCTTCGTTTTCCCCTTTTTCGAAGTCTTTTTTTGGGGATCCAACCCGTCTGGGATCCATTCCGTTGTCCTGGGTGAAAGGCAGAACACAGGATCCGCTTCGCGAAAGTCATATTCTTGGTCGTACTGATGGTGAGTTGACGCTGCTCTTATGTTCAGTAGTTCTTCTCGACTGTATGTAATGAAACCTAAGATGACCTAAGATTTGACCTATAAGAAACACTTGTTTTTCTTTTTCGGTTGCAAAACGTTCTGATACGGTGTGCACTAATGAATATGACCCAGGTGAAAGCAATGCTAGATGCCCATTAAGAATTTGCTTTCACCTGGTAACTACATTTCCACTAGAGGGTGATATACAGCTAACTGCAAAAATATAGGAAACAACCAGATAAAATGCCTTAATAGGGTGTTGGGCCACCACAGGCTGCCAGAACACTTTCAATGTGCCTTGGCATAGATTCTACTAGTGTCTGGAACTATTGGAAGGATGCAACACCATTCTTCCACAAGAAATTCTATAATTCTATAATTTGGTGTTTTGTTGATGGTGGTGGAAAACGCTGTTTTAGGTGGTCGCTCCACAATCTCCTGTTAGTGTTCAATTGAGTTGACATCTGGTGACTGACACACACACACACACACACACACACACACACACACACACACACACACACACACACACACACACACACACACACACACACACACACACACACACACACACACACACACACACACACACACACACACACACACACACACACACACAGAACTATGGAACTGAGTTACAGTGGAGCAAAAAAGTATTTAGTCAGCCACCAATTGTGCAAGTTCTCCCACTTAATTACAGGCCTCTCTCATCTTTTTTTCATCATAGCTACACTTCAACTATGATAGACAAAATGAGGGACAAAAATCCAGAAAATCACATTGTAGGATTTTTAATGGACTTATTTGCAAATTACGGTGGAAAATAAGTATTAATAACAAAAGTTTATCTCAATACTTTGTTAAATACCCTTTGTTGGAAATGACAGAGGTCAAACGTTTCTGTAAGTCTTCACAAGGTTTTCACACACTGTTGCTAGTATTTTAAGGAAAAAAACAAGTTAGTCAATTTTAGAATAAGGCTGTAACCTAACAAAATGTGGAAAAAATCAAGTGGTCTGAATACTTTCCGAAGGCACTGTACAGCATAAAGAGATATAGAGTACAAAGGCAAGAGTAAAGGTATGCCAGCCTTATTAGTAACCTCCTGCTAGTGCCATCCTCCTCTAGTTACTGTCTTAAAGATCAATTAAACACTCAACCTCCATGGACGTACTGCGCCAGTCGATGCCTACTGTGAATAATACACTAATAAACACACATCTTTATCAATGTCTCTGTGTGATGTGCATATTTCAATATGTTAATTAATAATTAAACTGTATTCTTTGTCCATATTCCTATAAGTGGGTGTAAAAACAAACAAGGATGTGGTTCGAGCAACATATCTAAGTATGGGCTTTGCGGGTGGTGGGTGTGTTTTGTGCTGATCAGCAGCATATAAGCTCCGCCTTATCTCAGCTCACTGGTCACCATAACAACACCTACCCGTAGCACGCGCTACAGCAGGTATATCTCACTGGTCATCCCCAAAGCCAACACCTCATTTGGCCGCTGTTTCTTCGACGATCTCCGCTGTCAGTGACTGAAAGTAATTGCGATAATCGCTGAAGTTGGAGACTCATACCGTATCTCCCTCACTAACTTTAAGCATCAGCTATCTGAGCAGCTTACCAATCGTTGCAGCTGTACACAGCCCATCTGTAAATAGCCTATTTTTTGCTCTTTTGTACACCAGTATTTCTACTTGCACATCATCATCATCTGCACATCTATCACTCCAGTGTTAATTTTCTAAATTGTAATTACTTCGCTACTATGGCCTATTTATTGCCTTACCCCCTTACGGAATTTGCACACATGGAATATAGACTTTGTCTATTGTGTTATTGATTCTACTTTTGTTTATTCCATGTGTAACTCTGTGTTGTTGTTTGTGTCGCACTGCTTTGCTTTATCTTGGCCAGGTTGCAGTTGTAAATGGGAACTTGTTCTCAACTGGCCTACCTGGTTAAATAAAGGTGAAATATATATATTTTTAAATTAAATTAAAAACGGACGATTGAGCACTAATAAACACAACCTCTCACTGTAGACAGCCACCTGTTCATACCGGTCTGCCTCTATAGGGTGGTCAAATGGAGCATTGGAGGTTGAGCTTACAGGGTATCTGTGGTATTATATATTTTAAATACTCTTATATTGTTTTAGAATGGACTTTAGAATGCAGCTTGAAGTATTTTTCCGTTTGTTTTAAATTTCGCGATGTACTGTATATGCATATTTGTAAATACAGTTCATGGAATGCACCTTTAAATGGTGTTCCATTGTTAATGTTTTTTAGCTGACTTTCAAGGGGATGTTTAGTGTTAGATGGTTCCTCACCCTGAAAGTCGTCTATGGGCCAAGTGAAACTATAATCCTTTGTTCGGTTTTCGTTAAACAGTCACTACAAGCAGATAACTTTAGCCACCGCTAGCTAAAAATCAGTGGGAGTGAAAGGGTTAATTGTGCAATTAAAAAATGTAATTGACAAATTAACTGAAATCAACTCCTTATTTGGTTTAAGTTTATTTGGTGTGATTTAGCCATGTAGCCCTTTCCTGCAGTCAATTACCAAAAGCACCCTCTTTGGCCTCATGGGTGGAATTTCATTCATATTTTTTCATAATTTAATCATTAATAAAGATTATTTCAAAATATGTGTTATAAGGAAATTAATGTCCAGTTATAAGCTGTACAGTTACGTATGCCATGCCTGTTTATAGTTTATCTGTCTTTATGACCTAGGAAATATGGAGTTATATCAGAATGTTTAGCAATTCACATGACTGACTCCTTGTTTCTACCAAATTCCCCTGGTTTCTTGTTCACGATGCTGAACTGACTTGGCCTTCTTCCTCACTCACAGCCAGCATGTTTCAGTTCATGCTGTTCACTACTCTTCTGCTGGGTAAGTTAAGTCTAAGAATTTTGCTGCATCGCAGGAAATGTAGAGATTCACTGAAAACCCGCAATAACACATGATTATATTAACAGTATTGCACTTTTCATGTAGCTAAAAGTGTATAACCACCGTTCAAGCAACATTATGGACGAAATGTTCAAATCCTGTTGCTGCAGGATTATTTTGCTGTGACAATATGGGTGAAATTAAGATCCTACATCTGTATGGTGATTTGTCACACACCCAATACCTAACAAAACCCCAAGACAAAACACACCACAATAAACCCATGTCACACCCTCGCCTGACCAACATAATAAAGAAAACACAAAATACTAAGACCAGGGCGTGACACCCGTTAAAAAACAAAATATAATCCCATTAAGCGCAAACCAGATGGGATGGCGTATCACTGCAGAATGCTGTTATAGCCATTCTGGTTAAATATGTATTGAATTCTAAATAAATCACAGACAGTGTCACCAGCAGAGCACCCCCACACCCTCACACCTCCTCCTCCATGCTTCACGTTGGGAACCACACATGCAGAGACGATCAGTTCACCTATTCTGCGTCTCACAAAGATACGGCGGTTGGAAACAAAAATGTCAAATTTGGACCCATCACACCAAAGGACAGATTTGTAACTGTCTATTGTCTATTGCTTGTGTTTCTTGGCCCAAGCAAGTCTCTTGGTTTCTTTGCAGCAAAAAATAAGAAATTCTTATTTACAATGATGGCCTACCAAAAGGTAAAAGGCCTGGGATTAAAAATATATATTTGTAATAAAATATAAATGTAGGACAAAACACATCACGACAAGAGAGACAACACAACGCTACATAAATAGAGACCTAAGACAACAACATAGCAAGGCAGCAACACATGACAACACAGCATGGTAGCAACACAACATGATAACAACATGGTAGCAACACAACGTGGTAGCAGCACAAAACATGGCACAAACAATATTGGGCACAGACAACAGCACAAACGGCAAGAAGATAGAGACAGCTTTTGCAACTGCATTTGAAGAAACTTTAAAAGTTCTTGACATTTTCCGGATTAACTGACCTTCATGTCTTAAAGTAATGATGGACTGTCGTTTCTCTTTGCTTATTTGAGCTGTTCTTGCCATAAAATGGACTTGGTCTTTTACCAAATAGGGCTATCTGCTGTATACCAACCATACCTTGTCACAACACAACTGATTGGCTCAAACACATTAAGAAGGTTAAGAAATTCCACAAATGTACATTTAACAAATCACACCTGTTAATTAAAATGCATTCCAGGTAACTACCTCATGAAACTAGTTGAGTGAATGCCAAGAGTGTGCAAAGCTGTCATCAAGGCAAAGGGTGGCTATAAAATATATTTTGATTTGTTTAACACTTTTTTGCTTACTACATGATTCCATATGTGTTATTTCATAGTTTTGATGTCTTCAGTATAATTTTACAATGTAGAAAATAAAATATATAAAGAAAAGCCCTGAAATGAGTAGGCGTGTCCAACCTTTTGACTTGTACTGTATATATCTTAAATTACTGCATTTTCACAAATGTTATGATATAATCGTCAATCCCATTGAAAAGATTACGGACATGATACGGAATGAGAGGCAGTTAAGAGGCAATACCTCTCTAGGTTTCTTTCTAGGTTTTGGCCTTTCTAGGGAGTTTTTCCTAGCCACCGTGCTTCTACACCTGCACTGCTTGCTGTTTGGGGTTTTAGGCTGGGTTTCTGTACAGCACTTTGATATATCAGCTGATGTAAGAAGGACTATATAAATACATTTGATTTGAACATTTGATTTGAGTTACTTTCAAAGGGTATAAGAAACGTTTGTTTTACTTTTCTGTTGCAAAACATTTTGCTACGGTGTGCACTAATGAATACGAGCTTGATGTCAAGATGTTTCTCTTCACAGGAAAGAAAACTGTAAGCATGGTGAAGATGTTTCTGAAAGTACCTCCAGGAGTTGACCTTAATGACCCTCTGGTGAAAGAGCAAATTCTCATACAGGTGGGAGGAGAGGTTTCAGGGAGGAAATTTGGATCGTTGCTATAGATTTGCTATGGCTCTTTGACAGCGTTGTACTGTAGCCTAATCAATGAAGTGAAAGAATAACTCTCAGACATGTGACTACACTTATACAAATGAGTAAATGGCCATCAGATCATTTTCTGTGGATCACATCTTTATACAGCGTTTGTCGTCCATGTTGTTTTTAGATAGAGGCAGAGATCACCAAGAGAGAGGGAGGTGCATCTGTGCGATGGAAGGAGCAGCCAGATGGCAAAGTCTTCCAGAAGAGAGAGAATGAAGGAAGGTAAGTCAAAAGACATGACCACTTGAGAATGTTCAAAGTCCGTTACTCCAGTTAGTCCTCATTCTGGGTTATTCTGGGTTAATACCTCAATATAATACGTCACAATAAAAATAGTTGTTACATGTTACAATACCTCTTTGTGTATGCGTGTGCGTGTGTGTGTGTGTGTGCATAATTATCTCTTCAGGACACTGTAAAGAAATAACATGTATGCTGAGTGAGACTCCTACAGGTGAGAAAGTGGGTTGCATTTATTTGAAACAGAAATGAAATTGTTGATGAAGACTTTCTTCTAATTGCTCTGCTTTATCTGAAATGTTACGTCATGTTCAAATAGTTGTAGTAGGCACAACAGGGTATGTTGATATGATAATCATAATCTGTTCATCAAAGTTGAAGTCTTCATTCTTTTTATGCTTTATTTAACCATGATCAGTCACATTGAGATCTCTTTTTCAAGTGAGCCCCGGGATTAATGTAGCAATGTGTAACAAAGCTAAATATCCCGATTCAATCAAAGCTACAAACCAGGCTTCTAGGGGAGGAGAACAACAACCTATTTACTCTATGATGATAAACAATGATTGATTTAATATGCAATGAGTACAACTTTTTATTTCACTTTAAACACAGAGCTTTGAATGTGTGAATTCAATCATGTTTACAGGGCAAAATAATGGTGTCTGAACTTGGGCAAAGTATGTATGGGCCAAGTGTGTGCTAAACAAATATTCTAAAGATAATTATAGTTGAAAACGCATACAATATCAACATTCAAGACTATAAGTTATGTCAAACTATTTAAACTGTTCACATTAGATATGCAGATTTGTCGCAGTGCAACAAATAAAACTTCTCTTCACTGAAAACATGGTGACTGTGACCATGTTGTGCTTATAGACCTTTTAACTGGTCAAGTGTTTTTATGTTATTTTAGTAAGTTAAAGATAATAGTTTCAGTATAGTTTTGTTTGTCAAACCTTGCCTTGTTAATTGTTTTATTTAAATTTACGATTTTTTTTAATGATTCGTTTTTGTATTAGTTTGCTGTAATAATCTTCTTTCACACGGACTTGATCATCATGCGGCTGGCTTGGGCCGAGTACTGGACAGGTCCTTTCCAGGTCGCCCAGTGGAGGCCAGAGATCCAGCCGATGTGTTCGCTGGCGGGGTGCCAGTCACCGTTCAGGCTGGCAGAGCCACAGCGACTGTACCACCACCCTCCTCCTCCCTCCAAGAAGCTGCACTTGTCCACGGCGATGTCGCCAAAGATGCAGGGTGAGCAGCCGTCGTTGTCCTTGTCGGTTGTGCTGAAGCCAAAGCCGTTCTGGTCAATGCCGGTGTATTTCCCACGGATGGCATCACCTACGGAGAGACAGGGAGGGAGGAAGAGAGAATACTGCAGTTCTACTTCACTCTTGATTGTATTGACTTCCAAAGCATACACCATTTAAGAATATCAACCCAGCATACATATCATATGACATATGTGTGATGTGTAGAAGTCCTATTGCTGCCAGCAAATGTGAAATAACTATAACACTGAAGTAAATAATATGACCACTGTCCCCCTGTGCTGTTGAAATCACAGTTACCTGCGTTGCCCCTGTAGGCTCCAACGTTCAGCTTGTAGCTCTCCTTCTCCGTGCCCAGACGGAAGTCACGGTACTCAGCAAAGGCAGTGCCCCCTTCAAAGTCCCACAGGTTGACCCGCATAGTCGAACTCCGCCCCCTGCCCTTCTTGGTTAGAGCAAACACCTTACTCAGACCCAGCCAGTGGTCCTCTAGGAAACCACAGGGAAGATAACTGAATTGAGAAGTGAAAAACATACTTAAAGAGTAAATGCACTGCATTATGGGGAACCCTGTATGATAATTTGACTTAGAAGTAAACATGAGCATTATCGACAAAAATGTATTTCAATTAGTCTAACAATGGCTCAGCAAACTACACAGTTCTCAGTATCCGTTGCTGGTGGAATATGTGGTGTTTAGAGGGACCCTTCCTTACTCTGTAAATTCCCAAAGCCTTGTTCGTATTCAGCCCACGTCTTGTTGAAAAGAACCTCTGCCCCAGTGCGCATTTGAAAGACTGTCCAGCCTCCGTCTGCCAGCATCTCACAATACACCTGTATACAATGTAAATATACTTTTGAATCAACAAATCATCCTAAAATGTCAAAAAACGTATGTGTTTTTTGTCTTACAGCAACGTTATACTATGCCTTATTTGGTTATGTTATGTAATATACTATAATTATGTGATCTTGCAGACACTGATTCAGTATGATAGATAGATAGTTAATGTTGTTGCAAAAAACACTCCACCACCATGTGCTTGTGCTAATGTTATTGTGGGCTCTGTGAGCCCTGTTGCTGTATATACTGCACACTCTTTACCTTTACTTTACACACAAATTGTTGTGGTCACCCTCCCTTCACCCCCCCAAGCCCCCACAGAAAACACTCTAAACAATCCAATATTGGAGTTTAGAGGAAATTACAAAACGCCAGGAATACATCCAGCACAGTCCAATGAACAAGGAATAAAATAAAGTTTGTGTTTATCTCTCAAATGTCTGTAGAATTGCAGTGTTTCAAATGGTATTATTTATGCATCAGGGTTGGGTGGATTTCTTGAAAAATTGAATCAGCTGCTGATTACAGATCACAAGAAAAATAATTAGTATCATAATCCATTGGATTACGCAAAATGAGTAACGTTCTTTTGATAACCTGATTACTTTTGTACACTCGTCAGTTTATGCTCTAGACCGATCAGTTCCTTCTCTAACACTGTTCTGTGGATGCTCTTCCCTCAGATTTATCCTCAGTGTTCAACACCAATGTTCTAGATTAGAATCCTCTGTGACTCTGCTCTGCAAAAACTCTGACATGAGTAGTGCTTGCTGGAGCAGAAAGATGTCATTGGTTTTGATGCATTGAACCCATAGTGGAGGTATCAGGTATCTCTACCTCTTGCAGAGCAAGGGGAACTACTACTTCAAGGTCTCAGAGCTAGTGACGTAACTGATTGAAACGTTATTTAGCATGCACCGCTAACTAAGCTAGCCGTTTCACATCCGTTACATTAGCTTATCAAAATGATGATTCAATTTTACAATAACTCAGTTTAGCCAACGCTTCAACTTGGTTAAAGTGCGATTGGCACATGTACTTTTTTAAATTTCAGTCTTGGAGGTTTCCTGACTGATTCTGCATTTGGTTAATGATTTTTGTCTACCATGAGACACAGTGTTAGAGAAGGAACTGATCAGTCTAGAGCATAAACTGAGGAGTGTCCAAAAGTAATCATATTATCAAAAGAACGTTACTCATTTTGCGTAATCCTATTTCACTTCCTCAAAATCATCAAAATCCCCAGAATGAATCTAAGATAACTCAATAAATCTGTAATTATTTTTTGCATTATAACTAAGGTGTTTGGGACAGTTTTTCTCAAGTAAAAAAAAAGTGCAATGTGTTGTTTTATGTAAACAGTGTCGTAGATGCTGGGCAGTCTCACTGTCTATGCTATTGAGTAGAGAGCAATCACCACAACTGTTCACCCCATGTTAGTGGGCAAATGGACATTTTGAAATTGAAACCCAATGTTAATTTACCTGTTATGACGCCCTGATGTTCCAAACTCCGACTTGACCAAAATTAGAAGTCAATTTTGACACTAGAATAACTGTTTCTGACTCATATTTTAAAGGGATTTGTGCCTTTTTAAAGAGAGTCACTCTTTAAGGTTAGGGCTATGGGTAAGGGAGAAGTGCATGCGTGGAGCCAGCTAACCTTCGTCATGATATCGCCTTCATGTGTAATCAGGGAATTTATATTCGCTGTGAAGGTGACAGCTGCTTATGCTTTACTTCAGTATCCTTTCCCATGCTGCTTTGAATGGGCTTCAAGATTAGATAATCAAATGCATTAAAAACACTGTCATTTAAGATATTGTATCCAACAGCAGGGCAGAGATGTGAACAGGGATTGACACTAAGAGTTGCCCTATTGTCTGCGGGAAGTGTACTTAGCAGTCGTACTAGTTGAGCCTACTCTGAGGTTGCCCCATTGGGCAGATGATTTTTTTTAAACAACCAAACTGCAAAAAATTCCAGCCTAAAGCTGAACTTTCTCGTTCCTCCACATTTTATAGTCAAGCAAGTTAAGCCTGCTCTGCGAAACATTTTTTACTGACAACTAAAATACAACGAATTCCACAACTGATCTTTCTGGTTCATCCCCTATGTGTAGGTGAAAGACTTGCAATACTGTATATAACATTTCTGCATGTAAATAGCTCATTTATATTTTCAGGCAAGTGATCATAATCTTTGAGCAACCCAAAAAAGATTCCTGACTTGTCCGACGGCCAACGTCCTTTCAAAACTTCTCATCAATCTCTGCAAACACCTTACACATCACACCAATAGGGTTAACCCACATGGTGGGAATTATACCTCATATAGTGAGGATTGCTACAATATGCACTGAGCATAAAAACATTAGGAACACATGCTTTTTCCTTGACCAAGACCGACCACGTGAATCCAGTTGAAAGTTATGATGCCTTTTTGATGGCACCTGTTAAATCCACTATAATCAGTGTAGATGAAGGGGAGGAGACAGGTTTTGAAGGGGAGGAGACAGGTTTTGAAGGGGAGGAGACAGGTTTAATAAGGATCTTTAAGCCTTGAGACATGGATTGTGCACAGTGTGTGTGTCTTTCAGAGGGTGAATGTGCAAGACAAAATATTTAAGGGCCTTTTGAACGTGGTATGGTAGTATGTGCGAGGCGCACCAGTTTCAGTGTGTCAGTATCTGTAATGCTGCTGGGTTTTTCACACTCAACAGTTTCCCGTGAGTATCAACAATGGTCCACCACTCAAAGGACATCCAGCCAACTTCACACAACTGTGAGAAACATTGGAGTCAACATGGGCCAGAATCCCTGTGGAACGCTTTCGACACTTTGTAGGGTCCATGCCCTGACGAATGGAGTCTGTTCTGAGGGCAAAAGGGGGTGCAACTCAATATTAGGAAGGTGTTCTCAATATTTTGTACACTCAGTATATATAGGTTTTTATCAATCACTTTGGCACGTTTTTCAAATATAAGTGGTATATTTACAAAACTTGAATTTCACTTTTAATGCCCGTGTTTTATGTTCAGAATCTTTGAAGAGCTCTCTCTGGTGTTGAACACATCTTCCACCACATAGTCATTAACACAAAATAATAGTTTTTGTTTACGTGAAATACCATAGTTTAGTCACAAGATGCAGACTCCTTATTTTTCCTAGAATTTCTTTTTTTTTTTTTTTTTTTTGTCTGTTTCAAATATTTTTATTAAACACACACAAGAATGGTGTATAGGTATACATGACAGGTATACAATTCTTATCTAAACATAAAAGACCATACAGGAACAACAAGACCCAGAGTTCTGGGTGCAGAACAAATAATACAAAACACGACATACAAAACAAGGACACGTAGAAAGAAAGAGGGAAGATGTCCCCCCTATCCCCCTATCCCCCATCCCCTATTCCCCCCCCCCAACTGCTTGGGTGGCAGGACCAGCACATGCTGCCCAAATGTAGATTAAAATATTACAATTGAGAGTGCGTTAAGAAGTACAAATTCACAGCGCCGACTCGTCCAAGTAGGAGAGGAAAGGCTGTCAGATTTTTATCAAATGTTGATAATTTATTGTTCAGAATATATCTAATTCTTTCTAAGTGTACAGTGTTTGCCAATTCACTGAGCCATAATTTGGTAGAGGGTGCTTCCTCCTTTTCCAAAACAACAAGATTAGTTATTTTGCCGAGATGAGACCGTACGAGATGAGTTGTTTTTGGGGGTTGGTTAATCCGTTTAGGGACTCAGATACTCCCAGGATTATCAGAAGCGGGTCTGGATCTATTGAAGTCTCCAAAACTTCAGAGAGGATCCTAAAAATTACACACCAATAACCATGCAAGCTAGAGCATAGGGCAAAGCAGTGGAGTAGTGTACCCTGCGTGGCCTGACATTTATCACATGTAGGGGATGTGTCAGGAAATATCCTATGCAGTTTAGTTTTGGAATAGTGTAATCTGTGTAATACCTTGAATTGTATGAGACGATGTCTGGAATTAATGGAGCATGTGTGGATATACTCCAAGCTCTCTTCCCAGTCTGCCACTGAGATGTCAGTCCCTAGTTCTTCCTCCCATTTTGCCTTGATGGCATCAGTAGAAGGTGTGCTAACAGATTGAAAAGCATCATATAGACGCAATATCAGTTTATCTGAGGTGGGGCATATTTATATGCATCTGTCAAACATGGAAGGTTTAGCATTCCTAAATGTTGGGAGGTGTTTTCTAACGTAGTCTCTGATTTGTAGGTATCTGAAAAAATTACTTCTGGGAAGATTATAAATTTCCCTCAGCAGCTCAAAGGAAGCAAAGGTCCCTTCTATGTATAAATCCCCTATGGTACTTATCCCCAACTCTCCCCATCGCTCAAAGGTGTTATCAAGGTTAGAAGGGGCAAAGGAGGGATTCCTGGCGACAGGGAGCATGAATGACATTGGTCTAAGCTCAAAGTGGACTTTAATTTGCTTCGAGATTCGGACTGTGCTATGTATAATAGGATTGTTACAATAAAGTGACATCTCCAGATTGACAGGCGACAAAATCACAGCCCCAATAGAGAAGGGGTGACACTCCTCACGCTCCATACTAAGCCAGCTGGGTGCCGGGAGTACGTCATCCAACAGAAACGTAACAATGCGGAGGTTAGCGGCCCAGTAATAAAATATAACATTTGAGAGAGACAATCCTCCTTCCATCTTGGATTTACAGAGGTGTTTTTTACCTATCCTGTGTGTTTTATAATCCCAGATGAAAGGATTGATTATTGAGTCCAGTTGTTTATGAAAGGATTTAGGTATGAATAGTGGGATGTTCTGATATAGGTAGAGCAGTTGTGGGAGGAAGACCATTTTAATGGCATTAATTCTTCCGAGCAGAGAAATTGGGAGAGTTCTCCAAAATAGTATGTTTGCTTTGAGGTTTTGTATCAGAGAGGGGAAATTCTCTTTAAATAGTAAGGAGTATTGTTTGGTAACTACAATTCCTAGGTAGGTCAATTTTTCTGAAGATAACTTAAATGGGAGATGTTCTAGCCAGGAGGTATTTTGCGACCGTATGGGCATTAATTCACTCTCGTTCCAATTTATTCTGTATCCCGAGAAGGTACCAAACAAATTGATCACATCAAGAATAGCTGGGATACTAGCCTGGGGTTCTGTTACATAGAGGAGGATGTCATCTGCGTATAGGGAGATCTTATTTAGAGTATATTTACTTATAGCCGTGTATTGCTACATGAGATCTAATCGTCTGAGCGAGCGGTTCGATAATTAGGGCGAAGAGCATAGGCGACAGCGCAAAACCCTGCCTTGTCCCCCCTGACAATGATTGGTTGTGGTCCTTGTAGCTCCCCTGTTGAGGTTAAATGACTGTAAGGGCGACAATGATTGGTTAGTGAGTATTCTGGCACAGGGGTTCCTATATAAAAGCTGGATCCAATTTATGAACCTATCTCCAATATTACATTTCTGTAGGACCTTGACTAGATAGGGCCACTCAACTTGGTCAAAGGCCTTTTCGGCGTCAAGAGATATGACGGCAAGGTCCACGTTGGGTAACCTCTGAGAATACATAATATTGATGAGGCGCCTGAGATTGAAGAATGAGTTTCTGTTAGGGATAAAGCCGGTCTGATCCGAATGGACCAATTTGCCAATTAAAGTGCTAAGCCTGTTAGCCAGAGTTTTTGCTAAAATCTTTTGGTCTGTATTAAGGAGAGATATTGGTCTGTATGATCCTACCTCTTCTGGATCTTTACCCTTCTTATGTATAACTGTAATGAACGCTTCGTCCAAAGTAGAAGGGAGAGATCCATCCTCATTGGCCCGAATCAACATTTTGTGCAGATAGGGGGAGAGCATGTTGCTGAATGTTTTATAGAATTCACCAGGGTATCCATCTGGGCCCGGGGTCTTGCCACTCTTTCGAGATTTAATTGTTTCTCGAATTTCATCAAGAGATATTTCCTTATTCAGGAAGTTAGAATCTTTCTGGTTCAGGGCAGGAAGATTACAGTCCTCCAAAAATGTTTGCATAATTAAGGGGTTAGGATCCGCTTTAGATGTATATAGAGTCTCATAAAACTGCCGGAATCTGTCATTGATGTCTTTGGGGGAAGAGAGTAATTCCCCAGATGCAGATTTAACCCTGTGAATCATTCGGTCACTCACATTTTTTCGAAGTTGCTTGGCGAGTAATTTGTGTGGTTTGTCACCAAACTCAAAATATTTTTGCTTGGCATAGAGAAAAGATTTAGCAATTTTAGCTGACAGAATCTGTGTTTTGGCCAAGTGGGTGGGGATTATATCCGACCTGACTGGCGCTGTGCAGGGTTAACTTTGGACAGGGCCACAGTGTCTCTGACTCCCTCTGTCTCAGTCTCCAGTATCTATACTATCCTATGTGGTGGTGTGCGGCTATGGAACCCTGACCTGTTTTACCAGAGGTGCTACCTTGTCCCAGACCTGCTGTTTCAACCCTGTCTCGCTCTCTCTCTTGTTCTCTGACCTGCTGTCTGAACCTCTGAATGCTTTGCTTTGAAAAGCCAACTGACATTTACTCCTGAGGTGTTGATCTGTTGCACCGCTCTGTTCAACCGCTCCCCTTTGAGTCGTGCCTAAGAACAGCCCTTAGCTGTGGTATATAGACCAATATTATAACAACACAGGGCAAGAACCAGATGCAGACACCGGAGGCAGATGGTTCGAGTCTCTGATATTTATTGAAAAACAAGGGGCAGGCAAGAGGCAGGCTCCAGGTCAGGCAGAAGGTCATAAACAAGATCAGAGTTCTGAAGGTACAGGGCGGCAGACAGGCTCCAGGTCAGGCAGAAGTTCATAAACAAGATCAGAGTTCTGAAGGTACAGGGCGGCAGGCAGGCTCCAGGTCAGGCAGAAGTTCATAAACAAGATCAGAGTTCTGAAGGTACAGGGCGGCAGGCAGGCTCCAGGTCAGGCAGAAGTTCATAAACAAGATCAGAGTTCTGAAGGTACAGGGCGGCAGACAGGCTCCAGGTCAGGCAGAAGTTCATAAACAAGATCAGAGTTCTGAAGGTACAGGGCGGCAGGCAGGCTCGAGGTCAGGGCAGGCTGAATTGTCAGGCAAGCGGGTATAGTGTCAGGGCAGGCAAAGGGTCAGAACTGGGAGGACTAGGAAATACAGGAGCAGGGAAAACCACGCTGGTTGACTTGACATGACAAGGCAAACTGGCAACAGACAGACAGAGACACCGGTATAAATACACAGGGAATACAGGAACAAATGGGAGACACCTGGGTGGGTGTGGAGACAAGCACAAGACAGCTTTGACAGTTCTAAAACTTCATTACTAATTGTATCACCGGAATTGTATTTTTAGGCAATAAGGTCTGAGGCAGTGTGATATATTTGTCACACCCTGATCTGTTTCACCTATCCACAGATCACAATATATATATACAAATACATTGTTTGATACAATCTTTTACCATATTTGATCAAATTGTATTTGTCACATGCACTGAATACATCAGGTGTAGACCTTAGTGAAATGCTTACTTACAAGCCCTTAACCAACAATGCAGTTTTAAGAAAATACCTAAAAAAAGTAAGAAATAAAAGTAAGAAATAATTAATTAGTTTCTTAGGCAAGTTGCAAGAATCCCATTGTCTATTCTAGGGATTCTATATGTTATTTCTATATGTACATTTTCATCTTAATCTTCTCACAATGTCGACAGAAGGGCTATCTGATGGACTCAACTGATGGCAGGACAGAGAATTTGATACAATTAGAAGACAGTTTCAGAGCAAATTCTGGCCCAGGTGAGAGAAGAGCTTTCAGGAGTCAGCCTGTGTACCAATCCTCACAAATAGATGTACTGTCCTCAGGCACGTGAAAGGTAATAGAAGTCTGATGGACACATATCCAGCCTTTTTACCTTTAGTAGCAGTAGTGATGTAACAGAGGCTAAAAAGAAAGGAGGATATGCACAGCCATAAGGACACAGCCAATGCAGACATTAAAGACAGAAATCAACCTTCTTATTAAGCCATAATAACAACAATATCAACAGGAATATTAGTTTCAGGGAGAAACTTTGGATCTTTGCTATATATATATATATATATATTATATATATTTGATATGGCTCTTTAACAGTGATGTACTGTGGCCTAATCAATGAAGTGAAAGAATACCTCTCAGACATATGACTACACTTGAGTAAATGAGTCAATGGCCATCAGGTCATTGAGGATCAGTGTGGCGGATGTGTTGTTACCTACCCTCACCACCTGGGGGCGGCCTGTCAGGAAGTCCAGGATCCAGTTGCAGAGGGAGGTGTTAAGTCCCAGGTTCCTTAGCTTAGTGATGGGATTTGAGGGCACTGTGGTGTTGAACGCTGACCTGTCAATGAATAGCATTCTCACATAGGTGTTACTTTTGTCCAGGTGGGAAAGGGCAGTGTGGAGGGCAAAAGAGATTGCATCATCTGTGGATCTGTTGGTGCAGTATGCAAATTGGGGTGGGTCTAGGGTTTCTGGGATAATGGTGTTGATGTGAGCCATGACCAGCCTTTCAAAGCACTTCATGGCTACAGACGTGAGTGCTACGGGTCGGTAGTCATTTAGGCAGGTTACCTTAGTGTTCTTGGGCACAGGGACTATGGTGGTCTGCTTGGAAAATGTTGGTATTACAGACTCAGTCAGGGGCAGGTTGAAAATGTTGGTGAAGACACTTGCCAGTTGATCAGCGCATGCTCGGAGTACACGTTCTGGTAATCTGTCTGGCCCTGCGGCCTTGTGAATGTGGACCTGTTTAAAGGTCTTACCATAATCCTTATCATAATAACAATAGCAATACATGTTACAATACCTCATGTGTGTGTGTGAATATCTCTTCAGGACACTGTGTAAAGAAATCACAGGAATAGTTAGACTCTTACAGGTGACAAACTGGGCTGCAACATTGGAAACAGCACTCAACTGATTGACAATGGCTAATTTCTTGCAATTGTTCTGCTTTATTTGAAATGTTACATGATGTTCAAATAGTTGTGGTTGGTGCAACAGGGTACATTGCCTTGTTAACCATCATTTATCAAAGGTATATCCTTAATTATTTTGTCTACCCTTTATTTAACCAGGATCAGTTTCATATCTTTTTTCAAGTGAGCCCAGTGCTTATTGTAGCAACACGTGACAAAGCTAAAGATCAGTATTCAATCAAAGTTAGAAAACAGGCTTATATGGTAGGATAAAAACAAACCTATTAACTGTGGAATGAGAAACCATACGTGATTTAATATTCAATAAGTACAACTATTATTTCATCACAAACACAGACCATTGAAAGCATGATTCCTACCATGTTAACAGTTATGGGCTAAGTGTGTGCTAACAAATTCATGCAATATCAACATTCTAGATAATAAATTATGTCAAACTCTGTGATGAAACTGTTCACAAGTTAGATATGTAGAATTGTTGCAGTGTGAAAAATAAAATGTCAACAGAGTATTTTGTATTCACTGAAAACATTGCTTTGACCATTGTGGATTTATAGGGTGTGTGTTCGTAAATTCACTCAGGAGTGCCAGAGTACGCTCTGAGTGTTCTTAAATTCAGAGCATTGTCAGATTGTCCATTGGTAAAGGCAGTCAAGCACCCAAACTAACTGACTAAAGGTGGATAGCTTGCTACCCCGCTAGCACAGTGGGCGGCAGGGTAGCCTAGTGGTCAGAGCGTTGGACTAGTAACCGGAAGGTTGTAAGTTCAAACCCCCGAGCTGACAAGGTACAAATCTGTTGTTCTACCCCTGTTCCTAGGCTGTCATTAAAATAGAAATAAAGAAATAAAACAGTGGATTTGGGATGATTCTGGCTGAGAGTTGGGGCACTTGAATGAGAGTCAGACTTGGCTGCCATCATGTGGCCCTAGTCAGTATTACTTATGGTTAGTATGCGGGGATTGAGTTCGGGCCGATTCCGGTGTGAGTTATCTGGCCCATTGGGGCTCGGGCAGATTCTGGCCCAAATGTATATATTACTTGGACTCGGGCCGATTGGGGCTACTCTCTGGCAGATGATTACATAACATTTCATTATTCATTTTTCCATATTTTTTCCCATGTGTCATCAAAAAATACAATTAACATTGAAATTCAATTCTTTAAGAGTCCTGTGTAATATTTTATTATTTTGATACTTTGTGCAAGGCAATTGATAAGAATGAAAAACCTTGTGGATGGAGCCTCCCGAGCGGCGCAGCGGTCTAAGACCCTGCATCACAGTGCAAACAGTGAGTACAGTACAGTTACAGTCTCCAATGCTCTAGAGAACATGAAAACAGCCTAAGCAGCTCTGCTAGGGCAAGTAAAATGGTCACAGTGAGGTGTTCTCTCATTTGTGTCTGGAAGTAGCTAGCAAGATAGCCAACTTCAGCCAATTAGCTTGGATGCTTGAGGTCAGAACACTCGGATCAACTCTACTCCTCGGCCAGAGCATCCAGTGTGTGCTCTGAACTCTCCAAGAGTGAAATGTGAAACGCACAATCTGACAACACTCTAAATTCATGAACGCCCAGAAGACACCCCAAAGCCCCCTTTCCATTGGCGCTTTGAAGTCAACCCAGGTTGTGTTGGCCTTGGTTTGGCTAGTTCAAATTGCGCTTCCACTGCTAGAAATGAGAAATTATGTCATGTTGCTAGTTAGCCAATATGTAACTGCAGCTGGCTTCGCTATTGTTGCTAGCTAGCAAGATTTTGAAGAATTTAATTCATCCTCACTATGCTGTAACTAACGTTACCCCATACTCCTGCCAGTGCCAGACAGACTCAGAGCCATGTACTGTATTTAGCTTGCTGACATGAGCTAGATAGCTAAACAGTTAGTGTTGTCATGAGCATAACAGGCTAGCTAGCTTAATTCCTACCTTGCTTGCCATGGCATTAGCTAGCTGCCTAACCAAGCAAACCAGAAAGGTTTGATATGATGTAGCTAGCTAGCTTTCAATACGCCTGGACAACTAAAATTCCTGCTGGCTCTCATTAGCTAGCTAGTGCCAGTGGAAACAGGGTAAAAAATATGTCACAGGTTGGTTCTGATTTATGCTATATGACTAAATATATAAGAAAGAGAAGGGGCTAAAATAAACATGTAAAAAATGTACAAATACTGTATATTGTTTTTAATGCTTCCTCTATTCATGCCCACTACTGTGCCACACTGCCAGGTGCTTCTCAGACCGGTGGTCATAAAGGAAATGAGACATTGGCCTAGGTAACCATTTCAGATGTGTTGAGACAGGGCCTTTCACACCATAACCTCGGTGTGAAAGGCCACATCTGAAATGGTTTTTGTTTTGTGTTTTAAATTCATTTTTATTTCGATAACATATTTTTTATGTTTATTTGAAATTCAGTTTAGTTTCAGTTTAGTTTTCAGACCTGATTTAGTAGATTTTATTTAGTATGAGTTTTATAAAAACATTGCTATTGCGTTTTTATTAAGTTTATTTTCAGTTGAAGTTTTAGTGTTAGGGACATAAATTTGTGGATTTTTCTCTGTTAGCTAGTGATAGTGTTGCACAAGCTAGGCCTATCTAAAACGTCGCAATCTCCTTGCAGAATTTACCCGCCAGATTCAGAAACTTTAAAACCCCATTAGAAAAAGGCTTGAAAATTCAATTTAGATTTTTGCCCAAAAGTATAAATAAAGAAATTATTAATACAACTGAACATAATTCATTTTTATTTTATTTGGTTTTGGAGTCAAAGATAATAGTTTCAGCATAGTTTTAATTTTTCAAATGGGCTTGTTCATTATTTTATTTCAGTTTACAAAATCGTTTTTGCATGATTAGTTTAGGTTTCAGTTTTAGTTTGCTATAATAACTTCTCCCACACAGACTTGATCATCATGCGGCTGGCCCGGGTTGAGTACGGGACACGTCCTTTCCAGGTCGCCCAGTGGAGGCCAGAGATCCAGCCGATGTGTTCACCGGCGGGGTGCCAGTCACCGTTCAGGCTGGCAGAGCCACAGCGACTGTACCACCACCCTCCTCCATCCAAGAAGCTGCACTTGTCCACGGCGATGTCGCCAAATAAGATGCAGGGTGAGCAGCCGTCATTGTCCTTGTCAGTTGTGCTGAAGCCAAAGCCGTTCTGGTCAATGCCTGCGTATTTCCCACGGATGGCATCACCTACGGAGAGACAGGGAGGGAGGAAGAGAGAGTACATCAGTTCTACTTCAAATTCACTCTTAATTGTATTGACTTCAAAAGCATACACCATATTAGAATATCAACACAGCATATATATCATATGACATAAAAGAGAGGCGGAGAGGTTCCATTGCTGCCACCAAATGTAAAATAATTGTTATACTGAAGTAAATAATATGACCCCTGTCACCTTGTGCTGTTGAAATGAACTGTTACCTGCGTTGCCCTTGTAGGCTCCAACGTTCAGCTTGTAGCTCTCCTTCTCCGTGCCCAGACGGAAGTCACGGTACTCAGCGAAGGCAGTGCCCCCTTCAAAGTCCCACAGGTTGACCCGCATAGTCGAACTCCGCCCCCTGCCCCCCTTGGTTAGAGCAAACACCTTACTCAGACCCAGCCAGTGGTCCTCTAGGAAACCACAGGGAAGAGAACTGAATTGAGAAGTGAAAAACATACTTAAAGAGTAAATGCACTGCATTATGGGGAACCCTCTATGATAATTTGACTTAGAAGTAAACATGAGCATTATCGACAAAAATGTATTTAAATTAGTCTAACAATGGCTCAGCAAACTACACAGTTCTCAGTATCCGTTGCTGGTGGAATATGTGGTGTTTAGAGGGACCCTTCCTTACTCTGTAAAATCCCAAAGCCTTGTTCGTATTCAGCCCACGTTTTGTTGAAAAGAACCTCTGCCCCAGTGCGCATTTGAAAGACTGTCCAGCCTCCGTCCGCCAGCATCTCACAATACACCTGTATACAATGTAAATATACTTTTGAATCAACAAATTGTTTTGTTGAAACCCTGTGGAATTCCAGTAACTCTGGCAAGCCTGGCGACACCTTCAACATTCCATAGCTTAGCTTTACTTCCCCTGTGTGGCTGTGTAACCAAATGACAACTGTAGATATAGTACCTGGCCTATATATTTAGATGTTTCCATACCATAAAGGGGGATGTGACTCCTGCAGGCTGAATGACATACACCCCACTGGTGGCTCGAGGGGAGAGAGCTTTGATCTGTGTGCAATCTGTCCCTGAAATTAGCAAACACACATGCACATACACAATAACATATTGAAAAGGGCAGGGGTCAGAGGTTAAGAATGGTTGTCTCTTGTGTTTCCAATGTAAGTTAAACAAAGAAAAAAAACTAACACTTACCTTGAACAACTAAAGGTGTTTTCTGTTCCTGTACAAAACCAGCAGATAAGTAATGGTTACTCCCATGTTTAAAGGAATAACATGTTTCTCTGTTGTTCAGTGCTGACTGACTGTATATTTACCTGAGTCTGGTCAGTGAGGCAGATGAGACAGACCACCAGTCCACAAAAAAATATCCTATTCCACATTTTGTCACAATTTTCTGAGAGAGAGATAAAGTGATTAACATTGTCAGCTTTTTTATTTTTATGGGTGGCATTGATATTACATATTGCAATTCTTTAAAATTTTAATCCCACCAAAATTCTTTTATTTTTTAAACTGAAAAGGAAATGTCTAATTCATCTAAAATCTGAGCAAACTAGTGGCAAATATCACAACATTATCACAGAGAACATGAAACCTCACCATTCCCTCTCCATTCACAACACAGTGGTCACCATACATGTACAGTTGAAATTCAGTTTGACCAAATAAGGGAAAATGGAACAGTTATAGTATATGCTTTTTGTTATGCTGCCATCATTAGACATTTCACACAGGATAAATATTATGTAAGTTATTAATGTCACAATTTTGAAACATGTATGCGTGTGATTTGTGAAGAGAAAACCTACCTTGTCCCGTGTATTCCTTTACGGTCTATGGTCGACTCCCAGTTAGTTTAAAGGTTATTCAGAGAGGGTTTCCTGTAAGCCTATTTATTTAGGCCAGGAGGGTGGATCTGTAGGTAACCATCCGTACTGCCCTCGTTCCGCCCCCTTGATCTCCTGGAAAGATCTGTATCATGTATTGCACACATGTTTCTTTACCTTTACTTTACACACAAATTGTTGTGGTCACCCTCCCTTCACATTTCTCACTGTCATTCGTGAATTATAATTCTTCAAGTTTAACCAGAGAAATGTCCATGCAGCATCTGCATGCCAACCATTTGATCTCAATCAGATTCATGGGAATATGCATTTAGATCTTTTTAGTTATGTACAGCGTGCAAATGTAGAGAATATGGTGTTAAGAAACTGTAGAATACTAGTGTTTTGTTTCAATCAAAGCACATATTTTTCCTAGTGGCACGTGTTGTTGAGTTGTTGCTGTATGAGACAAAAATGAGCCCTGTTGCTATGCTACTCACAGCCCCCCCCTCCCCTCCCCCACAGAAAACACTAAACAATCCAATATTGGAGTTTAGAGGAAATTACAAAATAAAGTTTTCCTTTTCACCCCAAATACAATTGCGGTGTTTCAAATGGTATTATTTATGCATCAGGGTTGGGTGGATTTCTTGAAAAATTGAATCAGTTACTGATTACAGATTACAAGAAAAATAATTAGTAGCATAATCCATTGGATTACGCAAAATGAGTAACGTTCTTTTGATAACCTGATTACTTTTGTACACTCGTCAGTTTATGCTCTAGACCGATCAGTTCCTTCTCTAACACTGTTCTGTGGATGCTCTTCCCTCAGATTTATCCTCAGTGTTCAACACCAATGTTCTAGATTAGAATCCTCTGTGACTCTGCTCTGCAAAAACTCTGACATGAGTAGTGCTTGCTGGAGCAGAAAGATGTCATTGGTTTTGATGCATTGAACCCATAGTGGAGGTATCAGGACTCAAAAAATGTTTTGTCCTGACACACCCTGCCACACACAGGCTCAGAGGTGACCAGATGGGCAACCCTACGAAGCAGGTTTGAGGTGTTAGCGAGGTAACTCAGCAACTCGGAATAACTGGTCTTACAAAAGTGGCTGACCTTTTAGCCAGGTCAATTTCTATTGCAACAAATCCTTCAGAAGTAGCCTGCTCTGGGGCAGGCTAACTCACAGCAAACTCCTCTTAAATATATCACATTTCACATTTAGTAATGAAAGAATGCAATTTAAACTTTACGCACAGTAACACTTTTGTATGACTTAATACAATTATTTTATAGCTAGGAGAAAGGTGCTTGTGGTTGTGCAGTGATAAACTCACCAAAATCGACCATTAACAATAAGTAATACAATAAAGACAGCACTTCTAAAATACTATTTCATACCATAGCTTGCAGAATTTGCAAGATAACTTTTTCTTTCATTTTGATTTCAGTACAAATTAAAATGTGTCACTGACTTGCCCATGGATTTATGTTTTAACATTGTCTCAATGAAGAGTTTGGTGTCTGACCAGCCATGTGCGACATGCAAGCGGAGTTACAAGCCTGCTAGAGGTCGTAGTACAGATTAAGCCTGACCTGGAACATGAAGCTAACTGAAGCTGGTTAGCTTCAGAAAACCCTGAGTAGATGTACAGTATCTTGCTTCATAGAATACCATTCTGAGCACTGGAGAGGTAGACCTCACCTACTGCTGCATGACCAGACTTTCTCCAAACCAGCTGACTTACCATCTAAAGATAGTTAATGGCAAGTTGTTTTAAGTCAACGTCCTTCAATTGTGGTCCAGGGAAAGTACTTCCTTTCTATGTATGTGTTTGCCTCCATTGTTGCTTGTGTCACTGACAGTTGTCACAAAAAGTATTTAATGTCAACTCACTGCGATACTAGACGTTTCTGTTATGCAGGTGAATGAGGACCCAAAAGCGACTTGGCGAAAACAGAGTCTTTATTCCAGTAAAGGAAATATGCAATACTCCTAGACAAATCGGAGCAGAAAACAAAACATAAAAAACTAATTCCACTCGTAGTGACGAGGACAGACTGGAGACTCGACCATAAACTGTAGGTTGCCTCGGGAAGGCACCGACCGTAGCAGACTCAGACACCTGCTCACACGCAGCATCTGAGGGAAACAAGACACGACAGGGCGAGACAAAGACACAGCACGGCGAACAATATACAAGGATCCGACAGGACAGAAACGGAAGACAAGGGGAGAAATAGGGACTCTAATCAGAGGGCAAGATAGGGAACAGGTGTGGAAAGACTAAATGAGTGAGTAGGAGAATGAGGAACAGCTGGGAGCAGGAACGGAACGATAGAGAGAGGAGAGAGAGGGAGGGAGAGAGAGAGGGATAGAAAAAGGGAACGAACCTAATAAGACCAGCAGGGGAAACGAACAGAAGGGAAAGCATAATGACAAGACAATATAAGACAAAACATGACAGTACCCCCCCACTCACCGAGCGCCTCCTGGCGCTCTCGAGGAGGGACACTGGCGGCAACGGAGGAAATCATAGATCACAAACGGTCCAGCACGTCCCGAGAAAGAACCCAACTCCTCTCCTCAGGACCGTAACGGAAAACGATAAAAAGGGAAACTAGGGTACTACTCTAAAAAAAAAAAAAATGAGACACGGGTAGAGAACTGAAAGCTTTAGAGCAAACAGGACCAAACAGGCCAGGAGAGTAACAACTAGGGACAGACTGAGACACAGCAAGGGCAGGAACAAGAACAGGAGAGATGCGGTGGCAGGGAACAGACTGAGACCCAGCAAGACCAGGAGCAGAAGCAGAAAAAAAATTACCAGACTTATTCTGCGCGCAGTCCGAACACGCAGCCACGAAACGGCGCGTGTCACGCTCCTGAGTAGGCCACCAAAAGCGCTGGCGAATAGAAGCAAGAGTACCTCGAACGCCGGGATGGCCAGCTAACTTGGCAGAGTGAGCCCACTGAAGAACAGCCAGACAAGTAGAAACAGGAACGAAAAAGAAGGTTACTAGGACAAGCGCGCGGCGACGCAGTGTGCGTGAGTGCTTGCTTAACCTGTCTCTCAATTCCCCAGACAGTCAACCCGACAACACGCCCAACAGGAAGGATCCCTCGGGAACAGTAGAAGCCACAGAAGAACTAAAGAGACGGGATAAAGCATGAGGCTTGGTGTTCTTAGTACCCGGGCAATAAGAAATAACGAACTCGAAACGAGCGAAAAACAACGCCCAACGAGCATGACGCGCATTCAGTCGTTTGGCAGAACGGATGTACTCAAGGTTCCTTTGGTCAGTCCAGACGACAAAAGGAACGGTCGCCCCCTCCAACCACTGTCGCCATTTGCCTAGGGCTAAACGGATGGCGAGCAGTTCACGGTTAGCCACATCATAGTTACGTTCCGACGGTGACAGGCGATGAGAAAAATACGCGCAAGGATGGACCCCATCGTCAGTATCGGAGCGCTGGGACAGAATGGCTCCCACGCCCACCCCGACGCGTCAACCTCGACAATAAACTGTTTAGTGACGTCAGGTGCAACAAGGATAGGAGCGGATGCAAAACGCTTCTTGAGGAGATCAGAACAACAATCATACGACCGGTGAGGAGGAAGGGAGTTGGTTCTGGACCGACTGAAGACCGTGCGCAGACCATGATATTCCTCCGGCACTCCTGTCAAATCACCAGGTTCCTCCTGTGAAGAGGGAGCAGAACAAACAGGAGAAATAGCAGACATTAAACACTTCACATGACAAGAAACGTTCCAGGAAAGGATAGAATTACTAGACCAATCAAAAGAAGGATTATGACACACAAGCCAGGGATGACCCAAAACAACAGGTGTAAAAGGTGAACAAAAAATCAAAAAAGAAATGGTCTCACTATGGTTACCAGATACAGTGAGGGTTAAAGGTAGTGTTTCACATAATATACTGGGGAGAGGACTACCATCCAAGGCAAACATGACCGTGGGCTCCCTAACTGTCTGAGAGGAATGTCATGTTCCCGAGCCCAGGCTTCGTCCATAAAACAGCCCTCCGCCCCAGAGTCTATTAATGCACTGCAGGAAGCTGCCGATCCGGTCCAGCGTAGATGGACCGGTAAGGTAGTACAGGTACTTGACGGAGAGGACCGTCTAGTAGCGCTTATCAGTCGCCCTCCGCTTACTGATGAGCTCTGGCCTTTAACTGGACATGAAATGACAAAATGACCAGCGGAACCGCAATAGAGACAGAGGCGGTTGGTGATTCTCCGTTCCCTCTCCCTCTCGAAATGCGAAATGCGAATACCCCCCAGCTGCATGGGCTCAACACCTGAGTCAGTGGGGAAAGATGGTAGTGTCGGAGAGAGGGAGACACAGTTAACGCGAGCTCTCTTCTATGAGCTCGGTGACGAAGATCTACCCGTCGTTCAATGCGAATAGCGAGTTCAATCAAAGAATCCACGCTGGATGGAACCTCCCGAGAGAGAATCTCATCATTAACCTTAGCGTGGAGTCCCTCCAGAAAACGAGCGAGCAACGCCTGCTCGTTCCAGTTACTGGAGGCAGCAAGAGTGCGAAACTCTATAGAGTAATCCGTTATGGATCGATTACCTTGACATAGGGAAGACAGGGACCAGGAAGCTTCTTTCCCAAAAACTGAACGATCAAAAACCCTTATCATCTCCTCTTTAAAGTTCAGATAATTGTTAGTACACTCAGCGCTTGCCTCCCAGATAGCTGTGCCCCACTGCCGAGCCCGACCAGTAAGGAGTGATATGCGTAGGCAATCCGAGCTCTCTCTCTTGAGTATGTGTTGGGTTGGAGAGAGAACACTATATCACACTGGGTGAGAAAGGAGCGGCACTCAGTGGGATGCCCAGAATAACATGGTGGGTTATTAACCCTAGGTTCCGGAGGCTCAGAAGACCCGGAAGTAGCTGGTGGCACGAGACGAAGACTCTGATACTGTCCTGAGAGGTCGGAGACCTGAGCGGCCAGGGTCTCAACGGCATGCCGAGCAGCAGACAATTCCTGCTCGTGTCTGCCGAGCATTGCTCCCTGGAACTCGAGAGTAGAGTAGAGAGAATCCATAGTCGCTGGGTCCATTCTTGGTCGGATCCTTCTGTTATGCAGGTGAATGAGGACCCAGTGTTTTGGGACAGAATCCTTTTTCTCAAGTCAAGGGGAAGCGACTTGGCGAAAACAGAGTCTTTATTCCAGTAAAGGAAATATGCAATACTCCTAGACAAATCGGAGCAGAAAACAAAACATAAAAAAACTAATTCCACTCGTAGTGACGAGGACAGACTGGAGACTCGACCATAAACTGTAGGTTGCCTCGGGAAGGCACCGACCGTAGCAGACTCAGACACCTGCTCACACGCAGCATCTGAGGGAAACAAGACACGACAGGGCGAGACAAAGACACAGCACGGCGAACAATATACAAGGATCCGACAGGACAGAAACGGAAGACAAGGGGAGAAATAGGGACTCTAATCAGAGGGCAAGATAGGGAACAGGTGTGGAAAGACTAAATGAGTGAGTAGGAGAATGAGGAACAGCTGGGAGCAGGAACGGAACGATAGAGAGAGGAGAGAGAGGGAGGGAGAGAGAGAGGGATAGAAAAAGGGAACGAACCTAATAAGACCAGCAGGGGGAAACGAACAGAAGGGAAAGCATAATGACAAGACAATATAAGACAAAACATGACAGTTTCTCCAACAGTCGCAAATGTCGGATTTTGGAATGTTGAATTATGACAAGAATTCACTTGCTTTGTCAAAATAATGACATTAGCTTATCAAAATGATGATTCAATTTCACAATAACCCAGTTTAGCCAACGCTTCAACTTGGTTAAAGTGCGATTGGCACATGTATTTTTCTGTGGCTCGTTAGAAAAACTAAATTTCAGTCTTGGAGGTTTCCTGACTGATTCTGCATTTGGTTAATGATTTTTGTCTACCATGAGTCACAGTGTTAGAGAAGGAACTGATCAGTCTAGAGCATAAACTGAGGAGTGTCCAAAAGTAATCATATTATCAAAAGAACGTTACTCATTTTGCGTAATCCTATTTCACTTCCTCAAAATCCTCAGAATTCCCAGAATGAATCTAAGATAACTCGATAAATCTGTAATTAGTTTTTGCATTATAACTAAGGTGTTTGGGACAGTTTTTCTCAAGTAAAAAAAAAGTGCGATGTGTTGTTTTATGTAAACAGAGTCGTAGATGCTGGGCAGTCTCACTGTCTATGCTATTGAGTAGAGAGCAATCACCACAACTGTTCACCCCATGTTATTGGCCAAATGGACATTTTGAAATTGAAACCCAACGTTAATTTACATGTTATGACGCACTGATGTTCCAAACTCCTACTTGACCAAAATTAGAAGTCAATTTTGACACTAGAATAACTGTTTCTTACTCATATTGATGCCACACAGGCCGCTTTTAAAGGGATTTGTGTCTTTTTAAAGGAAGTCACACTTTAAGGTTAGGGCTATGGGTAAGGGAGAAGTGCATGCGTGGAGCCAGCTAACGTCGTCATGATATCGCCTTCATGTGTAATCAGGGAATTTATATTCACTGTGAAGGTGACAGCTGCTTATGCTTTACTTCAGTTTCCTTTCCCATGCTGCTTTGAATGGGCTTCAAGATTAGATAATCAAATGCATTAAAAACACTGTCATTTAAGATATTGTATCCAACAGCAGGGCAGGGATGTGAACAGGGATTGACACTAAGAGTTGCCCTATTGTCTGCGGGAAGTGTATTTAGCAGTCGTACTAGTTGAGTCTACTCTGAGGTTGCCCCATTGGGCAGATGATTTTTTTTAAACAACCAAACTGCAAATAATTCCAGCCTAAAGCTGAACTTTCTCGTTCCTCCCCATTTTATAGTCAAGCAAGTTAAGCCTGCTCTGCGAAACATTTTTTACTGACAACTAAAATACAACGAATTCCACAACTGATCTTTCTGGTTCATCCCCTATGTGTAGGTGAAAGGCTTGCAATAATGTATATAACATTTCTGCATGTAAATAGCTAATCTATATTTTCGGGCAAGTGATCATAATCTTTGAGCAACCCAAAATAATTCCTGACTTGTCCGACGGCCAACGTCCTTTCAAAACGTCTCATCAATCTCTGCAAACACCTTACACATCACACCAATAGGGTTAACCCACATGGTGGGAATTATAACATGGCTCATATAGCGAGGATTGCTACAATATGCACTGAGCATCAAAACATTAGGAACACATGCTTTTTCCTTGACCAAGACCGACCATGTGAATCCAGTTGAAAGTTATGATGCCTTTTTGATGGCACCTGTTAAATCCACTATAATCAGTGTAGATGAAGGGGAGGAGACAGGTTTTGAAGGGGAGGAGACAGGTTTAATAAGGATCTTTAAGCCTTGAGACATGGATTGTGCACAGTGTGTGTGCCATTCAGAGTGAATGTGCAAGACAAAATATTTAAGGGCCTTTGAACGTGGTATGGTAGTACGTGCGAGGCGCATCAGTTTCACTGTGTCAGTATCTGTAACTCTGCTGGGTTTTTCACACTCAACAGTTTCCCGTGAGTATCAACAATGGTCCACCACTCAAAGGACATCCAGCCAACTTCACACAACTGTGAGAAGCATTGGAGTCAACATGGGCCAGAATCCCTGTGGAACGCTTTCGACACTTTGTAGGGTCCATGCCCTGACGAATGGAGTCTGTTCTGAGGGCAAAAGGGGGTGCAACTCAATATTAGAAAGGTGTTCTCAATATTTTGTACACTCAGTATATATATGTTCTTATCAATCACTTTGGCACGTTTTTCAAATATAAGTGGTATATTTACAAAACTTGAATTTCACTTTTAATGCCTGTGTTTTATGTTCAGAATCTTTGAAGAGCTCTCTCTGGTGTTGAACACATCTTCCACCACATAGTCATTAACACAAAATAATAGTTTTTGTTTATGTGAAATACCATAGTTTAGTCACAAGATGCAGGCCTCCTTATTGTTCCTAGAATTTCTAAGCAAACAGCTGGAGTCAGGGCTTTCTCCTATAGAGCTCCTCTTTTATGGAATGGTCTGCCGATCTATGTGAGATGCAGACTCTGTCTCAAACTTTAAGGCTTTACTGAAGACTTAAAGGTTACTGAAGACTTACTGAATACTCATCTCTTCAGTAAGTCCTATTATTGAGCATAGTCTGGCCGAGAGGTGCAAAGGTGAACGGCAATAAGGCACTGGAGTGATGAACCAGCCTCGCTGTCTCTGCCTGGCTGACTCTCCACTGGGATTCTCTGCCCCTGACCATTTTACGGGCGATAACTCACTGGCTCCTCTGCTCATATGGTGGGGGAGATATTTTGTGAGCTATACTTGGCCATGTCTCAGGTTAGTACATTAGTGGTCTGTTGATAACCCTTGTTGGGTCTGTGCTTTGGTAAATGGGTGGGATTATATCCAGCCTGATTGGCCCTGTTCAAGGGTAACTTTGGACGGGCCACAGTGTTCCCCAACCCACTCTGTTTCAGTCTCCAGTATCTATGCTACCCTATGTGGCGGTGGGCTCGGGTCAGTCTGTCCTATCTGCTGTACAGAGTGGTGTTAGGCATACTCCCTCTAATTCTCCTCTCTCTCTTTATGTCCCCCCTCCCCATCCCGGAGAACCTGAGCCCCAGGACCATGCCTCAGGACTACCTGGCCTGATGACTCCCGTCTGTCCCTGTCCCTAGTCCACCTAGTAGTGCTGCCAATCTAGTTCTAGTGTTTCTACCTTCGGTTATGGAACCCCAACCTGTTTTTTACCAAATGTGTTACCTTGTTCCGGACCTGCTGTTTCAACCCTGTCTCACTCTCACTTTCTCTCTTGGACCTGCTCTCTGAACCTCTGAATGCTCGGCTATGAAAAGCCAACTGACATTTACTCCTGTGGTGTTGAACTGTTTTACCTTCTAACCATTCCACTTTGCTTCGTGCCTAAGAACAGCACTTAGCAGTGGTATATTGACCTTTATAAACAGGGTGGTTCAAGCCCTGAATTCTGATTGGTATATCAGACCGTATACCAAGGGTATGACAAAACATTTATTTTTACTGCTCTAATTACATTGGTAACCAGTATTTAATAGCAATAAGGCACCTCGGGGGTTTGTGGTATATGACCAATATACCACGGCTAGGGGCTGTATCCTGGCACTCCGCCTTGCGTTGTGCATAAGAACAGCCCTTAGCCGTGGTATATTGGCCATATACCACAAACCCCTGAGATGCCTTATTGCTATTAAAACTGGTTACCAACGTAATTAGAGCATTAAACCGGGCCATCAACCGGGCCTTATTGCTTAATTATACCAAACCGCCTTACACTGTCACATCTACTCCTGCTCCTCCCCTCCGGTGTGTGACATCACCGGAACACTAACCACCGGTCCTGGGAATCATCATTACGCAAACCTGGCACTCATCATTATGCGCAACTGGTAGTCAGCATTATGATTCACACCTGGAATTCATTGTAGGTCCCTTCCCTTTGTTCACTCCTCAAGTTGGCATTATTCCTGTTCTGTTATAATCTCCACCCGGCACAGTCAGAAGAGGACTGGCCACCCCACATAACCTGGTTCCTCTCTAGGTTTCTTCCTAGGTTTTGGCCTTTCCAGGGAGTTTTTCCTAGCCACCGTGCTTCTACACCTGCATTGCTTGCTGTTTGGGGTTTTAGGCTAGGTTTCTGTACAGCACTTTGAGATATCAGCTGATGTACGAAGGGCTATATAAATACATTTTATTTGATTTGATTTGATTTTTCATGCATCTCACCACTGTTACACCGTCTTGTTTCATGTTTGTTGTTTATTAAATGTTTCACCTGCACCTTGACTCAGTGTCATTGTTACAGAATACCAACTCAAACCATGGAAGCAGCAGGCAATTAAAATCTCAGACGGTCAATGAACAGGGTTCTCTTTAATATCAACACCATGACCAGCTGGCATAACTGGGATCAGCTTTGGAGGAGGTTCTTCACAGTGTGCAACGTCTCAAACACACCCGGGAGGCGTTGCCTTCATCCAGCGGAGGATAATCTACAACCAGTCGACCCAGTGAGAAAGTACATCAGCCCATTCATCAACCCGCTCAAGTCAGCGATGCCCATGTATCCCTCCCGGATAAATAATGACGTTACACCATCCAAATGCCGTGGCTTCCTACTTCAGTGCTCACTCTAGTTTTTGCATCAGAGGGGAGCTCCCACCACCGAGAGGTACACAGTAATTTCTCTGCAGACTGGGCGAGCGTTGGAATGGTTTACGGATGTCTGGGAGAGAGGAGAGGAGGAGCTGGATTTATGAGGGTTTCGTGGCGCTGTTTAAATTTATTTTTGATAATTCTCCGGAGGACAGAGAGGAAAGTGAACGGCTACCGCATTTACGGAAGGGAATCCAGACAGCTGCTGAGTACGTGCTCACCTTTCAGACTATAGCAGCATCCAGTGGGTGGAATGAGCCAGCACTTCGCACGCTATTTAGAAGAGGTTTGTGAAGAGGTCCAGACGGAACTGGCCTGTCGAGACAGCAAACTCACCTTGGACACACTCATTGAGATGGCCTCCATCTGGATAACCTACTTCGGGAGCGCCAGTAATCTCATAATTTCTCTCTCTCCCTAAGTGAATACTCGGCATCAGAGCCAGAACCCGTGGAGGTAGGGTTCACTCGTCTCCCCGCGGCAGAGCGCTGCAGACGGATACAGCTGGGGCGCTGTCTATACTGTGGACAAGGAGGGCATGAGCTCCAGAGGTGTCCGGCATGTCCAAATCCAGGATCCACAAGAGCAGAGGGACGGTCACGTGAGACTCCAGCGCCTAGGGCAGGAGTGAATATTCCATCTTCATCACTGTCTGCTATGCCCTTTTTGGTGTCCATTATGCTGCCTAACTGTCCCTCATGTACTGTGTCAACAGCGTTAGTGGATTCCGGTACCACTGGGAACTTTATTGACCAGACCCTTGTCTCGTCTCTTAACATCAACTCATACCTGCTCTCCTCTCCTTTCCCGATTCAAGTCCTGGATAGTCGGCCTCTTGGGTCCGGAACCGTCACCCACATCACTCAACCACTCACCCTCACTGTGTAGTCCACTCATCAGGAAAACATCCACTTCTTCATCACCAGTGCACCAGTTCACAAGATCATTCTTGGCCTCCCTTGGCTTCAACGCCATAACCCTATCATTTCATGGTCGAGGTTGAGAATCACAGACTGGTCACCTGAATGCCGGAGGACCTGCTTCCCTGTCCCCTGTGGTTCCACGTCGGGTTGAGAGTCCTGTGGTTGCCCTTCAGCCCAACATCCCGGAGGTATACCAGGATCTCCAAGACCCGCGCCACCTGTCTTCCTCCTCATCGCCCCTGGGACTGCGCCATTGACCTGCTTGCTGGTGCAATACCTCCGCACAGAAGAATCTACCCTCTGTCTGTGGCTGAGACCCAGGCCATAAAGGATTACATCCAAGAGGCGCTCCAACAAGGTTGCATCCTCACGTCCACTTCCCCTGTGTCTGCTGGTTTCTTCTTTGTGGACAAGAAGGATGGAGGTTTACACACATGCCTTGACTACAGAGGACCCAATGAACTTACCACGAAGTATCAGTACCCTCTCCCTCTGGTGCCGACAGCAATCGAACAGCTCTTCGGGGCCCGGTTCTTCAGCAAACTGGACCTGCGGGGTGCTTATAATCTCATTCGGGAGGGGGATGAGTGGAAGACAGCGGTCAGCAGGATGTCTGGCCACTACGAGTACTTGGAGATGCCATTTGGCTTAGCCAATGCTCCGTCAGTGTTCCAGGCATTCATGAATGAGGTGTTCAGGGACATGCTCGGATGCCAGATGGTCGTGTATACATCCTGGTCTACTCGGCTACCCTGGAGGATCACATCATTCACGTTCACGTTCGAGCAGTCCTCTTGGCTAACCACCTGTTCGTCAATGCTGAGAAGTGTCAATTCCATCAGAAGGCTGTATCCTTCCTAGTGTACCAAATCAGCCCACAGGGAGTAAGGATGGATGACAAGAAGGTAGATGCGGTTAGGTCACGGCCAGTGCCAACCACCATAAAGGGGTTACAACGTTTTTGGGGTTTGCCAACTTCTACCGCCGCTTCATCAGGAACTTCAGCTCCATCGCCTCTGCACTCACCTCTCTCCTCAAGGGTGGGCCTCATACATTGGTGTGGAGCCCAGCAGCCAACTAGGCCTTTCGTCTCCTCAAGGGATATTTCACCTCCGCCTCATTGCTCAAACACCCAGATCCCACGATATACTTTGTGGTTGAGGTAGACATGTCAGAGGTGGGCGTGGGGGCAGTTTTGTCTCAACGACAGGGTAACCCATTGAAATTGTATCCATGTGCATTCTTCTCTTTCCCCCACAGAAACCTTCCCCCACAGAGAGGAAATACAATGTTGGCAATTGTGAGCTCCCGGCGGGGAAGTTGGCATTAGAGGAGTGGAGACACTGGCTGGAGGGTGCCAAGGAACCTTTCGTCATGCTCACCGACCATGAGTACATACGGACAGCGTGGAGACTGAATCCGCGCCAAGCCAGGTGTGCACTTTTCTTCACCAGGTTCGACTTCACGCTGACCTATCGCCCAGGTTCCAAGAACATCAAGGCTGATGCCCTGTCCTGTATCTACGATTCGGGAGAGGGTCCTGTCCAGAGTGCACCTATAATCCCATCGTCTCGAGTCGTAGGTCCAGTGGCCTGGAACACAGAGAGGGAGCCCACAACCCTGAACTGTCCTCCTGAGTGCATCTACGTTCCCACATGGATAAGGGATCGACTGCTGACCTAGGCGGTTTCAGCACTATTCTGGTGGTAGTGGATAGATTTTCTAAGTCATGTTGTTTAATACCTGGTTCATCCTCTCCACTTGCCCGTTGGACTGAGGCCGTTACCCGGGAAGTGAGGCTGACCGTGACTCTGAGCTTCTCCATGAAGGCCCTCCATACTCGTGATGTGAATTGGGGGCCACAGTCGGAGACGATGTCCTCTGGAAGGCCATAATGACGGAAGACCTGCTGGAAGAGTGCATTCAGCGACCTCAAGAGCAGTGGGGAGACCAGGAAGAGAGTAGCTGGGGAGGTTCCTGAGGAGTCACTGTCAGGACCGACATCAGTTCCGGCGCACATCAGTGTGGAGAGACACTCAAGTGAGACTCCAGCGCGCCTTCCATTGTCAAAAAGAACAGGCAGACCGCTACCGCAGTGAGACCCCTGTGTTCCGCTCTGGGGATCGAGTCTGGCTCTCTACCAGGTACCTCCCACTCTGCCTGCCCTGCAAGAAACTGAGCCCCTGATTTGTCAGGCCGTTCAAGATTCTCTGGAGGGTCAACGAGGTGACATATAGGTTACAACAGGGGGTACTGTCACGTCTACTCCTGCTCCTCCCCTGCGACGTCGCCGGAATACTAACCACCGGTCTTGGCAGTAATCACTACGCACACCTGGACCGCATTACCTCCCTTTATTATGTCCCATCCCTTTGTTCATTCCTCAGTTGGTATTGCTCCTGTTTTCATGTATCTCGCCACTGTTACGCTGTCTTGTTTCATGTCTGTTATTTTATTAAACGTTTCACCTGCACCTACTTCTCGACTCACAGCGTCATCGTTCAACAGACCTTATTGCCTAATATATATATATATATATATATATACAAATTCAGATTCCAAGATGGCGTAGCAGTAAGTTGTCCTGTCGTATCGTCTCTCTGTAAATATAGTCTCTTTTTCGTTTGAGATATTTTTAGATATTTTTTTTCTTCGCATATCTTTAAAAACATTTTGCTAAACCTAAGCTTCCAAATACTCTTCTGCAACCCGCCAATGTAGCTACTTTTCCTAAAGTAGTTATATTTACTTCGGAACCGGACCCCCTCAACTGAAGCTAGACAGCTAACTACCAGCCATGCTAGCGGTCTTCAGCTAACCGGTCATCAACTAACCTTTAGCTCGGAAAGCTCTCGCCAGTTCGAACAACGCGACGCTAACCAGAGCATAACGGACCTATTTTAAAAAATTACCCCCGGATTCCCACCACAAACGGAACATTCTTCAGCTGGATCTTCGCAACTAGCTGTCGAGCTAAACAGCAACCCTGGTTGATTACTCCTGGCTAGCGTTTCCACCCACGTAGCTTGAAGCTAGCCCGGCCAGAGCTCCTAGCATACTCCTGGGCTACAATACCTTGACTACAACCGGTCTATCGATATCACTGCATGAAGAGGAATAAACAGACTCACCCCTACCTTGTTTACCCCGGCCTGCTAATCTGTTAGCTTGTTAGCACAGGCCTGCTAACCGTCTGCATCGCCGCGTCCCAAAAACACAGTGGCCCATATGTACTCTATCTCTTCCCGATTAAAAAAAAAAGTGTTTATACCTTCCGGAAACCTGCCTCACCCAATGTGATACGGAATCGCTATTATCTTTATTTTTAGAACACACGCAAGAACCTCCAGAAGCTAACCAGCTAGCTAGCTACAAGCTATTTAGTCATTGTTAGTTTTCTTAACCTGGATAACACTCGCCAGCCCAGCCCCCCCTGCCCCATCCACCGCTGCCCCCTGGACTCTGATCACTTGGCTACATAGCTGATGCACGCTGGACTGTCCATTAATCACGGTACTCCATTCTGCTTGTTTGTTTTATCTGTCGGCCGAGTTGCCTAGTCAATGCCATGTCACCTGCTGTTGTTATGCTAGCTGATTAGCTGTTGTCTCACCCACTGTTTTAGCTAGCTTTCCCAATTCAACACCTGTGTTTACTGTATGCCTCGCTGTATGTCTCTCTCAAATGTCAATATGCCTTGTATACTGTTGCTCAGGTTAGTTATCATTGTTTTAGTTCACAATGGAGACCCTAGTCCTATTCCTCATACCCCTGATACCTCCTTTGTCTCACCTCCCACATATGCGGTGACCTCACCCATTACAACCAGCATGTCCAGAGATAAAACCTCTCTCATCATCACCCAGTGCCTGGGCTTACCTCCGCCGTACCCGCACCCCACCATACCCCTGTCTGTGCATTATGCCCTGAATATATTCTACCATGCCCAGAAACCTGCTCCTCTTATTCTCTGTCCCCAACGCTCTAGGCGACCAGTTTTGATAGCCCTTAGCCGCACCCTCATACTACTCCTTCTCTGTTCCGCGGGTGATGTGGAGGTAAACCCAGGCCCTGCATGTCCCCAGGCACCCTCATTTGTTGACTTCTGTGATCGAAAAAGCCTTGGTTTCATGCATGTCAACATTAGAAGCCTCCTCCCTAAGTTTGTTTTACTCACTGCTTTAGCACACTCTGCTAACCCTGATGTCCTTGCCATGTCTGAATCCTGGCTCAGGAAGGCCACCAAAAATTCAGAGATTTCCATACCCAACTATAACATCTTCCGTCAAGATAGAACTGCCAAAGGGGGAGGAGTCGCAGTCTACTGCAGAGATAGCCTGCAAAGTAATGTCATACTTTCCAGGTCCATACCCAAACAGTTCGAACTACTAATTCTGAAAATTACTCTCTCCAGAAATAAGTCTCTCACTGTTGCCGCCTGCTACAGACCCCCCTCAGCTCCCAGCTGTGCCCTGGACACCATTTGTGAATTGATTGCCCCCCATCTAGCTTCTGAGTTTGTTCTGTTAGGTGACCTAAACTGGGATATGCTTAACACCCCGGCAGTCCTACAATCTAAGCTAGATGCCCTCAATCTCACACAAATCATCAAGGAACCCACCAGGTACAACCCTAACTCTGTAAGCAAGGGCACCTCATAGACGTCATCCTGACCAACTGGCCCTCCAAATACACCTCCGCTGTCTTCAACCAGGATCTCAGCGACCACTGCCTCATTGCCTGTATCCGCTACGGTGCCGCAGTCAAACGACCACCCCTCATCACTGTCAAACGCTCCCTAAAACACTTCTGTGAGCAGGCCTTTCTAATCGACCTGGCCCGGGTTTCCTGGAAGGACATTGACCTCATCCCGTCAGTTGAGGATGCCTGGTCATTCTTTAAGAGTAACTTCCTCACCATATTAGATAAGCATGCTCCGTTCAAAAAATGCAGAACTAAGAACAGATAGAGCCCTTGGTTCACTCCAGACCTGACTGCCCTCGACCAGCACAAAAACATCCTGTGGCGGACTGCAATAGCATCGAACAGTCCCTGCGATATGCAACTGTTCAGGGAAGTCAGGAACCAATACACGCAGTCAGTCAGGAAAGCTAAGGCCAGCTTCTTCAGGCAGAAGTTTGCATCCCGTAGCTCCAACTCCAAAAAGTTCTGGGACACTGTGAAGTCCATGGAGAACAAGAGCACCACCTCCCAGCTGCCCACTGCACTGAGGCTAGGGAACACGGTCACCACCGACAAATCCATGATTATCGAAAACTTCAACAAGCATTTCTCAACGGCTGGTCATGCCTTCCGCCTGGCTATTCCTACCTCGGCCAACAGCTCCGCCCCCCCCCGCAGCTCCTCACCCAAGCCTCTCCAGGTTCTCCTTTACCCAAATCCAGATAGCAGATGTTCTGAAAGAGCTGCAAAACCTGGACCCGTATAAATCCGCTGGGCTTGACAATCTGGACCCTCTATTTCTGAAACTATCCGCCGCCATTGTCGCAACCCCTATTACCAGCCTGTTCAACCTCTCTTTCATATCATCTGAGATCCCCAAGGATTGGAAAGCTGCCGCAGTCATCCCCCTCTTCAAAGGGGGAGACACCCTGGACCCAAACTGTTACAGACCTATATCCATTCTGCCCTGCCTATCAAAGGTCTTCGAAAGCCAAGTCAACAAACAGGTCACTGACCATCTCGAATCCCACCGTACCTTCTCCGCTATGCAATTCCGAGCCGGTCACGGGTGCACCTCAGCCACACTCAAGGTACTAAACGACATCATAACCGCCATCGATAAAAGACAGTACTGTGCAGCCGTCTTCATCGACCTTGCCAAGGCTTTCGACTCTGTCAATCACCATATTCTTATCGGCAGACTCAGTAGCCTCGGTTTTTCGGATGACTGCCTTGCCTGGTTCACTAATTACTTTGCAGACAGAGTTCAGTGTGTCAAATCGGAGGGCATGTTGTCCGGTCCTCTGGCAGTCTCTATGGGGGTGTCACAGGGTTCAATTCTCGGGCCGACTCTTTTCTCTGTGTATATCAATGATGTTGCTCTTGCTGCGGGCGATTCCCTGATCCACTTCGACACCATTCTATACACTTTCGACCCGTCATTGGACACTGTGCTATCTAACCTCCAACCTCCAATCGAGCTTCAATGCCATACAACACTCATTCCGTGGCCTCCAACTGCTCTTAAACGCTAGTAAAACCAAATGCATGCTTTTCAACCGATCGCTGCCTGCACCCGCTTGCCCGACTAGCATCACCACACTGGATGGTTCCGACCTTGAATATGTGGACACCTATAAGTACCTAGGTGTCTGGCTAGACTGCAAACTCTCCTTCCAGACCCATATCAAACATCTCCAATCGAAAATCAAATCAAGAGTCGGCTTTCTATTCCGCAACAAAGCCTCCTTCACTCACGCTGCCAAGCTTACCGTAGTAAAACTGACTATCCTACCGATCCTCGACTTCGGCGATGTCATCTACAAAATTGCTTCCAACACTCTTCTCAGCAAACTGGATGCAGTTTATCACAGTGCCATCCGTTTTGTCACTAAAGCACCTTATACTACCCACCACTGCGACTTGTATGCTCTAGTCGGCTGGCCCTCACTACATATTCGTTGCCAGACCCACTGGCTCCAGGTCATCTACAAGGCCATGCTAGGCAAAGCTCCGCCTTATCTCAGCTCACTGGTCATGATGGCAACACCCATCCGTAGCACGCGCTCCAGCAGGTGTATCTCATTGATCATCCCTAAAGCCAACACCTCATTCGGTCGCCTTTCGTTCCAGTACTCTGCTGCCTGTGACTGGAACGAATTGCAAAAATCGCTGAAGTTGGAGACTTTTATCTCCCTCACCAACTTCAAACATCAGCTATCTGGGCAGCTAACCGATCGCTGCAGCTGTACATACTCTATTGGTAAATAGCCCACCCATTTTCACCTACCTCATCCCCACAGTTTTTATTTATTTACTTTTCTGCTCTTTTGCACAAGAATATCTCTACCTGTACATGATCATCTGATCATTTATCACTCCAGTGTTAATCTGCAATATTGTAATTATTCGCCTACCTCCTCATGCCTTTTGCACACATTGTATATAGACTCCCCTTTTTTCTCTACTGTGTTATTGACTTGTTAATTGTTTACTCCATGTGTAACTCTGTGTTGTCTGTTCACACTGCTATGCTTTATCTTGGCCAGGTCGCAGTTGCAAATGAGAACCTGTTCTCAACTAGCCTACCTGGTTAAATAAAGGTGAAATAAAAAATCAAATAAAAAAATTGTTTGATACAATGCTTTACTGTATTTGATTTGTTTCCTAGGCATGTTGCAAGAATCTCATTGTCTATTCTAGGGATTCTATATTTTATTTCTATATGTACATTTTCATCTTCTCAAAAGGTTGACAGGAGTGCTATCTGAAGGGCTCAACTAATTGCAGAGCAGAGAATTTGATACAGTTTCAGAGCAAATTATGGCCCAGGTGAGAGAGGAGTTTTTCAGGAGTGTCCCAATCCTCATAAATAGATGTACTGTCCTCGTTTCCATTCCTTCATGAAGATACAGGTACATGGAAGGTAACAGAAGTCTGATGGCAACATATCCAGCCATTTAACCTTTAGTATCAGTAGTGATGTAACAGAGGCTAAAAGGGAGGATCTTCACAAACATAAGGAACAGCCAGTGCAGACATTAAAGACACAAATCAACCTTATAAAGCCATAATTAAAATCCAATACCTTTGAATATCAACAGGAATATTAGTTTTAGGGAGGAACTTTGGATCTTTGCTATAGATTTGCTATGGCTCTTTGACAGTGATGTACTGTCTAATCAATAAAGTGAAAGAAAACCTTGTGACAACACTTATTCAAATTGTGACAAATTGTGACAACACTTATACAAATGAGTAAATGGCCATCAGATCATTTCCTGTGATCACATCTTTGTACAGCATTTGTCATCCATGTTGTTTTTATTTTAATTGTTTAATTTAAATTTAATTTAAATTCATTTATTATTATTTTTTACCCGTTTTTCTCCCCAATTTCATGGTATCCAATTGTTTAGTAGCTACTATCTTGTCTCATCGCTACAACACCCGTACGGGCTCGGGAGATACGAAGGTTGACAGTCATGCGACCTCCGATACACAACCCAACCAAGCCGTGCTGCTTCTTAAAACACAGCGCCATCCAACCCGGAAGGCAGCCGCACCAATGTGTCGGACGAATCACCGTGCACCTGGCAACCTTGGCTAGCGCGCACTGCACCCGGCCCGCCACAGGAGTCGCTAGTGCACGATGAGACAAGGATTTCCCTACCGGCCAAACCCTCCCTAACCCGGACGACGCTAGGCCAATTGTGCGTCGCCCCACGGACCTCCCGGTCGCAGCCGGTTACGACAGAGCCTGGGCACGAATCCAGAGTCTCTGGTGGATCCATGTTGTTTTTAGATACAGGCAGAGATCACCAAGAGTTGGTACAGCATTGGTGCTTTCAACGCCAGGGTTGTGTGTTCGATACCCACAGAGAACCAGTATGGAGAAATAAGACGTAACAACATGGATACACTCACTAAACCTGTCTCTCCTTTCTGGGGAGGTTCCCATTGCTTGGAAGACAGAGTTTGTCCTTTATTTAAAGGGGGAGATCAAGCTGATCCTAACTGTTATAGGCCTATTTCTATTTTGCCCTATTAATCAAAAGTGTTGGAAAAACTGACTGACTTTCTGGATGTCTATGGTATTCTCTCTGGTATGCAATCTGCTTTCTGCTCAGGTTATGGATGTGTCACTGCGACCTTAAAGGTCCTAAATGACGTCACCATAATTTCTTTGTTAAAGATCCATAATCAATCAAAGCCAGAAACCATGCTTCTAGGCTAGGATAACAACAAACCTATTTACTGTCTGATGAGAAACCATGAATGATTTAATATGCAATAAGTACAACTTCTATTTCTCTATAAACACAGAGCTTTGAATGTGTGAATTCAAGCTAAATGAATGGTTTCTGAACATTATTGAATATGTTCATGCTAAACAAATGTTCAAAATGTATTTTATTTAAAAATGCAATATCAACATTCTATAATTTAAATTATGTCAAACGATGTGATGAAACGGCTCAGAAGTTAATTGTAGAATTCTTGCAGTGTAACAAATATAACTTCCACAAGGTATTTTCTCTTCACTGAAAACATAACTCATGGTAGACTTGAGTTTAAAAAAGTGTAGAAAATTGATATTTTCTATATCTGTCACTTACATGTTGGCTCTGATTTATGCATCATGATATAAAACAACAAAGCGAATGGGATAAACAAAAAAACAAACAAATACAGTGTGTTGATTGCACAACAGACCCAAATAAACAGACCGTTCAAGCTAAGCACTATGCCACGATATGCAGGCATCACTCCATGGAACACATAGCTGTGTGTGTTCCAGTTATTTCAATGGTTTCCTCTACTCATTCCCACTAATGTGGCTCAGACCAGTGGTCATAAAGCAAAGGAGACATAGGCCTAGGAAACCATTTCAGATGTATTGAGACGTGGCCTCACACAGATTTGATCATCATGCGGCTCGCTCGGGCCGAGTATGGAGCAGGTCCTTTCCAGGTTGCCCAGTGGAGGCCGGAGGCCCAGCCGATGTGTTCGCCGGCGGGGTGCCAGTCTCCGTTCAGGCTGGCAGAGCCACAGCGACTGTACCACCATCCTCCTCCTCCCTCCGAGAAGCTGCACTCGTCCTCGGCGATGTCGCCAAAGATGCAGGGTGAGCAGCCGTCGTTGTCCTTGTCGGTTGTGCTGAAGCCAAAGCCGTTCTGGTCAATGCCGGCGTATTTCCCACGGATGGCATCACCTACGGGGAGGGAGGAAGAGAGAATACTGCAGTTCTACTTCACTCTTGATTGTATTGACTTCCAAAGCATACACCATTTAAGAATATCAACCCAGCATACATATCATATGACATATGTGTGATGTGTAGAAGTCCTATTGCTGACACCAAATGTGAAATAACTATAACACTGAAGTAAATAATATGACCCCTGTCTCCTTGTGCTGTTGAAATGAACTGTTACCTGCGTTGCCCTTGTAGGCTCCAACGTTCAGCTTGTAGCTCTCCTCCTCCGTGCCCAGACGGAAGTCACGGTACTCAGCGAAGGCAGTGCCCCCTTCAAAGTCCCACAAGTTGACCCGCATAGTCGAACTCCGCCCCCTGCCCCCCTTGGTTAGAGCAAACACCTTACTCAGACCCAGCCAGTGGTCCTCTAGGAAACAACAGGGAAGAGAACTGAATTGAGAAGTGAAAAACAGACAGTTTAGGGAACCCTCTATAAGTTGCCTTAGAGGTAATATATTATAGACAAAAATTCATTTAAATTTGGCCAACATTGCCTCAGCAAATTACAGAGTTTACAGAATTAGTTGCTGGTGAAATGTGAGGTGCTCAGAGGGACCCTTCATTACTCCGTAGATTCCCAAAGCCTTGTTTGTACACTGCCCACTTCCTGTTGAAAAGAACCTCTGCCCCGGTGCGCCTTTGAAAGACGGTCCAGCCTCCATCTGCCAGCATCTCACAATACACCTGTATACAACATCAATGTACTTTTGAATCAACACATTTTTTTTTGTGAACAAAAAGGGTCCAAGAATGGAACTGTGTAGAACTTCAGTAACTCTGGCAAGCCTGGCGACACCTTCAACATTCCAGTTTTACTGCCCCTGTGTGGCTGTGCAACCAAATGACAACTGTAGATATAGTACCTGGCCTATATATTTAGATGTTTCCATACCATAAAGGGGGATGTGACTCCTGCAGGCTGAATGACATACACCCCACTGGTGGCTCGAGGGGAGAGAGCTTTGATCTGTGTGCAATCTGTCCCTGAAACAAGCAAACACCCATGCACATACAGTACACAAACTCTCGTCTTTACAATGTAAGTGATTTAAAAAAAATAGCTAACACATACCTTGAACAACTAAAGGTGTTTTTTGGCCCTGTACAAAACCAGCAGATAAGTAATGGTTACTCCCATGCTTAAAGGAATAACATGTTTCTCTGTTTTTCAGTGCTGACTGACTGTATATTTACCTGAGTCTGGTCAGTGAGGCAGATGAGACAGACCACCAGTCCACAAAAAAATATCCTATTCCACATTTTATCCAATTTTCTGAGAGACAGAGGGAGAGATGAAAATGTCATTTTAATTACTTTTTCTTCTGCTGTTTCCTTATTATCCCTGTTTGACCCAACATTGTAAAAATGCAATGTTTCCTAAATTGTATCCTGTACAGGTCCTAAATAGAAAAGTCATGTCAAACATAATGAATATCCTTAGACCCAGATCTATCTCTTAGTAGTATTCGGTGTGTGTTAGTATGATTATTGCGCCATCAGTAACCTGTCCACATCTGAAACCACACTGGTCCCCTACACAAGTAAACATTTGTTGTAGGCCATTCATGCAAGTAAATTACTTTTTCTGTCTCCTCTAAATGTGATTATGTACAAAACCAAAAATTGAGAAACAGTCAGAGCTACTGTACTTTTGTTATAAAACTCAAACATTTGCAGAGAACTTGAAACATCACCATATCCACTCCATTAACAAAACAGTAAACACCATACATGTACCCAAATAAGGGAAAAGGACAAATTATAGATCATTTTTTTGTTATGCTGCCATCACTAGACATTTCACACAGGATAAATATTATGCATAATACATCACATAATATAATATTATAATCGCAAATTTGAAATTGTCATCGTGTGATTCACATATGTAGAGAAAACCTACCTCCTCCCGTGTATTCCTTTATGGTGTATCGTCTACAACCAGTCAGTTTAAAGTTCATTCAGAGAGGATTTCTTGTAAGCCTTTATTTATTGACTCAAGCACCGCCTTCTGCACACACCCTGACTCCACGTTTCCAGTTTCGTGTTGTCAGATTCCTCAAAGTATCACAGACAGTGCTCACAGACAGGGAGATTTCACTTAAGGACCAATGGAAGGTTCTAAAATGTGAAAACTCCTCCCAACCGGGGCACCGGGCCATGCAAAATTATCTTGCTTGCGGAAAAACACTCCCCCACACCTTGCTTGTGCTAATGTTATTGTGGGCAATCCCTGTTACTCAGAACCCCAGCTCCAAAGCAAACACATCTTGACATTCCAATACTGGACTTCACAGGAAATTACAAACAGCCAGGAATACACACAGCACAGTCCAATGAACAATGAATCAAGTAAAAGAACGGACACTTTTGTTACCAACTCCATATGTGTATATCTCTCAAATGCCTTTAGATATATCCTATTCAAAAACAATTGCAGTGTTTCAAAAGGAATTGTTTCCTAACTACTAGCGCCACCCTCTGGTCCAGGTAAGAACAACCATTGGATAGGAGAACTACAGGATTAAAATGAATACAACCAGGAAACACCTGTAGTACTGTGCCTGATTTATGTAACAAGGCTATGGCCATAGCTCTAGGTTCACTCTACTACAGTACATCTATTAGTTAGACTGTCTCTTGTGGGTTGGTTGTAGCAATCAGGACAGTCAGATCAAGCCCTCTTATGATAACACTCCAAGTGAGGATAATAAAATGTGGCACATCGGCTGCGTTCTGAGCACTGTTCTGTATGTACTATCAATATGAAACAAACGTACAGCAATATCTACATTCTGAAAAGAAATGTGAATCAAATCCAGAAGAATTTAAAGATACAGCTGAATATAAAGTAATGATAGGTTTATTTAAATGTTTGCTGTTTTCACAGAGTAAGTTATCAATACGCAATTCAAAACCTGCTGTACATAAATATTTGCATAAATATTTTTTAAATACACATCAAAGTTCAGAAAAAAATATTTTAAAGCATTTTTTCCCACTTTCAACACATCACATAATATAAATTAACATAACATTGTGTGAAACCTTGCCTCTTGTATAAATATTTATTATTAAGATATACACTATTTTATTTATGGATTCAAGAGATTGTGTGTAGATACGTTCTAAGATGAAGACCATTTGCGGGTGTTAGCAAGATGATCAATGATTATGTTTCTGAATGTATGAGTTTATTTGATTACATCTCTTCATTCATGCATACACTACATGGTGTGTGTGAAATAATCTAAATATATGCAAATGTCAAGAGTGTGTGTGTGTGTGTGTGTGTGTGTGTGTGTGTGTGTGTGTGTGTGTGTGCGTGCGTGCGTGCGTGCGTGCGTGCGTGCGTGCGTGCGTGAGTGCGTGCGTGCGTGTGCGTGTGTGTGTGTGTGTGAATAGACACACAGTCAGGGTGCTCCTGGTCTCTCCAACACAGACAGGTCACTGACTGATTACCCGAGTCTTCATTCACCATCAGTTTATTCTACTGATTGACATCCAGGAGCATTCTGAAGTATACAAACTACCTCCCTTGACATTAACCCAACTGACTCAGAACAAAGAGAAGGGTTACATCATTGAAAAGCGGAATGGACCTAGAACAGTGCCCTGAGGAACACCATCTACATCCTTCTCCGCTGTCAGTTGAGTTTTGGGGTCAGGGAGGCACTATGATGATCAGGTGACACAGATCACTCTTGCTCATACAGGAGGCTTGCTGTCATATGGGACACAATTTTGGTTTCCATCTGTCCTCCCCTCGTCCTTCCTTCCCTCTTTGTCTTTCTCCATCCCTTTCTGGTCCCTCTCTCCAAATGTTTTAGGCCCACCAGGTAGTTCTGACTCAGGTTGGGCAGAGTAGGGATTCACTAGAACATTTAGAACTCTGCAGACCTGAGAGAATGAACAAGAGTTGATTTAACATAATGAGCAATCATATACAGGGTTGGGTACTAACGGATTACATGTAACAGGGATGACTTAATTTGGCTACAAAAATAAACTAATCAACCCAGGTTACAAAAAAAATCAATAATAATGGGATTACAGTTCGTCTTAAAATCAGCTGATTACATTTTGGATTACTTCAACTAATATCAAGATATGAGCTGCATGTGTTTGACTCAAGCACACTGAAGTAGCAGATTTTTACATTTTAAGCAGATGCTCTTATCCTGAGAGACTCACATAATAGCATAATAGAGTCAAGTGCCTTGCTCAAGGGCACATGAGATTTTCAGTTGGCTCGTGGATTTGAACCATCGACCTTCCGGTTTCTAGCACAACGTTCTTAACTGCTAGGCTACCTGCCGTTAAACATTACATTACATTTAAGTCATTTAGCAGACGCTCTTTTCCAGAGCGACTTACAAATTGTTGCATTCACCTTATGACATCCAGTGGAACAGCCACTTTACAATAGTGCATCTAAATATTTTAAGGGGGGGAGGGGCGGTGAGAAGGATTACTTTATCCTATCCTAAGTATTCCTTAAAGAGGTGGGGTTTCAGGTGTCTCCGGAAGGTGGTGATTGACTCCGCTGTCCTGGCGTCGTGAGGGAGTTTGTTCCACCATTGGGGAGCCAGAGCAGCGAACAGTTTTGACTGGGCTGAGCGGGAACTGTACTTCCTCAGTGGTAGGGAGACGAGCAGGCCAGAGGTGGATGAACGCAGTGCCCTTATTTGGGTGTAGGGCCTGATCAGAGCCTGGAGGTACTGAGGTGCCGTTCCCCTCACAGCTCCGTAGGCAAGCACAACAACCCGGAAGTCACCATTCAGTTGGAATGGAAGCTTTTCCCAGCTGTTCGAATGTATTTTAAATCTCCAAATCGGCCAAGTTCTCTCCTTTTTAAAAACTAAAAACATCAGACCCCCACTTCCTGAAAACTGAGTCATCCCAAATTTCATCAGGATCGTTGGGTCAAAATGATTTTTTGGGTTAGTTAGCCTCATTCTGTTAATTTCCCAAGTACTGGGATGACACACATGACAAATAAGCTGCTTATTAAGCTAAACCTCTAGTTTCAGTAGAAATGAGTACACTAAAATCTACCTGTCTGCTTTTCAGATAGATCTACGTGTTTTGCAAATTTAGAATAGTCCACGTTCAAAGTATTTGCACAATTAATCATCCAACTCATGAAATAATCTGATTACTCGGTGAATGCACCAATTTGTAAGTCGCTCTGGATAAGAGCGTCTGCTAAATGACTTAAATGTTAAATGTAAATGTACTCCTTGATCTGTTATATCTGTCTTTTGACGTCTTTATCATAGTAGACTGTTATGGGTCAGATATACATAGCTGGGTCAGACATTCAGATAAACATTTCCTCTTTTACTGGCCATGATCTGCTTGGTGGCTGGGTGGAATAGGCCCATTGCACAACCAAAGAATGAGTGTTGGGAATGCTTTCCTTGGAACCTGACAGTGCAGCTGACCTTTTAGCAGTGATGCCATTTCATCAAGAAGAGGCATAAGGCAGCTGAGCCAGCACTTGCTTAAAGACATCTGCAGCATAAACTCAGGATGCTGGCTAACCAAAGAAGTATTGCAAAAGTAATCAGATTATGTTACTCATTTCGAGTAATCCAATGGATTACATTACTAATGATTCATTGTTGCGTAATTTGTAATCAGTTACTGATTACATTTTTCAAGTAATCAGCCCAACCATGGATATGCAGTACAGTGAGCTCCAAAAGTGTTGGGACAGTGACACATTTGTTTATTTTTGGATCTGTACTCCAGCACTTTGGATTTTGCTATGAGATTAAAGTGCAGACTGTCGGCTTTAATTTGAGGGTATTCTCATCCATATTGGGTGATCGTTTAGAAATTCCAGCACTTTTGTACATGATCCCTCCATTTTAGGGGGGCAAAAGTATTGGAACAAATTATCTTAAGTGTATTAAAGAGGTCAAAAGTTGAATATGTGGTCCCATATTCCTAGCACAGAATATTCCTAGCAATGTGTCACTGTCCCAATACTTTTGGAGCTCACTGTATACTATAATATAACTACAAACAGAAAGTGCAACAACAAAAATATTCACCATGTGTTGATAGCTACAGTGTATAAAGTAGATACAACATCAATTCTATACCTCTGAGAAGTCTCCATTTTCGGCAGCCCGTATTGCATTCTGGGCAATGTAGTTGCGGAGCACCACGGGTTGGTGCTGTCCATCACACGGATCCTCTCTTCCTCTATGGTACACACTTCAATTGCTCCATCACACTCCTTCACCAACCACTTCCTGGGTAATCAAACACACAGGGGGGGATGATGTAAACCATGATTACAGCGTGAAACAGAGGAGGCTGGTGAGGGGAGGACAGCTCATAATAATTAACCGAATGGAGTGAATGGAATGGTATAAAACACATAGAAAACAGGTGTTTGATGTGTTTGAGACCATTCCATTTATTCTGTTCCAGCCATTACTATGAGCCCGTCCTCCCAATTTAAAATGCCACCACCCACCACTAGTGTGAAACAATACCAAGGAAGTATGGATCACTTCATATATGCTTTGGTAAGCAGGAATCATGCTATTTATTTCATCATTAACCAAGTAGGTGGTTTTGATTGAGTAAGATCCTCAATCCGGCATCACCTAACTACTATAGCCCAGTCATTTGGGGTTTGCCTACTGTATAGCCCAGTCATTTGGGGTTTGCCTACTGTATAGCCCAGTCATTTGGGGTTTGCCTACTGTATAGCCCAGTCATTTGGGGTTTGCCTACTGTATAGCCCAGTCATTTGGGGTTTGCCTACTGTATAGCCCAGTCATTTGGGCTTAACCTACTGTATAGCCCAGTCATTTGGGCTTATCCTACTGTATAGCCCAGTCATTTGGGGTTAACCTACTGTATAGCCCAGTCAATTGGGGTTAACCTACTGTATAGCCCAGTCATTTGGGGTTAACCTACTGTATAGCCCAGTCATTTGGGGTTTGCCTACTGTATAGCCCAGTCATTTGGGGTTTGCCTACTGTATAGCCCAGTCATTTGGGCTTAACCTACTGTATAGCCCAGTCATTTGGGCTTAACCTACTGTATAGCCCAGTCATTTGGGGTTAACCTACTGTATAGCCCAGTCATTTGGGGTTAACCTACTGTATAGCCCAGTCATTTGGGGTTAACCTACTGTATAGCCCAGTCATTTGGGGTTAACCTACTGTATAGCCAAGTCATTTGGGGTTAACCTACTGTATAGCCCAGTCATTTGGGGTTTGCCTACTGTATAGCCCAGTCATTTGGGGTTTGCCTACTGTATAGCCCAGTCATTTGGGCTTAACCTACTGTATAGCCCAGTCATTTGGGCTTAACCTACTGTATAGCCCAGTCATTTGGGGTTAACCTACTGTATAGCCCAGTCATTTGGGGTTAACCTACTGTATAGCCCAGTCATTTGGGGTTAACCTACTGTATAGCCCAGTCATTTGGGGTTAACCTACTGTATAGCCCAGTCATTTGGGGTTAACCTACTGTATAGCCCAGTCATTTGGGGTTAACCTACTGTATAGCCCAGTCATTTGGGGTTTGCCTACTGTATAGCCCAGTCATTTGGGCTTAACCTACTGTATAGCCCAGTCATTTGGGCTTAACCTACTGTATAGCCCAGTCATTTGGGGTTAACCTACTGTATAGCCCAGTCATTTGGGGTTAACCTACTGTATAGCCCAGTCATTTGTGCTTAACATACTGTATAGCCCAGTCATTTGGGCTTAACCTACTATATAGCCCAGTCATTTGGGGTTAACCTACTGTATAGCCCAGTCATTTGGGCTTAACCTACCGTATAGCCCAGTCATTTGGGCTTAACCTACTGTATAGCCCAGTCATTTGGGCTTAACCTACTGTATAGCCCAGTCGCCGGCCATTGTTGAGGGGGTCTCTGTTGACATAGAGGTCCGATGTAACCAGAGATGTGGCACGGGTGGTGGGAATGCCCAGAGCGGCCATGGCCTCGCTGCACAGGAACTCCCTGATGCTGGAATGAAGGAAGGTTTTTTTCAGCGCAACATTGTTGAAAGGTAGGCGCTTGAGAGATGAGGATGCAGAGCCTTCCGAGTCCATGCCGACAGTCAACAGAGGTCGGGTCGGGTCGGCCAGTTAGTCGTGCCCGGCACAAAACAAAAAGTGCTCTATAATCCACCCATAGATTTAACCTATGGCAACTCGCTCGCACTGACTGGATCATGGTGCAAAACAGTGAGTGGAGTTTATTAGTGCACTATTCAAAACCAGCCTAGTCTTTAAAGTCTTAATTTGACTCACTTGAAGGTTGTCATTATGGTCATGTGACATCCCTCTAGTCTATTTTGCCTTGGTTAAACCAGATTGGGAATGTTATTTGCCTGATGGAGTGGGCTACAATGCTCTTAGAAAGTATTATTCTACAGTGAGCTTTCAAAGTGTGTGTGTGTGTGGGTTTGTGTGTGTGTGCATGTGCACATGTGTAAGTAAGGTATATGTGTGTGTAGCTCAGTGTGTGTTGCGTTGTGTATGCCTGTGTAGCTATGTGTGTGGGTGTGTAGCTATGTGTGTGTAGTTTGTAATGTAACCTTTTTAATTGCCAATAATATAGACCAGGGCACATTATTGCTTCCTTGTGCAGGAGATCTTATCACCCCTGTCTCGGGTTGAAATGAGATGTCATACAGGTACCCATAATTCAACACTGTGACTGTGTCTGGCCGGAGAGGCCCTGGCAGAATTGACCATTCCCGATGCAGAAGATTTAACACTCACGTCCGCTTCCAGCACAGATCCTGGTCATAAAATAAACCCAGCTAGCATCCAAGGCTTTTAAAATGCAGATGGAAGTGCTGTGCCTGCCTATCTGTGAAGCTGGAGATAAAATAGGCAGTTAATATCTTTAAAGAGGAAGCACTGGGGAAGGACTCCCTGGATTCGTTTTGGGCAAAATGGTGGGATATGATTATGGACTTTTAATCATAAAGGCCTAGTTTGAAAAATACAGTATAGGCATTTGACACAATTGGCCACTATCATGCATATTCCCATAGATTAAATGTGTACAACAGCAAGTCATATACTGTATACCGTCACAAAATACATAAAGGATATACACTACAGATGGTTTATAAAGAGTTGCAGAAACATCAACACACACAATCTGTTTTCAAAGATTCACTCACTAGATAATGTTGTCTTTGGGGTGTAGTTCCTTACAGTAAAGAACTCACCCTCGTCCTTTCCTTTGAGTATTTGAGTGAAATTGACTTTCCGGTGAATGTATTTTTATATACATGAGTTGTGTTTTTCCGATTATGGCCACATCAACATGAGTAGTACAGTGGTGTCATGTGTTTGTGTCAAGGACAACCAACCGACTGTGTAGTACACCCATTCTCTGTTCATCAGTCATGAGGTAATGTCTGTGTGTCGGGTTCACCATCACCGATAAGCATTAGAATAGATGTTACACATTATAAACTGGGTGGTTTGAGTCCTGAATGCTAATTGGCTGACAGCCGTAGTATATCAGACCGTATACCACAGGTATGACAAAACATTGTATTTTTACTGCTTTAATTACGTAACCAGCTTATAATAGCAATAAGGCACCTCATGGATTTGTGATATATGGCCAATATACATGGCTATGGGTGGTACCCATGCACTCCGCGTTGCGTTGTGCATTAAGAACAGCCCTTAGCCGTGGTATATTGGCCATATACCATACCCCCTTGGGCATTACTACTTAATTATAACACCTGGAACTCAACACACACACACAACACAATTACAAGAGGAAGAGAATCAAAATGCACAGTGAGTATTGGAGGGTAGAGGATAAATGGTGATCGTGAGATCATATTAGGGAATGTATTGATCCATTGGGCTGTACACAAGACATAAATTAGGAGGCGGGTGTTGAAACAACCTATAATGGGAATAGATGTCTATTACAAATGATTAGGGGAAACAAGACATTTTGAACACAGTTCCCCCACCTACAAAATCCCTTTTTAATTCCTGGCTGTTATTTTTTGTATGATAGACTTCCATAGGTCTGAGTTACTTGACCGTGAAATGATCCTCACGTTGATTTATTTCAATGCCATTGATTATAAATAGCAATCATATTTCATATAAAATCAATGTCAATTGCCATTCTTATTACAGTTTTATGAACAACAATGCACATTGTGAGGAATTGCAATAGTTGTACAAAAGGAATGACCGAGGTAATGATGATTTTTTTTCAGGCTCTCCAGTACTGCTTCATGCTTATGTGACAGCCCAACCAATGCACTATATCCGTGTCATGCCAATGCTTTGGGACCATTACAGAATTGGTGTGCAGTTGAATTGGTGTATGCGCTAAATATAACAAGTATTATTGTCACAGTAACTTAGCAAACCGAGACCAGAAAAGGATGATACATTCCCATCAAAATACACCAAATGGAGGTATAGACATGTATCTGTTCTTTTCAAAAGCTTAACCTGTCAATTTATGTTGGGAGTGTACCATCATAAGATGAGTATGTATCTAAATATATAACTGCACAAAAATGTATACATTGAACTAGACCTAGGGTGTGTCTGCTGAAGCAATTTGGACATTAGACATCTTCCATAATGGTCAACTGACTATCAAATATTGATATACAAGACAAATATCACCAAACGGAAAATGGTATAGTCAGTACACTCTTAGAAAAAAAGGTGCTTCGGCTGTCCCTATAGGAGAACACTTGGAAGAACCCTTTTTTGGTTCCATGTAGAACCCCGTTCCATAGAGGGTTCTACATTGAACCCAAAAGGGTTCTGCCTTGAACCAAAAATGGTGTTCCTATGGCGACAGTCGAAGAACCCTTTTGGAACCCCTTTTTTAAGAGTGTATGGTCAAGTCTGATCATAACAATCATACGGTTCAAATATACCAGTAAATGTGCAATTTCTCTGACAGATTATTTACAAGAAACAACCAAATTAGTTGGTATGACTTGCCAAAATAGCACAGAATAACACTTTGTTTCACTGCACATTTCATAAAGGGTCATGTTCGTAAGCAGCAAGCAGTATATTTACAGTCATGTCAATGGTCGCTCTTCACAGATGTCCGTGTATATACAGTAAATATCTCAGGATTGTTGGTCGGAGAAAGAGATGGTGAGTGGATATGAAAAGGAGCAGCTAACCTCATTCTTGGGTTAAAGTAGTGACACTACACTGTCAGAGACAGAGTAAAATTATATTTCCTATATTTTCCTCTTCCACACACAATCAGAAATTTGAAGTTAGAGGCATTGTACAGTCCAAATGGTATTACTCTCCGATTGGTTGATCCCTAGTCAAGGTCCAGTATTGCCCACTCTCTTTATTAGTGTGCGACTGGTCGGTGTGGTCTTGGTTGCAGGCGGTTAGCTAGTAGACAGGCCAGGGCGATGCCGCCTATCTGGGTGAAGGCTAGACCCAGCACGGTAGCAGCAATGTGGAAGACGTTGTCATTGACGAAACTGAACACCTTCCGGAAACATCCGTGGGGATGGATCCCAGCAGCCGCCACCCCTTCGCCCCCCACTGCTGGCAGGGGTCGGTTCTGGCAGCCCTTGCGTCGGACGCAGCAGCTCTCGGGTAGCGACACAGAGGAGCCGTTGCCCATGGGCGAGAATGCTGCATCCTGATTGGCCCAGTCCGAGGTCAGCCAATCGTGCCAGCCCTCAGCCCCGCAGCACTCTAGCCCCCTCTGCAGACTATCCAGAGCATTGGAGCGGCCCTCGTCTTGGCCATAGCCCGCCACTGCCTGCTGCAGTCCGCTACGGAACCCTCCGGCGATGTCCTCGCGGTAAAACAGGCCCGAGAGGCCGGCGGCTAGCCCTGCCATCAGTGCCGCCAACTGTATGAAGCCGTATGCCCGCAGCACAAAGGGTAGGTTGGCGGCCACTCCCAGACAGCCCAGGAAGCCCCAGGCCGTGACGGTGGCCCCAGTGGCCAGAAGGATGAGCGGGGTGTTGGGGTAGTGGTTGGCCGACAGCAGCATGTAGTTGGCCAGCGATATCTGGGCCCACACGCCCAGGGTGAAGATGGCCAGACCGGATGCCCAAAAGAGGCAGCTGAAGGCCAGCAGGGCCAGGCGCAGCAGGGGCATGATGCCCACTGGCTGGCAGCAGGGCAGGGGTCCACCCATGAGGGGAGCTGGTGGCGCCATGGAGGCCTCGGAGCACAGGGATATTGAGAGATGCTGTTGCAGCTGCTCCTGGTGCTCCTGGTGTTGCTTCTCCTGGAAGGGGGAGAGCGTGTACCCGGGGAGTGCCGAGTGCCGCCGAAGCCCAGTAGAAGGGTTGAGGAGGCTCAGCCTTCTGGGAGAGGAGAGCCTCCGCGCCGCTAGCTGCTCACGTTCCCAGTCCACCTCTCGCCTGGGGCTCAGCCGAACGGGCAAGGAGTCGTAGGGCAGTGGACAGCTCATGATGCTGGTTCAGGCTTTATATCTACCTCCCTTTCTTGCTCTCTCTCTCTTCCTCTCTTTCTCTCTCTTTCTCTTTTTCTTTCTCTCCTCCCGTTCTCCCTTGTTTCTCCCTATGAGGCAACCCCTCCCCCAGTTCTTTACGACTGGCTGTTAACCCACCTTCCCAACACACCCCCCTCCGTAGCCCCACTTCACAGTAAATCTCATTGACGGAGGCGTCGTGTCGTGGTGTTATCTGCATCCGTATGCCCCCCTCGTTCTGTCTTATTTATCTGTTTGTTTTGGGGATTCCTTCCACCTGCGTGGTCACCAGAGCTCCATGTCACTATGGTGAGTGCCGCATCCTCTCGCTCTATGGTCAGGGGCAGAGGTGTTTATGATGGGTAGGACTTGGAAATCAACCACGCACCCCCTCTCTCGGTGCGGAGGAGTCACTTGTCAGGATTTTAGTACCTACTCTGGTCGATTTGTAGCATCAACGAGCCGGAAAAAAAAAGACCCCTATTCTGGTATGTCCTGTATTTTGTGAATATCATCCCAATAAAGACATGCACTCACATGTTCTATTGATATTCTATTGAGATAAGGCAAGTGGTCGACAAGCATTTTGTGACCCTATATCAGTCCAGTACCTGTATGGACTACTGTACTTTATGGCACTTGGAATGGGATTGGATGGCCATAGAAACTAACACAACTGGAAATACAGTATACTAAATGTGTGCTCTGAATCTGATAAACTGTATTCAATATCGAAACACAACTGGTTACACATCCTTACATAGGCTATATAATTGTTTTGTTGACTATGCAAATCAGAGGTTGCCAATCCCAAATGATAAGTCTTCAAAGGACTGGCATGTCCCCTAGCCTTCCCATAGATATTAGCAATTATTACCAAAGTTAGCTTTTGAATGTAAATTGAGCTGATTGCTGTAATTTTCAAAACAAACGTACAAAGTGAGATACTTTCGTCATGCAGTGGAGGCTGCTGAGGGGAGGATGGCTCATAATGATGTCTGGAATGTAGAATGGGTGAATGGAATCAAACATATGTTTTTGAAACCATTCCATTTTCTCCATTCCAGCCATTATTATGAGCTGTTCTGCCCTCAGCAGCCTCCACTTTCATCATGAGACCAAAATAAACTTGACAATGGAATTGGTTAGCTGGCGTGTTCTAGACACAGTTTGTCATGCTAGCTTCCATTTTTGGTAACATCTGAGTAATTTACATCGAGATTACAACAGTACCTTTTGGATCCCCTCTACTCCTGTGATACGCTTCAGCAATTTCGTGAACAAGTGCATGAAAAGGGCAATGTTTTAATTGGAATAGACCAGAGGTGATTTTTATAGTCAATAGGAAACCAAATACAGCTAAAGAGTTTGTTGGAGGTAACGGGCTTATTGGCCTGACTGCCATTAACAACATGGAGCCATTAGCCATGTTGAAGGTCTCAGTTTGATGTCATAGCCTCACCACTATATCATGGTATATACTCCATCTTGGGCTTCCTGGACACAATCATATACTTTCCCCTCGGAGTTTGCTGAGAATGGCACTGACCCCAATGTTATATATATATATTTCCCAGAAATAGCATTGGTTTACTGTGTTTAGTCATGGAAGAGAGGAAACAGGCTACGGTATCTGCACCAAATAGATTCTGAATGCTAAATATAGACTCCCAATTCATGGACCGAAGATATCTCCTTCTCTCAGGTGCTGTTAAATGGCAACCTGTTGTTCCCTGCTGGAATGAGTGCATTCCTCTCAGACATTGGTCACCCCCATCCTCCTTCTGCGTCACACTCACACACAGATACAGACACAGATACACACACACACACAGACACACTCACACAGACAGACACAAACACACCAATCAGGGTTCATTAAATCCCCTTCCGCAAATTAAACACATTTGCGCAATGAAAGCGTCATTTGAAAAGGACAACCATCCATCAGGGGGAGGTGCAGGGAAAAGGGGGGTTCCAGGGGAGAGGAGCAGGGCAGAGGGCCAAACCTTGGAGGGCCTTTTAACTAGTGTCTTCCACTAGTGAGGTGGGGGCGAGAAAGGTTCTGTGTAAACCAAGCCTGGAATATTGTCCACAGGTATGGTAACATCCATGCCATGAGATTCTTCCTATTCCATCGTCTTGAAGAGGGTATTACACACCTCATACCCATTGTGCCAGCTCGTGTTTGTCACATTTAACTTGTCTGAATAGACAGCCCGGGCTTATGATAAATATTATTGAAAAAACAAGACAAAAGACAAAGAAAACCACAGTAGAGGGAAGCATTAGCAAAGGAATCAAAATGCCAGCAGAAGTACTCACCTCTTGTTAAATGAGGGAAAAGAGATTAGATCGATAAATGTTGATTCCTGGCTATTTTTAGCAGTGCTGAGTATAGTTTCTATAATAGTCACCACAATGTGACAGAAATTGTTTAACAGTTTTAATCATCCATTCATTTCATTGAGTCATCTCCACCCCTTCTCTCCGGGGTATTTCAGGTGGTGAAACTGTTCAACTTCTAGACTGGTAGCTGTGGGAGTGAAACTGAGATTTACATAGACAGGGCTGAGTGGTTCTGCTTGTCCCAGAATAGAGCAGCACTGTCACCATATGTTCACTCTGTCCCCAGGGGGTTGTTAAATACAGGTGTGATCACATTGGTGAGTGTTCAAATGTTCAATAGCAATCTTAATTTGAGCCAATTTGCGATAGCAGGAAAACAATCCAGCAGTAACAAAAATGTGAATTATAATGTGGATTATAAACAATTAACATTTTTGTAGGGATGATGCATTTTTGATCAGGGAAAATCAAGTCTGAAATTTGGTGGAAATTACAAACTTCAGAAGCCATTTTAAACCTCAAATACACTAAACGTTTTACGTTTCTTGCATTGCAGGACAGTTCTCCTGCAACAGGGTGATCAAACTAAGATCCTACATCTGTAGATTACAGCCTTTATAAGTCTATAAATCAAGCAGGTCAAAAACTGAACAAAGTTGAATAAATAGTACCATCTACTACATGTGGCTAGACCTCTCCTGTTAACCTGTTAACATTGTAGTATCTAGACCTCTGCTGTTAATCTGTTAACATTGTAGTATCTAGACCTCTCCTGTTAATCTGTTAACATTGTAGTATCAAGACCTCTCCTGTTAAGATGTTAACATTGTAGTATCTAGACCTCTGGTGTTAATCTGTTAACATTGTAGTATCTAGACCTCTCCTGTTAATCTGTTAACATTGTAGTATCTAGACCTCTCCTGTTAATCTGTTAACCTGTAGTATCTAGACCTCTCCTGTTAATCTGTTAACATTGTAGTATCTAGACCTCTCCTGTTAATCTGTTAACATTGTAGTATCTAGACCTCTCCTGTTAACCTGTTAACATTGTAGTATCTAGACCTCTCCTGTTAATCTGTTAACCTGTAGTATCTAGACCTCTCCTGTTAACCTGTTAACATTGTAGTATCTAGACCTCTCCTGTTAATCTGTTAACATTGTAGTATCAAGACCTCTCCTGTTAACCTGTTAACATTGTAGTATCTAGACCTCTGCTGTTAATCTGTTAACATTGTAGTATCTAGACCTCTCCTGTTGATCTGTTAACATTGTAGTATCTAGACCTCTCCTGTTAATCTGTTAACCTGTAGTATCTAGACCTCTCCTGTTAATCTGTTAACATTGTAGTATCTAGACCTCTCCTGTTAATCTGTTAACATTGTAGTATCTAGACCTCTCCTGTTAATCTGTTAACATTGTAGTATCTAGACCTCTCCTGTTAACCTGTTAACATTGTAGTATCTAGACCTCTGCTGTTAATCTGTTAACATTGTAGTATCTAGACCTCTCCTGTTAATCTGTTAACATTGTAGTATCAAGACCTCTCCTGTTAACCTGTTAACATTGTAGTATCTAGACCTCTGGTGTTAATCTGTTAACATTGTAGTATCTAGACCTCTCCTGTTAATCTGTTAACATTGTAGTATCTAGACCTCTCCTGTTAATCTGTTAACATTGTAGTATCTAGACCTCTCCTGTTAATCTGTTAACATTGTAGTATCTAGACCTCTCCTGTTAATCTGTTAACATTGTAGTATCTAGACCTCTCCTGTTAACCTGTTAACATTGTAGTATCTAGACCTCTGCTGTTAATCTGTTAACATTGTAGTATCTAGACCTCTCCTGTTAATCTGTTAACATTGTAGTATCTAGACCTCTCCTGTTAATCTGTTAACATTGTAGTATCTAGACCTCTCCTGTTAATCTGTTAACATTGTAGTATCTAGACCTCTCCTGTTAATCTGTTAACATTGTAGTATCTAGACCTCTCCTGTTAACCTGTTAACATTGTAGTATCTAGACCTCTGCTGTTAATCTGTTAACATTGTAGTATCTAGACCTCTGCTGTTAATCTGTTAACATTGTACTATCAAGACCTCTCCTGTTAACCTGTTAACATTGTAGTATCTAGACCTCTGCTGTTAATCTGTTAACATTGTAGTATCTAGACCTCTCCTGTTAACCTGTTAACATTGTAGTATCTAGACCTCTCCTGTTAATCTGTTAACATTGTAGTATCTAGACCTCTCCTGTTAATCTGTTAACATTGTAGTATCTAGACCTCTCCTGTTAACCTGTTAACATTGTAGTATCTAGACCTCTCTGTTAATCTGTTAACATTGTAGTATCTAGACCTCTCCTGTTAACATTGTAGTATCTAGACCTCTCCTGTTAATCTGTTAACATTGTAGTATCTAGACCTCTCCTGTTAATCTGTTAACATTGTAGTATCTAGACCTCTCCTGTTAATCTGTTAACATTGTAGCATCTTGTGTTAATATGAACTACTGGTTGATGACAAACAATTGACCCTATCCCCTCCTCTCTTCTCCAGACCATTTCCGGAGACCTTCTCCCTTACCTCACCTCGCTCATCAACTCATCCCTGACCGCTGGCTACGTCCCTTCCGTCTTCAAGAGAGCGAGAGTTGCACCCCTTCTGAAAAAACCTACACTCGATCCCTCCGATGTCAACAATTACAGACCAATATCCCTTCTTTCTTTTCTCTCCAAAACTCTTGAACGTGCCGTCCTTGGCCAGCTCTCCCGCTATCTCTCTCTGAATGACCTTCTTGATCCAAATCAGTCAGGTTTCAAGACTAGTCATTCAACTGAGACTGCTCTCCTCTGTATCACGGAGGCGCTCCGCACTGCTAAAGCTAACTCTCTCTCCTCTGCTCTCATCCTTCTAGATCTATCGGCTGCCTCCGATACTGTGAACCATCAGATCCTCCTCTCCACCCTCTCCGAGTTGGGCATCTCCGGCGCGGCCCACGCTTGGATTGCGTCCTACCTGACAGGTCGCTCCTACCAGGTGGCGTGGCGAGAATCTGTCTCCTCACCACGCGCTCTCACCACTGGTGTCCCCCAGGGCTCTGTTCTAGGCCCTCTCCTATTCTCGCTATACACCAAGTCACTTGGCTCTGTCATAACCTCACATGGTCTCTCCTATCATTGCTATGCAGACGACACACAATTAATCTTCTCCTTTCCCCCTTCTGATGACCAGGTGGCGAATCGCATCTCTGCATGTCTGGCAGACATATCAGTGTGGATGACGGATCACCACCTCAAGCTGAACCTCGGCAAGACGGAGCTGCTCTTCCTCCCGGGGACGGACTGCCCGTTCCATGATCTCGCCATCACGGTTGACAACTCCATTGTGTCCTCCTCCCAGAGCGCTAAGAACCTTGGCGTGATCCTGGACAACACCCTGTCGTTCTCAACCAACATCAAAGCGGTTGCCCGTTCCTGTAGGTTCATGCTCTACAACATCCGCAGAGTACGACCCTGCCTCACACAGGAAGCGGCGCAGGTCCTAATCCAGGCACTTGTCATCTCCCGTCTGGATTACTGTAACTCGCTGTTGGCTGGGCTCCCTGCCTGTGCCATTAAACCCCTTCAACTCATCCAGAACGCCGCAGCCCGTCTGGTGTTCAACCTTCCCAAGTTCTCTCACGTCACCCCGCTCCTCCGTTCTCTCCACTGGCATCCAGTTGAAGCTCGCATCCGCTACAAGACCATGGTGCTTGCCTACGGAGCTGTGAGGGGAACGGCACCTCAGTACTTCCAGGCTCTGATCAGGCCCTACACCCAAACAAGGGCACTGCGTTCATCCACCTCTGGCCTGCTCGCCTCCCTACCACTGAGGAAGTACAGCTCCCGCTCAGCCCAGTCAAAACTGTTCGCTGCTCTGGCCCCCCAATGGTGGAACAAACTCCCTCACGACGCCAGGACAGCGGAGTCAATCACCACCTTCCGGAGACACCTGAAACCCCACCTCTTTAAGGAATACCTAGGATAGGATAAGTAATCCCTCTCACCCCCCCCCCTTTAAGATTTAGATGCACTATTGTAAAGCGACTGTTCCACTAGATGTCATAAGGTGAATGCACCAATTTGTAAGTCGCTCTGGATAAGAGCGTCTGCTAAATGACTTAAATGTAAATGTAAATGTAATTAAGCAGAGCACATCTAACACTGATACAACCTCAGTCTATAGACAGGATTGTGTAATGCAGCCTAGTTTTACTTACACCATCTCAGCTGCTATCTTAGAAATACAACTTTGCTCTGTGCTTCTCTGAGCATGCACTTTGTAGCCTATAACCTCTAGGCTATGGATCATTTGATTGAGACCACACTAAATAGCCTATAGGCACAAATGATTATGAGGGGCGGCATCCTGACACATATCGATATACTGTATAGCCTAATAAGCAACTCATTCTAAAACACTGAGACATACACACATTCCATGAAATGCAAATTACATGACACTCCCCTGGACTACATTGAAAAAAAAATACTCTCCCCTTGACATAAATTGAAAAGGTATGAACCCATTTTCCTCCAGGTACCATTTCTGTACATTTCGATCCATCCCTTACAATGAACTATTGGTTGATGACACTGCAGTGAGAACATAAATAACTAAGCAATGACCTTTAGGTCTGATAGTTTTAAAATAAACAATCAATCAGGATTTATTAATATATTTCTATATCATTCAATATTTAAGACGAAAGTCAAATTATTGGGAGACAACGAAAATATTTTTTCCTAAGGGAAATCTTTATTTTCATCAAATCATCAAAGCAAAATTTCCTATAGTATCTAATAGCAATAAAACAGATTGACACACGAACTCAGGCCTCTGTTAGTCTACATGTCAGTGATCAATAAGACAGAGAACATCTGATCTCAGAACAGAGTCAAAGCAGAGGGACCAGCAGCCTCTCTCCACAGGGGTGTGACTGAGGGGTCCTACCCAGAACAGTTAGTCCTCCTCAGGGTCTTGGTGACTGGAGTCTGGGATTTCTACTGAGCTTCAGAGGTCACCTCTCCTGCCTTGGTCCACTCCTGGGCAGTGAGAGTCAGAGTGCTGTTCCAGCTGTATAGGCCGTGCTTCTCCAGGACCCCGGTGTGGCTGGAGGGGGCAGGACAGTGAGGGTCAGAGTGCTGTTCCAGCTGTATAGGCCGTGCTTCTCCAGGACCCCGGTGTGGCTGGAGGGGGCAGGACAGTGAAGGTCAGAGTGCTGTTCCAGCTGTATAGGCCGTGCTTCTCCAGGACCCCGGTGTGGCTGGCTGGAGTGCTGTTCCAGCAGGTGCTTCTCCAGGACCCCGGTGTGGCTGGAGGGGGTCAGAGTGCTGTTCCAGCTGTATAGGCCGTGCTTCTCCAGGACCCCGGTGTGGCTGGAGGGGGCAGGACAGTGAGGGTCAGAGTGCTGTTCGAGCTGTATAGGCCGTGCTTCTCCAGGACCCCGGTGTGGCTGGAGGGGGCAGGACAGTGAGGGTCAGAGTGCTGTTCCAGCTGTATAGGCCGTGCTTCTCCAGGACCCCGGTGTGGCTGGAGGGGGCAGGACAGTGAGGGTCAGAGTGCTGTTCCAGCTGTATAGACCGTGCTTCTCCAGGACCCCGGTGTGGCTGGAGGGGGCAGGACAGTGAGGGCTGTTCAGAGTGCTGTTCCAGCTGCTAGTGAGGGTCAGAGTGCTGTTCCAGCTGTATAGGCCGTGCTTCTCCAGGACCCCGGTGTGGCTGGAGGGGGCAGGACAGTGAGGGTCAGAGTGCTGTTCCAGCTGTATAGGCCGTGCTTCTCCAGGACCCCGGTGTGGCTGGAGGGGGCAGGACAGTGAGGGTCAGAGTGCTGTTCCAGCTGTATAGGCCGTGCTTCTCCAGGACCCCGGTGTGGCTGGAGGGGGCAGGACAGTGAGGGTGGACACAGAGGACTGACAACAAAGGACAGAATACAGAGGACCGGCAACACTACCAGAGGAATCATACCAGCTTTAGTTTAGAGAAGTGTTCACTAACTGATTAGAGGAACTCACATGAGAGACCAACCATGAGTTTATTATATTCTGATCATCATCAGAATAACAATACAATGGTGGTGTGTCAATAAAACTTCATACATTAATGATATGAGTAAAAATGTGTGGTTTGATGTTATGCAGGATAAATAAAATAAAATAAAATGTATTTATATAGCCCTTCTTACATCAGCTGATATCTCAAAGTGCTGTACAGAAACCCAGCCTAAAACCCCAAACAGCAAGCAATGCAGGTGTAGAAGCACGGTGGCTAGGAAAAACTCCCTAGAAAGGCCAAAACCTAGGAAGAAACCTAGAGAGGAACCAGGCTATGTGGGGTGGCCAGTCCTCTTCTGGCTGTGCCGGGTGGAGATTATAACAGAACATGGCCAAGATGTTCAAATGTTCATAAATGACCAGCATGGTCAAATAATAATAATCACAGTAGGTGTCGAGGGTGTTGCAAGGCAGCACCTCAGGAGTAAATGTCAGTTGGCTTTTCATAGCTGATCATTAAGAGTATCTCTACCACTCCTGCTGTCTCTAGAGAGTTGAAAACAGCAGGTCTGGGACAGGTGGCACGTCCGGTGAACAGGTCAGGGTTCCATAGCCACAGGCAAAACAGTTGAAACTGGAGCTGCAGCACGGCCAGGTGGACTGGAGACAGCAAGGAGTCATCATGCCAGGTAGTCCTGAGGCATGGTCCTAGGGCTCAGGTCCTCCAAGAGAGAGAAAGAAAGAAACCCCCTATTAAACCCCTACAACTCATCCAGAACGCCGCAGCCCGTCTGGTGTTCAACCTTCCCAAGTTCTCTCACGTCACCCCGCTCCTCCGCTCTCTCCACTGGCTTCCAGTTGAAGCTCGCATCCGCTACAAGACCATGGTGCTTGCCTACGGAGCTGTGAGGGGAACGGCACCTCAGTACCTCCAGGCTCTGATCAGGCCCTACACCCAAACAAGGGCACTGCGTTCATCCACCTCTGGCCTGCTCACCTCCCTACCACTGAGGAAGTACAGTTCCCGCTCAGCCCAGTCAAAACTGTTCGCTGCTCTGGCCCTCCAATGGTGGAACAAACTCCCTCACGACGCCAGGACAGCGGAGTCAATCACCACCTTCCGGAGACACCTGAAACCCCACCTCTTTAAGGAATACCTAGGATAGGATAAGTATTCCTTCTCACCCCCCCCCCTTTAAGATTTAGATGCACTATTGTAAAGCGACTGTTCCACTGGATGTCATAAGCTGAATGCACCAATTTGTAAGTCGCTCTGGATAAGAGCGTCTGCTAAATGACTTAAATGTAATGTAAATGTAAAGAAAGAATTAGAGAGAGCATACTTAAATTCACACAGGACACCAGATAAGACAGGAGAAGTACTCCAGATATAACAGACTGACCCAAGCCCCCCGACACATAAACTACTGCAGCATAAAAACTGCAGGATAAAATACATTCTAAAGATGTGAGCCTTCTTGGAAACTGAAATAGATTTGAAACATAATTTGCATAATGCATCTGCCCTGCTGCTCTAAGAGCATTTATATCCCTGTGAGTTGAACACTTCATGACTGAGAGCCGTCCTTCATGACAACAGAACCCACAACAACCATGACTTTTATCACCATCTTCATCTGGACACTTGTCTTCTACATCAAGGGTAAAACAAACAAAGAAGAGTTATGTGTTTGTATAATGAAAAGTAATACATTTGAGTGAACCGAATGATTGTTTTATTCATTCCTGGTGATGTACAATTATTAGTGTTTTCTATGTTTCAGAATCAAGAGGACAGATCACTGTGACTCAGACTCCTACAATGAAAGCTGTTCTTTCAGGACAGCCAGTCTCTCTGAACTGTAGAACCAGTAGTAATGTGTATGGTAATTGTTACAATGGTCAGTCATGGAACCATCAGTGTCTATCCTGGTACCAACAGAAACCAGGAGAAAAACCCAAACTAATGATGCTTCCAGGGAACACACTCCATTCTGGGACTCCATCTAGATTCAGTGGCAGTGGGTCTGGGAGTGACTTCACTCTGACCATCAGTGGAGTCCAGGCAGAAGATGCAGGAGATTACTACTGTCAGAGTTTACACTACCCCAAGAGTGTCTGGGTGTTCACACAGTGATACAGAGCCGTACAAAAACCTCCCTCAGTCAGACTGCACAGTGACTGTACTGCTACAGCTAGGACCTACTGCAGCTGCTGAGGGGAGGAGAGAATCCAGTATAACGACACAGGGTGTAGTAGAGCTGAACAACAACAGAGTCAAACGAGAGCTACTGTATGTCTAGAAGACCTGAAATCATAACTGATCACTAAATGTTTCTCCTGACTATTAACTACATGTTGACTCTGTTGAGGAATTCAAGGAAAACCATCAACCAAACTCAAATCAAACTAAATCAAATCAAATCCAATTTTATTTGTCACATACACATGGTTAGCAGATGTTAATGTGAGTGTAGCGAAATGCTTGTGTTTCTAGTTCCGACAATGCAGTGATAACCAACAAGTAATCTAACTAACAATTCCAAAACTACTGTCTTATACACAGTGTAAGGGGATAAAGAATATGTACATAAGGATATATGAATGAGTGATGGTACAGAGCAGCATACAGTAGATGGTATCGAGTACAGTATATACATATGAGATGAGTATGTAGACAAAGTAAACAAAGTGGCTAGTGATACATGTATTACATAAGGATGCAATCGATGATGTAGAGTACAATATATACGTGAGTATGTAGACAAAGTAAACAAAGTGGCTAGTGATACATGTATTACATAAGGATGCAATCGATGATGTAGAGTACAATATATACGTATGCATATGAGATGAATAATGTAGGGTAAGTAACATTATATAAGGTAGCATTGTTTAAAGTGGCTAGTGATATATTTACATAATTTCCCATCAATTCCCATTATTAGAGTGGCTGGAGTTGGGTCAGTGTCAATGACAGTGTGTTGGCAGCAGCCACTCAATGTTAGTGGTGGCTGTTTAACAGTCTGTTGGCCTTGAGATAGAAGCTGTTTTTCAGTCTCTCGGTCCCAGCTTTGATGCACCTGTACTGACCTCGCCTTCTGGATGATAGCGGGGTGAACAGGCAGTGGCTCGGGTGGTTGATGTCCTTGATGATCTTTATGGCCTTCTTGTAACATCGGGTGGTGTAGGTGTCCTGGAGGGCAGGTAGTTTGCCCCCGGTGATGCGTTGTGCAGACCTCACTACCCTCTGGAGAGCCTTACGGTTGAGGGCGGAGCAGTTGCCGTACCAGGAGGTGATACAGCCCGCCAGGATGCTCTCGATTGTGCATATGTAGAAGTTTGTGAGTGCTTTTGGTGACAAGCCAAATTTCTTCAGCCTCCTGAGGTTGAAGAGGCGCTGCTGCGCCTTCTTCACGACGCTGTCAGTGTGAGTGGACCAATTCAGTTTGTCTGTGATGTGTATGCCGAGGAACTTAAAACTTGCTACCATCTCCACTACTGTTCCATCGATGTGGATAGGGGGGTGATCCCTCTGCTGTTTCCTGAAGTCCACAATCATCTCCTTAGTTTTGTTGACGTTGAGTGTGAGGTTATTTTCCTGACACCACACTCCGAGGGCCCTCACCTCCTCCCTGTAGGCCGTCTCGTCGTTGTTGGTAATCAAGCCTACCACTGTTGTGTCGTCCGCAAACTTGATGATTGAGTTGGAGGCGTGCGTGGCCACGCAGTCGTGGGTGAACAGGGAGTACAGGATAGGGCTCAGAATGCACCCTTGTGGGGCCCCCGTGTTGAGGATCAGCGGGGAGGAGATGTTGTTGCCTACCCTCACCACCTGGGGGCGGCCCGTCAGGAAGTCCAGTACCCAGTTGCACAGGGCGGGGTCGAGACCCAGGGTCTCGAGCTTGATGACGAGCTTGGAGGGTACTATGGCGTTGAATGCCGAGCTGTAGTCGATGAACAGCATTCTCACATAGGTATTCCTGTTGTCCAGGTGGGTTAGGGCAGTGTGCAGTGTGGTTGAGATTGCATCGTCTGTGGACCTATTTGGGCGGTAAGCAAATTGGAGTGGGTCTAGGGTGTCAGGTAGGGTGGAGGTGATATGGTCCTTGACTAGTCTCTCAAAGCACTTCATGATGACGGAAGTGAGTGCTACGGTCGGTAGTCGTTTAGCTCAGTTACCTTAGCTTTCTTGGGAACAGGAACAATGGTGGCCCTCTTGAAGCATGTGGGAACAGCAGACTGGTATAGGGATTGATTGAATATGTCCGTAAACACACCGGCCAGCTGGTCTGCGCATGCTCTGAGGGCGCGGCTGGGGATGCCGTCTGGGCCTGTAGCCTTGCGAGGGTTAACACGTTTAAATGTCTCACTCACCTCGGCTGCAGTGAAGGAGAGACCGAGGTGAGTAACTAGAGATGATGTGCAATGATCCAAACCCTCAAAGATGACCTGTGTTTTGAATAGCTCAAATTTAATCAACATGATTCAAACACATACAATAAAGCCTCCAAACACTCCTGGACAGTGAGAGTCAAGATGCTGCTCGAGCTGCAGGATGGTCAGGGTAGGGGAACTGTTACCTGGAAGAAACACATCAACTACATCAAAACAAAGCACTTTGGAAATGACTTCTTTAACTGTAAATTAATATAAAAGTTAGATTGCTAAAAGATGTGAAGAAAACTCAAACAGTAATATGATATAAAGCAGATTACAAGTATAAAGTACACAAGCAAGAAGGATACAAGTATGACGTGTTTAACTTTAGCATTACTTTGTCATACAGATATATTTTTAGGAACGTATCTGATCAGAATACTCATAGTATTTGCAGAATCCAAGTGGTTTGATACAAACATAACGGAAACCCTTTATTTTCACATTAACAATGTGGCTACCATAAACTCAATGCAATGATGACTACAATAACAGATACCATAGTTATCTCGTTAAATAAAGATGTGGAACTCTACACGCGCCTTGGTCCGACCTTCATCAGCAACGTGACAGGTTGGGTGATTGTGGAGGCCAGGTCATCTGACGAAACAACACTCCAGGTTACCTGGGCTGCAATTTCTGAGGCTTGTAGTTCTAATGAACTTATCCTCTGCAGCAGAGGTGACTCTGGGTCTTCCATTCCTGTGGCGGTCCTCATGAGAGCCAGTTTCATCATAGCGCTTGATGATTTTGCACTTGAAGAAACACTTGAAGAAACCTTACATTTTCCGTATTGACTGAACTTCATGTCTTAAAGTAATGACGGACTGTTGTTTCTCTCTGCTTATTTGAGCTGTTCTTGCCATAATATGGACTTGGTCTTTTAACAAATAGGCTATCTTCTGTATACCCCCCCCTACATTGTCACAACACAACCGATTGATTCAAACGCATTAAGAAATAAATAAATTCCACAAATTAACTATCAACAAGGCATACGTATTAATTGAAATGCATTCCAGGTGACTGCCTCATGAAGCTGGACGAGAGTGTCACGAGTCCGACCGAGGGTGTTTCCCCTTCCCGGGCGGGTGGCGGTCGGCGGTCGTCATCACTGGCCTATTAGCTGCCACTGATTGTTTTTCCTCCCCCTCCTTGTATGTTTAGTGGTAGCACCTGTTCATGTTTAATTAGTTTGTCTTTATTAGACAGCCGGCCCGCCTGGTTGTTGTGCGGGATTATTTCATTGTAAACCTTCGGCTCTGTTGTAGAGGTACGTGCTTAGTGCCTAGTCGTGATTTTTTCTATTGTACTTTTTCCCCTGTGTTTGGGAACGTTACTTTTGTGAGCACCCTGTGGTGCGTTGGTGCTAGTAAAGACGTACAGCATTGAACTCTGTCTCCTGCATTTGACTCCACACCCACGACACCCGGAGCATTACAGAATCCCGCACCTATCAGATTGATGGAGTCAGCAGGAGCAGCAGCCAACCCTCTCCCATCGATGGAGGAACGGGTTCTCCACCACACCACCGCCCTCCATCGGATCGGATCCGTGATGGATCAAGTGATGGAGAGAATGGAAAGATGGGAGAGTTGTCCTGAGTCTGCACAACTCTGCCAGGACCTAGGATCAAGAGAGACGCTCAAGTGTTTTAGTACTATATCTATTGACACAATGATGAAATTAATCATGGCCTCTAAACCTTCAAGCTGTATACTGGACCCTATTCCAACTAAACTACTGAAAGAGCTGCTTCCTGTGTTGAACATAATAAACGGCTCTCTATCCACTGGATGTGTACCAAACTCACTAAAAGTGGCAGTAATAAAGCCTCTCTTGAAAAAGCCAAACCTTGACCCAGAAAATATAAAAAACTATCGGCCTATATCGAATCTTCCATTCCTCTCAAAGATTTTAGAGAAGGCTGTTGCGCAGCAACTCACTGCCTTCCTGAAGACAAACAATGTATACGAAATGCTTCAGTCTGGTTTTAGACCCCATCATAGCACTGAGACGGCACTTGTGAAGGTGGTAAATGACATTTTGATGGCATCGGACCGAGGCTCTGCATCTGTCCTCGTGCTCCTAGACCTTAGTGCTGCTTTTGATACCATCGATCACCACATTCTTTTGGAGAGATTGGAAACCCAAATTGGTCTACACGGACATGTTCTGGCCTGGTTTAGGTCTTATCTGTCGGAAAGATATCAGTTTGTCTCTGTGAATGGTTTGTCCTCTGACAAATCAACTGTACATTTCGGTGTTCCTCAAGGTTCTGTTTTAGGACCACTATTGTTTTCACTATATATTTTACCTCTTGGGGATGTTATTCGAAAACATAATGTAAACTTTCACTGCTATGCATGCTGTTTGCGGATGACACACAGCTGTACATTTCAATGAAACATGGTGAAGCCCCAAAATTGCCCTCGCTAGAAGCATGTGTTTCAGACATAAGGAAGTGGATGGCTGCAAACTTTCTACTATTAAACTCGGACAAAACAGAGATGCTTGTTCTAGGTCCCAAGAAACAAAGAGATCTTCTGTTGAATCTGACAATTAATCTTAATGGTTGTACAGTCGTCTCAAATAAAACTGTGAAGGACCTCGGCGTTACTCTGGACCCTGATCTCTCTTTTGAAGAACATATCAAGACCATTTCGAGGACAGCTTTTTTCCATCTACGTAACATTGCAAAAATCAGAAACTTTCTGTCCAAAAATGATGCAGAAAAATTAATCCATGCTTTTGTCACTTCTAGGTTAGACTACTGCAATGCTCTATTTTCCGGCTACCCGGATAAAGCACTAAATAAACTTCAGTTAGTGCTAAATACGGCTGCTAGAATCCTGACTAGAACCAAAAAATTTGATCATATTACTCCATTGCTAGCCTCTCTACACTGGCTTCCTGTCAAAGCAAGGGCTGATTTCAAGGTTTTACTGCTAACCTACAAAGCATTACATGGGCTTGCACCTACCTACCTCTCTGATTTGGTCCTGCCGTACATACCTACACGTACGCTATGGTCACAAGACGCAGGCCTCCTAATTGTCCCTAGAATTTCTAAGCAAACAGCTGGAGGCAGGGCTTTCTCCTATAGAGCTCCATTTTTATGGAACGGTCTGCCTACCCATGTCAGAGACGCAAACTCGGTCTCAACCTTTAAGTCTTTACTGAAGACTCATCTCTTCAGTGGGTCATATGATTGAGTGTAGTCTGGCCCAGGAGTGGGAAGGTGAACGGAAAGGCTCTGGAGCAACGAACCGCCCTTGCTGTCTCTGCCTGGCCGGTTCCCCTCTTTCCACTGGGATTCTCTGCCTCTAACCCTGTTACGGGGCTGAGTCACTGGCTTGCTGGGGCTCTCTCGTGCCGTCCCTGGGGGGGTGCGTCACCTGGGTGGGTTGATTCACTGTTGTGGTCGGCCTGTCTGGGTCCCCCCCTTTGGGTTGTACCGTGTCGGAGATCTTTGTGGGCTATACTCTGCCTTGTCTAAGGATGGTAAGTTGGTGGTTGAAGATTTCCCTCTAGTGGTGTGGGGGCTGTGCTTTGGCAAAGTGGGTGGGGTTATATCCTTCCTGTTTGGCCCTGTCCGGGGGTGTCCTCGGATGGGGCCACAGTGTCTCCTGACCCCTCCTGTCTCAGCCTCCAGTATTTATGCTGCAATAGTTTGTGTCGGGGGGCTAGGGTCAGTTTGTTTATCTGGAGTACTTCTCCTGTCCTATTCGGTGTCCTGTGTGAATCTAAGTGTGCGTTCTCTAATTCTCTCCTTCTCTCTTTCTTTCTCTCTCTCGGAGGACCTGAGCCCTAGGACCATGCCCCAGGACTACCTGACATGATGACTCCTTGCTGTCCCCAGTCCACCTGGCCATGCTGCTGCTCCAGTTTCAACTGGCCTGGGCCCTAGGACTATGTCCCAGGACTACCTGACATGAGGACTCCTTGCTGTCCCCAGTCCACCTGGCCATGCTCCTGCTCCAGTTTCAACTGTTCTGCCTTACTATTATTCAACCATGCTGGTCATTTATGAACATTTGAACATCTTGGCCACGTTCTGTTATAATCTCCACCCGGCACAGCCAGAAGAGGACTGGCCACCCCACATATGCTCTCTCTAATTCTCTCTTTCTTTCTCTCTCTCGGAGGACCTGAGCCCTAGGACCGTGCCCCAGGACTACCTGACATGATGGCTCCTTGCTGTCCCCAGTCCACCTGACTGTGCTGCTGCTCCAGTTTCAACTGTTCTGCCTTATTATTATTTGACCATGCTGGTCATTTATGAACATTTGAACATCTTGGTCATGTTCTGTTATAATCTCTACCCGGCACAGCCAGAAGAGGACTGGCCACCCCACATAGCCCGGTTCCTCTCTAGGTTTCTTCCTAGGTTTTGGCCTTTCTAGGGAGTTTTTCCTAGCCACCGTGCTTTTACACCTGCATTGTTTGCTGTTTGGGGTTTTAGGCTGGGTTTCTGTACAGCACTTTGAGATATCAGCTGATGTACGAAGGGCTATATAAATTAATTTGATTTGATTTGATTTGATTTGATTTGAGAGGAGTGGTCTCCTCTCTCCACCTTCGGCACCCACGGTTCCGGACTCCCCATCTCCCGACTCCAGCACCCTCCGTCTGACGCTACCGAGGACTTATGATGGAGCGGCGGCGGGTTGCCAGGGGTTTCTGCTTCAGCTGGAGCTATACCTGGCCACCATCAGCCCCACTCCCTCAGGAGCAGAGAGGGTGAGTGTCCTCATCTCCTGCCTCACGGGTCGTGCTCTGGAGTGGCCGAACGCAGTCTGGAATGGCCCAGACTCAGCGCGGGAGCACTACACAGAGTTTTCCTGCCGCTTCCGTGCCGTGTTTGATCACCCTCTAGACGGCCGAGCGGTGGGAGAACGACTATTTCATCTCAGGCAGGAGAAGAGGAGCGCCCAGGATTACGCGCTGGAGTTCCGGACCTTGGCAGCCGGATCTGGGTGGAACGACAGGGCCCTTATGGACCACTACAGGTGTAGTCTCCGAGAGGACGTCCGCCGGGAGTTAGCGTGTCGGGACACCACTCTGTCACTGGATCAGCTGATCGACATGTCCATTCGACTGGATAATCTGCTGGCTGCCCGCGGGCGTTCAGAGAGGGTTCTGTGCGTTCCACCACCCAGCCCCTCCGCTCCCATTCCCATGGAGTTGGGAGGGGCTACGCCGAGGGGTACCGGAGGAGGTGGCCTTCCCTGCACCAACTGTGGTCGGAGAGGGCACACGTCTGATCTGTGCTGGGGGGTCCGTCTGGTAGTAGAGATGGCAGGCGGAACGCTTCTCAGTCACCCCAGGTGAGTCAGCATCAAACTCACCCAGAACCCCTTGTTGGCCATATGTTTGTCTTAATCTCTTTCCTTCACTTTTTTCCCTCTTCCCAGCATAGGGCGCTAGTCGATTCAGGCGCAGCTGGGAACTTTATGGATCGCGGACTCGCCCTTAAGTTAGGGGTTCCGCTGGTGCCGATAGATTCTCCTTTCCCCGTGCACTCCCTAGATAGCCGGCCATTAGGGTCAGGGATGGTCAGGGAGACCACGGTCCCACTGGACATGGTGACGCAGGGGAATCATAGGGAGCGTATCAGTTTTTTTATTATTGATTCGCCTGCGTTTCCAGTGGTGCTGGGGACTCCCTGGTTGGCCCGGCACAATCCTAAAATTTCATGGAGACAGGGGGTTCTCCAGGGGTGGTCAGAGGAGTGTTCTGGAAGGTGTTTGGGAGTTTCCATCGGTGCCACGTCGGTGGAGAGTCCAGACCAGGGTTCCACGGTGTGCATTCCCCCCGAATATGCCGATTTGGCAATCGTTTTCAGTAAAGTGAAAGCGACTAAATTACCACCTTATCGACCGGGAAGGGATTGTACGATAGATCTCCAGGTGGACGCTGCGCTTCCCAAGAGTCACGTGTACCCGCTGTCCCAGGAGGAAACATTGGCAATGGAGACATATGTCACGGAGTCGTTGGGACAGGGGTACATTCGGCCCTCCATTTCACCCGTCTCCTCGAGTTTCTTTTTTGTGAGGAAAAAGGAGGGAGGTTTGCGTCCGTGTATCGATTATAGAGGTCTAAACGCCATCACAGTGGGGTATAGTTACCCTCTACCTTTCATCGCTATGGCGGTGGAATCGTTCCACGGAGCGCAGTTCTTCACAAAACTGGATCTCAGGAGCGCGTATAGTCTGGTGCGTATTCGGAAGGGAGACGAGTGGAAAACCGCATTTAGTACTACATCCGGCCACTATGAGTACCTCGTCATGCCTTATGGGTTAAAGAATGCTCCAGCCATTTTCCAATCCTTTGTAGACGAGATTCTCAGGGACCTGTGCGGGCAGGGAGTGGTTGTTTATATCGATGACATTCTGATCTACTCAGCCAATCACACCGCGCATGTGTCTCTGGTGCGCAAAGTGCTTGGTAGACTGCTGGAGCATGACCTATACGTCAAGGCTGAGAAATGCGTGTTCTCTAAACGAGCCGTCTCTTTTCTGGGATATCGCATTTCCACCTCGGGGGTGGTGATGGAGGGTGACCGCATTAGGGCCGTGCGTAATTGGCCGACTCCAACCACGGTAAAGGAGGTGCAGCGGTTTTTGGGTTTTGCCAACTACTACCGGAGATTTATCCGGGGTTTTGGCCAGATAGCGGCTCCCATTACCTCACTGCTGAAGGGGGGCCCAGTGCGGTTGCAGTGGTCAGCAGAGGCGGACAGAGCATTCAACAAGTTGAAGGCGCTGTTCACTGATGCGCCCGTGTTGGCGCATCCGGACCCCTCTCTAGCATTCATAGTGGAGGTGGACACGTCCGAGGCTGGGGTGGGTGCCGTGCTATCACAGCGCTCGGGTACGCCACCAAAACTCCGCCCCTGCGCTTTCTTCTCAAGGAAGCTCAGCCCAGCGGAGCGTAACTATGATGTGGGGGACCGGGAGTTGCTAGCGGTGGTTAGAGCTCTGAAGGTGTGGAGACACTGGCTTGAGGGGGCTAAGCACCCTTTTCTCATCTGGACCGACCACCAGAATCTGGAGTATATTCGGGCAGCTAGGAGACTTAACCCACGTCAGGCAAGGTGGGCCATATTCTTCACCCGGTTCCGGTTTACTTTGTCTTATAGACCGGGCTCCCAGAACGTGAAGGCAGACGCACTGTCCCGCCTTTATGACACCGAGGATGGGTCCACATCTGGTCACATCTGTCCATAGATTTCCTGACCGATCTCCCACCGTCTCAGGGGAACACCGCGGTTCTAGTGATTGTGGATCGGTTTTCTAAGTCCTGCCGTCTCCTCCCGTTGCCCGGTATCCCTACAGCCCTGCAGACTGCGGAGGCATTATTTACCCATGTCTTTCGGCACTACGGGGTGCCGGAGGACATCGTTTCTGATCGGGGCCCCCAATTCACGTCTCGGGTATGGAGAGCGTTCATGGAACGCTTGGGGGTCTCTGTCAGCCTGACCTCCGGTTATCACCCCGAGAGTAATGGGCAGGTGGAGAGAATGAACCAGGAGGTGGGTAGGTTTCTGCGGTCGTATTGCCAGGATCGGCCAGGGAAGTGGGCACGATACATTCCCTGGGCTGAAATGGCTCAGAACTCACTACGCCACTCCTCCACTAACGTGTCCCCTTTTCAGTGTGTGTTGGGGTACCAGCCGGTCCTGGCACCATGGCCTCCGAGCCAGACCGAGGCTCCTGCGGTGGAGGAATGGGTACAGCGCTCCAAGGAGACCTGGAGGGCCGTCCAGGAATCTCTACGACAAGCGAGTGGACGGCAGAAGAGGAGTGCTGACCGCCACCGCAGTGAGGCCCCCGTGTTTGTACCGGGGGACAGGGTCTGGCTCTCGACCCGAAACCTACCTCTCCGCTTGCCCTGCCGGAAGCTGGGTCCGCAGTGTGTAGGGCCCTTTAAAGTCCTGAGGAGAATAAACGAGGTGTGTTATCGATTACAACTCCCTTCCTATTATCGTATTAACCCCTCGTTTCATGTGTCTCTCCTCAGGCCGGTGGTAGCTGGTCCCCTGCAGGACAGTGAGTTACCGGAGGTCCCCCCCCCCCTCTGGACATCGAGGGGACCTCGGCGTACACGATCCGGGCCATTCTGGACTCAAGATGCCGGGTGAGGGGCCTGCAGTACCTCATGGACTGGGAGGGGTACGGTCCGGAGGAGAGGTGCTGGGTACCGGTGGGGGACATCTTGGATCCATCCATGTTGAGGGATTTCCATCGCCTCCATCCGGATCGCCCTGCACCTCGTCCTCCGGGGCGACCTCGAGGCCGGTGTCGGCGCGCTGCGGGAGCCGCACGTCAGAGGGGGGGTACTGTCACGAGTCCGACCGAGGGTGTTTCCCCTTCCGGGCGGGTGGCGCTCGGCGGTCGTCATCACCGGCCTATTAGCTGCCACGGATTGTTTTTCCTCCCCCTCCTTGTATGTTTAGTGGTAGCACCTGTTCATGTTTAATTAGTTTGTCTTTATTAGACAGCCGGCCCGCCTGGTTGTTGTGCGGGATTATTTCATTGTAAACCTTCGGCTCTGTTGTAGAGGTACGTGCTTAGTGCCTAGTCGTGATTTTTTCTATTGTACTTTTTCCCCTGTGTTTGGGAACGTTACTTTTGTGAGCACCCTGTGGTGCGTTGGTGCTAGTAAAGACGCACAGCATTGAACTCTGTCTCCTGCATTTGACTCCACACCCACGACACCCGGAGCATTACAGAGAGAATGCCAAGAGTGTGCAAAGCTGTTGTCAAGGCAAAGGGTGGCTATTTGAATAATCTCAAATATAAAATATATTTGGATTTATTTAACACTTTTTTGGTTACTACATGGTTCCATATGTATTATTTCATAGTTTTGACGTCTTCAATGTTATTCTACAAAGTAGAAAATAAGTGAAAAAAATCAAGAAAACCCCTTGAATGAGTAGGTGTTCTAAACCTTTTGTGTATATATACAGTACCAGTCAAAAGATTGGACACACCGACTCATTCAATGTTTTTTTCTTCTTTTCTACATTGTAGAATAATAGTGAAGACATCAAAACTATGATATAACACATATGGAATCATGTAGTTACCAAAAAAGTGTGGCATTCAGATGGTTATCCACCAGGGGGAGACTCATTGAGGCCTGGTGACAGGTGAATGTGCTCTCTAGCCAGGACTAATTGGGTCTGATTGTGGTTCGTGAGTAATCAATGGGCTGATTGCTCACCAGCTGGACTAGTCCCATAACGCTGCCAGAAGGGCAGCACACAAGAGAGGGGACTGGGGGAAGGGAGGTTACTCTCTTCATAGTCGTGCTCAGTCCCAGGGATATAACGGAGGGAGCTCAGTTTTGTTCCCCCCAGGATACAGCAAGACCCGGGACCCAGAAGACGGTGTCCCGGAGAAAGTCTCCTGGGGGAGACCTATTATGCTACTATGCTGATTCAGTTACAGATTATTATCCCTATATTGTCATGACACCTAAGTGCAAATATAAAAAGTAAGTCAAAACATTACCAAATTAAAATGAGAAACATTTCAGCCCCCACTTCCCCTGTATGAAAATAAAAATATGTGGGGCACAGACATTAGCCACGTCAGTAACTGTCAATGGCTCTTTAGTAATACCCATCTTATATATCACCTATTACATGGTGGTTTATTCATTGTAAGAAAGTCCCCCTCCTTGAACCCACCATAGAGGTTACAGTAAAACTAGCCCACCCACTCACATCTGGCTCAGACCAGGCAGTGAAACGGTGACACTAGACTTGTAACAGTGGAGTGAAATAGATTTGCATAGACAGGGCTGGGTCGTTCTGCTTGTCCCAGAATAGAGCAGTACTGTCACCATATGTTCACTCTGTTCCCAGGAGTTTGGAGGTAGAGAAGACCAGGGTAAATGTAATGAAGAAGTGTAGACTACACATAGTTGAAAACCATTACTAAAACATCTCATTTAATAACATCATATTAGGAATGAAACATTATAAATATATATGTTATGGGAAGTAACTGTTTAGCAGTGTGAGATCTGAGATCTGAGAGCAGCTTTTAGAGGTTTATTATCAAATATCATACATTATTATCACTGGTATTGATGCTACAGTATAACAGGATCATACAGTTGTAGAAATGATTACAGAGTATTTTTTGGATCAGATGCCCTTTTAATTCTGTTTGAAAACATGAGATTAGCTATAAGCTACAATGCTAAATAATGAAAGAAGCTGATTGATACAAATAATTAGGAAATGTTCTGCCTATTCATGCGATAGTGATCACTGGAATCATGATTAAATCAACTACACTACATGACCAAAAGTATGTGGACATCTGCTCGTCAAACGTCTTATTCCAAAATCATAGGCATTAATATGGAGTCGGTTCCCCTTTTGCTAATATTACAGCCTCCACTCTTCTGGGAAGGCTGCCCACTAGTGGTCCTTCTGTAGCTCAGTTGGTAGAGCATGGCGCTTGTAACGCCAGGGTAGTGGGTTCGATTCCCGGGACCACCCATACGTAGAATGTATGCACACATGACTTTAAGTCGCTTTGGATAAAAGCGTCTGCTAAATGGCATTTTATTATTTAGATGTTGGAACATTGCTGTGGGGACTTGCTTCCATTCAGCCACATTATTCCAATGAATCCCAAAGCTGTTCGATAGGGTTGAGGTGAGGGCTCTGTGCAGGCCAGTCAAGTTCTTCCACACTGATCTTGACAAGCCATTTCTGTATGGACCTCATGTCACGCCCTGATCTGTTTCACCTGTCTTTGTGATTGTCTCCACCCAACACCAGGTGTCACCCGTTTTCCTCATTAGTCCCTGGGTATTTCTTCCGGTGTTCCCTCTTTGTCTGTTGCCAGTTCGTCTTGTCAAGTCAACCAGCATGTTTTCTAGTTCGCCTGCTTTTTCTTATCTCTCTTTTGCTAGTCCTCCCGGTTTTGACCATTGCCTGCCTTGACTCTGAACCCGACTGCCTGACCATGCTGATCACCCTGACCTCGAGTCTGCCTGCCGCTCTGTACCTCCTGGACTCTGACTGTATGTATGATATTTTGCCTGTCCACGACTATTCTCTTGCCTACCTCTTTGACTATAATACAAACCATCTTCCTCCTGTGTCTGCATCTGAGTCTCTCCCTGTTCCCTTATACCTCCCTTTGTGCATGGGGGCATTTGTGGCAACAGTTTGGCCTTCCAGAACTGTCTAGAACGTCATTGTATTCTGTAGCGTGAAGATTTCCCTTCACTGGAACTAATGGGCCTAGTCCGAACATGAGAGTGCTCGGGCGGTGCTCGGCGGTCGTCGTCGCCGGTCTACTAGCCGCCACTGATCCCTTTTTCCTGTTCTGTTAGTTTAGTCTTATTAGTTGCACCTGTTCCTTTTGTGTTTCTTGATTTTTGGTCTATTTAAGCCTTTTAGGCCCGCTTAGGTTTGTGCGGGATTATTTGTGTTCTCTGTCGGTAGTGGATGTGTTTTCATTGTTCTCCAGATCGTTTGCCCTGTGTTTGGGCTGGTCAGTGTTTATGCGCCCTGTATTTGGCGTGACCGTTTTGTGCCGGGGAAATAAATCTACAAATCACTGAACCCTCTGCTCGCTGCGCCTGTCTCCTACCCACCACTCCAAGTAACCTGTCACACTACAATGCTAAATTATGAAAGAAGCTGATTGATATAAATTATTATGAAATGATCTGCCTATTCATGAGACGGTGGTCACTGGAATCAATGTTAAATGAACTCTAATGGTTATTTTCTCATCATAACAGGATGTATTTCAACTCCGAGGCAAGAAGACATGGACGACTTAATCTCAAAATAGTTAATTTAGCACACAGCACTACTGATATTATAGACTACTATACTGTAACATTCAGCTGTAAAATACTAATGTTTCCAGAACTAGCACCATGTAGAGATTCTCTAGACCCCTGCAATGGCTTCTCCTGTCTCTAGATGCTACACTGACTTTTCCGGAAGGTGGCCGAATCACCTGTCTTGTCGTGGGTGACCCTGCATGTGGGGGGGGGGGCAGAGACACTGTGGGCCTGACAGAGGGACCAGCTGGAGAGGAGGTTCAGCTGCCACTACTCTATAATGGAATATATTAGGAGAGGGTCAGCTACTAAGAATACTACTACTACTACTCTATATTTTTAGGGCAGGGTCAGCAAATCTACTACCACTACTAATCTATAACATTAGGAGAGGAGAGGGTCAGTTACTACTACTACTACTCTATATTTTTAGGGCAGGGTCAGCTAATCTACTACCACTACTAATCTATAACATTAGGGGAGGAGAGGGTCAGTTACTACTACTACTACTACTCTAACATGAGGAGAGGGGAGAAAAACTGCCCAGAGGAGCAGGGAGAAAAGACACTGGCCATGTCTGAATACCCATACTACCTCACTAAATATTATGCAAAAAAATTGTGTTTTATAGTTTATGAAATGTCATACACTGTACTTTGAATGCTCCATCCAATGCACAATTGTGTTGACGCCAGCCATTTGGTACAGCCTCTCAATCTATCTGATTATCAGCTGTTGTCAAACACGTGAGTCAGAAAAGACTAATGAAATCTACTACATCGAAGGCCAAAATGATTATGCAGTTTAAGCATATAGTAGTAGGCTAATATGAGTATTCGGACACGGCCACTATGTTATCAGTGAACAAAAATATTTCAGATCAACAGTACACAGTATAAACAACTAGCTACAGTACAGAGAACAACCAAGAACACTTAATATATAAATAAATAGGCAAACGAAAAAAGTCTAGACATGTAAGGTACAATCATGCTGTACAGTTTAGCCCATGAAGAACAACAAAACTTTGAGGGGTGGTTTCGCAGACACAGGTTAACAAAAGGCTAAGCTGTGTTTCAAAATATTGCACTTGTGATTTAATGAATATGAATATTTTCTAGTAATATTATTTGACTGTTGCGCTATGCTATTCAGCGTTGCTGATGACTATTATCCCAGACCCGGGGTGGGTGGTTTAGAAGTTAAGAACAAATTCTTACTTTCAATGACAGCCTAGGAACAGTCAGTTAACTGCCTTGTTCAGGGAAAGAACATCAGATTTATACCTTGTCAGCTCAGGGATTGGAACTTACAACCATTCGGTTACTAGCCCAACGCTCTAACCACAAGGCTACCCTACCCCGCCTCTTACTTTCTTACTGTTATTATACTTAATCTCGCTTACTTTTGACTATCTATGTGTGTGTTCTCACATTTACTATACTTACTGACATTAGTCCTAGACTAACGTAACTTACTTTACTTTATTTCGCCTTCTATATTACGTTTTCCGGCTACTGTATATCAACCAGTTTTACTTTTAGGTCTTACTGTTAGATAGTTTACATTGGTAGTGGCCACAGATACCTTGGGTCATTACAGACCCAAATGTACTTACTTCAAAATGTCTAACTGCGATCTGTGACCCAGTGCCGCCAACACTAACATAGATATTTTTATCTTAAACTTTCTATACATTAGATTATATGGACGGTATACCTGATACAAATCTTACTTACTGTTAGTTTTACTGTTGAAATCCTCCCTCACATTTATCTTGACCAATGCTTTACAGTCCATTCTAAGTCAATTTTAGTAAATTTAGAAGTTATCCCCAAACGAATGAATACAGATTACTGGCCTTACCTTGCAGCTGATAATTCAATGTAGGCTGGATCTCGTCACCGTTTCTGTCACGTACCAGTTCGCCACCGGCCTGTAAAGAACCCTCAGAATGGGGCCAGGTCTTTAATCTACTGATATGTCATCAGCCCGTGCACAGTTTCGGTGTCCCATGGCATGACAGAAAAAGGTACGGTTCGAAAGGACCAAGCTGTGACGAGAATTTTCAATCCCAATGATGATAACAGTCACTATAGCTTTGACCAATTCCCCCTAGGTTGTAAAGCTAGGGTTAATAAGAATTAGGCAAAGACTCAGATTCTGCAAAAGGCCCATGTAGTTTATTCATGAGAGCTCTAAAGTCCAAAATGCAAACACAGACATTTTATAACTCTCACTCTCACTCCCACCTACGCACACACCCACGCACACACAAATCAAATCAAATCAAATTTTATTTGTCACATACACATGGTTAGCAGATGTTAATGCGAGTGTAGCGAAATGCTTGTGCTTCTAGTTCCGACAATGCAGTGATAACCAACAAGTAATCTAACTAACAATTCCAAAACTACTGTCTTATACACAGTGTAAGGGGATAAGGAACATGTACATAAGGATATATGAATGAGTGATGGTACAGAGCAGCATACAGTAGATGGTATCGAGTACAGTATATACATATGAGATGAGTGTGTAGACAAAGTAAACAAAGTGGCATAGTTAAAGTGGCTAGTGATACATGTGTTACATAAGGATGCAGTCGATGATGTAGAGTACAGTATATACATATGCATATGAGATGAATAATGTAGGGTAAGTAACATTATATAAGGTAGCATTGTTTAAAGTGGCTAGTGATATATTTACATCATTTCCCATCAATTCCCATTATTAAAATGGCTGGAGTTGGGTCAGTGTCAATGACAGTGTGTTGGCAGCAGCCACTCAGTGTTAGTGGTGGCTGTTTAACAGTCTGATGGCCTTGAGATAGAAGCTGTTTTTCAGTCTCTCGGTCCCAGCTTTGATGCACCTGTACTGACCTCGCCTTCTGGATGATAGCGGGGTGAACAGGCAGTGGTTCGGGTGGTTGATGTCCTTGATGATCTTTATGGCCTTCCTGTAACAACGGGTGGTGTAGGTGTCCTGGAGGGCAGGTAGTTTGCCCCCGGTGATGCGTTGTGCAGTCCTCACTACCGTCTGGAGAGCCTTACGGTTGAGGGCGGAGCAGTTGCCGTACCAGGCGGTGATACAGCCCGCCAGGATGCTCTCGATTGTGCATCTGTAGAAGTTTGTGAGTGCTTTTGGTGACAAGCCGAATTTCACACACACACACAGTAGGTGGGCTGTATCTTTCCCCACGGTCCACATTCCTCGTTTATCAATATTCGACCAAGCTGGCAGTTCCCTGCCGTTCCCTGCCTCCCTAGATTAGAGGGACCTTGACAGGCCCTTCTTCCTGTTGTATGTTTTTCAGAGTTCCAACCAGGTCATGTCTTGTATAGTTCAATTGTTCTCTGTGTTCTCTCAATTCCCTTATCACTTACCTTTGATGATCTTCATATTGGTGCACTCACAAGTCTCCCATTTACTCAATAAATGTTTGTTTTGTTCGATAAAGTCCCTGTTTATATCCAAAAACCTCCGTTTTGTTCAGTAATCCACAGGCTCAAACGCAGTCACAACAGGCAGACGAAAAATCCAAATAGTATCCAAAAAGATCATAGCAACATGTCAAACAATGTTTATAATCAAAAATAAGGTTGATTTTAGCCTAAATAATCAATAATATTTCAACCGGACAATAACGTCGTCAATATAGAAGGTAAACAAGAAAGGCATGCTCTCGGTCTCGCGCATGAAAAATCTCTAGGCCACTTCGGTGCCCACTCATTCAGAGTGCTCTTACTCCCTCATTTTTCAGAATACAAGCCTGAAACAATTTCTAAAGACTGTTGACATCTAGTGGAAGGCATACGATGTGCAATTTGAGTCCTAAGTCAATGGATACTGTAAAGGCATTGAATAGAAAACTACAACAACAACAAAAATCCTACTTCATGGATGGATTTTTCTCAATTTTTCACCTGCCAAATCAGTTCTGTTATACTCCCAGACATTATTTTAACAGTTTTGGAAACTTTAGAGTGTTTTCTATCCGAATCTATATGCATATCCTAGCTTCTGGGCCTGAGTAGCAGGCAGTTTACTTTGGGCATGCTTTTCATCAGGAGGTGAAAATAGTGCCCCCTACCCTAGAGAAGTTAAAGGTTTTGTTCCCATCTCCTACCGAGAGCGGTATCACACAGTCGTTCCGAACAGCTGGTGCATGCTTCAGTGTTGCTTGCCTCAGCGCGAGCATAAAAGGCATTTATCTCGTCTGGTAGGCTCGCGTCACTGGGCAGTTCGCATCTGGGTTTCCCTTTGTACTCCGTAATAGTTTTCAAGCCCTGCCACAACCGACGAGTGTCAGAGCCAGTGTAGTAGGATTCAATCTTAATCCTGTATTAACGCTTTGCTTGTTTGAGTGTTCGTCTGAGGGCATAGCGGGATTTCTTTTAAGTGTCCGGATTAGTCAACTCTAGCTTTTAGCCCGATGCGGATGTTGCCTGTAATCCATGGCTTCTGGTTGGGATATGTACGTACAGTCACTGTGGGGACGGTGTTGTCAATTAACTTATTGATGATGCCGATGACTGACATGGTGTACTCCTCAATGCCATTGTATGAATCCCGGAACATATTCCAGTCTGTGCTAGCAAAACAATCCTTTAGTGTAGCATCCTAGTCACTGGTACTTCCTGCTTTAGTTTTGCTAGAAAGCAGGAATCAGGAGGATAGAATTATGGTCAGATTTGCCAAATGGAGGGCGGGGGAGAGCTTTGTATGCATCTGTCTGTGGAGTGTCTCCTGACCCCTCCTGTCTCAGCCTCCAGTATTTATGCTGCAATAGTTTGTGTCGGGGGGCTAGGGTCAGTTTGTTATATCTGGAGTACTTCTCCTGTCCTATTCGGTGCCCTGTGTGAATTTAAGTGTGCTCTCTCTAATTCTCTCTTTCTCTCTTTCTTTCTCTCTCTTGGAGGACCTGAGCCCTAGGACCATGCCCCAGGACTACCTGACATGATGACTCCTTCCTGTCCCCAGTCCACCTGGCCATGCTGCTGCTCCAGTTTCAACTGTTCTGCCTTATTATTATTCGACCATGCTGGTCATTTATGAACATTTGAACATCTTGGCCATGTTCTGTTATAATCTCCACCCGGCACAGCCAGAAGAGGACCGGCCACCCCACATAGCCTGGTTCCTCTCTAGGTTTCTTCCTAGGTTTTGGCCTTTCTAGGGAGTTTTTCCTAGCCACCGTGCTTCTCCACCTGCATTGCTTGTTGTTTGGGGTTTTAGGCTGGGTTTCTGTACAGCACTTTGAGATATCAGCTGATGTACGAAGGGCTATTTTGATTTGAGTAAAGGTGGTCTAGGATTTGTGACGTGCTGGTAAAAATTTGGTAAAACTGATTTAAGTTTGCCTGCATTAAAGTCCCAGGCCACTAGTAGCGCCGCTTCTGGGTGAGCATTTTCTTCTTTGCTTATGGCCTTACAGAGTTGGTTGAGAGCGGTCTTCGTGCCAGCTTCGTTCTGTGGTGGTAAATAGACGGCTATAAAGAATATAGATGAGAACTCTTGGTTCACCTTCCAGCAGGACAATGACCCTGAGCATACTGCTAAAGCAACACTCAAGTGGTTTAACGGGAACATTTACATGTCTTGGAATGGCCTAGTCAAAGACCAGACCTCAATCCACTTGAAAATCTGTGGTATGACTTAAAGATTGCTGTACATCAGCGGAACCCATCCAACTTGAAGGAGCTGGAGCACGTTTTGTCTTGAAGAATGGGCAAAAATCCCAGTGGATAGATGTGCCATGCTTATAGAGACATTCACCAAGAGACTTGCAGCTGTAATTGCTGCAAAAGGTGGCTCTACAAAGTATTGACTTTGGGGTGGTGAATAGTTATGCACACTCAAGTTTTCAGTTTTTTTGTCTTATTTCTTGTTTGTTTCACACAAAAAAATATTTTGCATCTTCAAAGTGGTAGGAATGTCTTGTAAATCAAATGATACAAAACCCACCCAAAAATCAATATTAATTTCAGGTTGTAAGGCACCAAAATAGGAAAATAGGAATAGGAAAAGGGGGGTGAATACCTTCACCAGCCACTGTAAATCAAGTAGGTCAAAAAAAATCCAAAGATATTAATCAAAAATCACCTACCACATGTGGCTAGACCTTTCCTGCTGAACTAAACATTATAGTATCTACACCTCTCCTGTTAATATGTTAACATTGTAGTATCTAGACCTCTCCTGTTAATCCGTTAACAATAGAGTATTTAGGCCTCTCCTGTTCATTTGTTAACATTGTAAACTCAGCAAAAAAAGAAACGTCCCTTTTTCAGGACCCTGTCTTTCAAAGATAATTAATAAAAATCCAAATAACTTCACAGATCATTGTTGTAAAGTGTTTAAACACTTGTTCCCATGCTTGTTCAATGAACCATAAACAATTAATGAACATGCACCTGTGAAACACTTACGGCTTACAGACGGTAGGCAATGAAGGTCACTGTTATGAAAACTTAGGACACTAAAGAGGCCTTTCTACTGACTCTGAAAAACACCAAAAGAAAGATGCCCAGGGTCCCTGCTCATCTGCGTTAACGTATCTTAGGCATGCTGCAAGGTGGCATGAGGACTGCAGATATGGCCAGGGCAATAAATTGCAATGTCCATACTTTGAGATGCCTAAGACAGCGCTACAGGGAGACAGGATGGACAGCTGATCATCGCCGCAGTGGCAGACCATGTGTAACAACACCTGCAAAGGATCAGTACATCCGAACATCACACCTGCGGGACAGGTACAGGATGGCAACATCAACTGCCCGAGTTACACCAGGAACGCCAAATCCCTCCATCAGTGCTCAGACTGTCCGCAATAGGCTGAGAGAGGCTGGACTGAGGGCTTGTAGGCCTGTTGTAAGGCAGGTCCTTACCAGACATCACCGGCAACAATGTAGCCTATAGGCACAAACCCACCGTCGCTGGACCATACAAGACTTGCAAAAAGTGCAAATCTTCACTGATGAGTCGCGATTTTGTCTCACCAGGGGTGATGTTCAGATTCGCGTTTATCATCGAAGGAATGAGCGTTACTCCGAGACCTGTACACTGGAGGGGGATCGATTTGGAGGTGGAGGTTCCATCATGGTCTGGAGCGGTGTGTCACAGCATCATCTGAGCTTGTTATCATTGCAGGCAATCTCAATGCTGTGTGTTACAGGGAAGACATCCTCCTCCCTCATCCTGCATGACAATGCCACCAGCCATACTGATCGTTCTGTGCATGATTTCCTGCAAGTCAGGAATGTCAGTGTTCTGCCATGGCCAGCGAAGAGCCCGGATCTCAATCCCATTGAGCATGTCTGGGACCTGTTGGATCAAAAGGTGAGGGCTAGGGCCATTCGCCCAGAAATGTCCGGGAACTTGCAGGTGCCTTGGTGGAAGAGTGGAGTAACATCTCACAGCAAAGCTGGTGCAGTCCACGAGGAGGAGATGCACTGCAGTACTTAATGCAGCTGGTGGCCACAACAGATACTGAATGTAACTTTTGATTTTGACCCCCACCTTTGTTCAGGGACACATTATTCCGTTTCTGTTAGTCACAAGTCTGTGGAACTTGCTCAGTTTATGTCTCAGTTGTTGAATTGTGTTATGTTCATACTAATATTTACACATGTTATGTTTGCTGAAAATAAATGCAGTTGACAGTGAGAGGACGAGTTTAGTATCCAGACCTCTCCTGTTAATCAATTAACATTGCAGTAACTACACCTCTCCTGTTAATCTGTTAACGTTGTAGGATCTAGACCTCTCCTGTTAATCTGTTAACATTGTAGCATCTTGTGTTAAATATGAACTGTTTTTTTTGTGTGTGTTGTTTGTAACTTGTATTTTTACTTATGTAATGTACATAATGTTGCCACTACCGTCTCTTAAAACCGAAAATAACTTCTAGACATCAGGACTGCGATTACCACGGACTAGCAGAATCCTTCATTTCCTTTCACTACTCTGACGAATCCGACGCAAAGGATATACTGCTTCCACGGGAACAGGCCCCGATCCCCGGGATCTGTGTGAAGAGGAGGCAGAGAAAGAGGGGCCGAAAGGGCGGCCTGACTTCTGAGAATTCGTAAACCCCCACTTCCCTCCATTCTGATAGCAAACGTGCAATCTTTGGAGAATAAAATTGATGAGTTACGCGGAAAATTAAACTACCAACGGGACATTAAAAACTATAACATCTTATGCTTCTCGGAGTCGTGGCTGAGCAACGACAATATCAACATAGAGCTGGCTGGTTATACGATGTACCGGGAGGATAGAACAGCAGCGTCTGGTAAGATAAGGTGCGGCGGACTATATATTTTTGTAAATAACAGCTGGTGCACGATATCTAAGGAAGTCTCGAGCTATTGCTCACCTGCGGTAGAGTATCTCATGATAAACTGTAGACCACACTACTTACCTAGAGAGTTTCCATCTGTATTCGTTTTAGCTGTTTACATACCACCACAGTCAGAGGCTGGCACTAAGACAGCATTGAATGAGCTCTATTCCGCCATAAGCAAACAAGAAAACGTTCACCCAGAGGCGGCGCTCCTAGTGCAGGGAAACTTACATTTGTTTTACCAAATTTCTATCAGCATGTAAAAAATGTGCAACCAGAGGAAAAATAACTCTGGACCACCTATACTCCACACACAGAGACGCATACAAAGCTCTCCCTCACCCTCAATTTGGCAAATCTGACCATAAATCTATCCTCCTGATTCCTGCCTCCAAGCTAAAATTAAAGCAGGAAGCACCAGTAACTAGATCAATAAAAAAGTGGTCAGATGAAGCAGATGCTAAGCTACTGGACTGTTTTGCTAGCATAGGCTGGAGTATGTTCCAGAATTCCTCCGATGGCATTGAGGAGTACACCACATCAGTCATTGGCTTCATCAATAAGTGCATTGATGATTTTGTCCCCACAGTGACCGTATGCACATACCCCAACCAGAAGCCATGGATTACAGGCAGCAATCCGCACTAAGCTAAAGGCTAGAGCTGCCGCTTTCAAGGAGTGGGCCTCTAACCCGGAAGCTTATAGTAAATCCCGCTATGCCCTCCGACGAATCGTCAAACAGGCAAAGCATCAATACAGGATTAAGATCGAATCACACTACACCAGCTTTGACGCTAGTCGGATGTGGCAGGTCTTGCAAACCATTACAGACTAGAAAGGGAAGCACAGCCGAGAGCTGCACAGTGACACGAGCCTATCAGACGAGCTAAACTACTTCTATGCTCGCTTCGAGGCAAATAACATTTAAACATGCGTGAGAGCACCAACTGTCATGGAAGACAGAGTGATCACACTCTCCGCAGCCAATGTGAGCAAGACCTTTAAACAGGTCAACATTCGCAAGGCCGCAGGGCTAGAAGGATTACAAGAACGTGTACTCCGAGCATGGGCTGATCAACTGGCAAGTGTCTTCAATTACATTTTCAATCTCTCCCTGTCCGAGTCTGTAATACCAACACATTTCAAGCAGACCTAGTGCCTGTGCCCGTGCCCAAGAATACTAAGGTAAGCGGCCTAAATGACTACCGACCCGTAGCACTCACGTCTGTAGACATGAAGTGCTTTGAAAGGCTGGTCATGGCTCACATCTCCACCATCATCCCAGCAATTCTAGACCCACTCCAATTTGCATACTGCCCCAACAGATCCACAGATGATGCAATCTCTATTGCACTCCACACTGCCCTTTCCCACCTGGACAAAAGGAACACCTATGTGAGAATGCTATTCGTTGACTACAGCTAAGATTTCAACACCATAGTATCCTCAAAGCTCATCAATAATGTAAGGACCCTTGGACTAAACACCTCCCTTTGCAACTGGATCCTGTACTTCCTGACGGGCAGCCCCAAGTGGTAAGGGTAGGTAACAACACGTCTGCACCGCTGATCCTCAACACGGGGGCCCTTCAGGGGTGCGTGCTAAGTCCCCTCCTGTACTCCCTGTTCACCCATGACTGCATGGCCAAGCATGACTCCAACACCATAAATTAAGTTTGTCGACGACACAACAGTGGCAGGCCTGATCACCGACAACGACGAGACAGCCTATAGGGAGGAGGTCAGAGACCTGGCCATGTGTTGCCAGCAACAACCTCTCCCTCAATGTGATCAAGACAAAGGAGATGATTGTGGACTACAGGAAAAAGAGGACCGAGCACGCACCCATTCTCATCAACAGGGCTGCAGTGGAGCAGGTTGAGAGCTTCAAGTTCCTTGGTGTTCCTTGGTGTCCACATCACCAACAAACTAACATGGTCCAAGCACACCAAAACAGTCGTGAAGAGGGCACGACAAAACCTATTTCCCTTCAGGAGACTGAAATGATTTGGTATGGGTCCTCAGATCCTCAAAATGTTCTACAACTGAACCAGGTTGCTTCACTGCCTGGTATGGCAACTGCTCGGCCTCCAACCGCAAGGCACTATAGATGGTAGTGCGAACAGCCCAGTACATCACTGGGGCAAGCTTCATGCCATCCAGGACCTATATAATAGGCGGTGTCAGAGGAAGGCCCTAAAAATGGTCAAAGACTCCAGCCACCCCAGTCATAGACTGTTCTCTCTGCTCCCGCACGTCAAGCGGTACCAGAGCGCCATGTCTAGTTCCAAGAGGCTTCTAATCAGCTTCCTTCCCCAAGCCATAAGACTCCTGAACATCTAATCAAATGGCTACCCAGACTATTTGCATTGCCCCCCTCCCCTCTTTACACCACTTCTTCTCTCTGTTGTCATCTATGCATAGTCACCTTAATAACACTACCTACATGTACATATTACCTCAACTAACTGGTGGCCCCGCACATTGACTTTGTATCAGTACCCCCCTGTATATTGTCTTGCTACTGTTATTTCACTGCTGCTCATTAATTACTTGTCACTTTAATCTCTTCTTCTTATCTGTATTTTTTTGAAACTGCGTTGTTGGTTAGGGGCTCGTAAGTAAGCATTTCTCAGTAAGGTCTACATCTGATGTATTCAGCACATGTGACTAGTAACATTTGATTACATTTGCTGGTTGAAGATGCGGTTTGTGAGAACATACATAACTAAGCAATGACATTTAGGTCTGATAGTTTTCAAAGAAACTGTGAACCAGGCTTTTTTGATATACTGTATGTCTATACCATTCAACAACATTTAACACTACAGTCTAATGATTAAAAGAGTCAAAAAAAAAAAAATGTTTTCCAAAGGAAAATCTTTATTTCCATCTATTCATTAAAGCATCAAAGCAAACATTCCTACAGTATCTAGTAGTAATAAAACAGATCAAATCTAACACTGATTCAACCTCAGTCTACAGAGAGGATTGACACATGAACTCAAGAAAAGCCCTCTGTTAGTCTACATGTCAGAGATCAATAAGACAAAGAACATCTGATCTCAGAACAGAGTCAAAGCAGAGGAACCAGCAGCCTCTCTCCACAGGGGTGTGTGACTGAGGGGTCCTACCCAGTACAGTCAGCCCTCCTCAAGGTCTTGGTGACTGGATTCTGGGAATTCTGCTGGGCTTCACAGGTCACCTCTCCTGCCTTGGTCCACTCCTGGCCAGTGAGAGTCAGGGTGCTGCTCCAGCTGTACAGACCATCCTTCTCCAGGACCCCGGGACTGATCTCCTGGTTCTTGTTGGTCCCGTCCACTTTCCATCTTATGGTCCAGTCTGAGGGGAAGCCCTTGTTGGCCAGACACGTCAGTGTGGCTGTTGTTGTACTGGACAGCTCCTCACTAGAGGGGGGCAGGATGGTGAGGGTGGGGGCACCGTTACCTGGAACAAACAGAACACATCAACTAAGTAACTACATCAAGTACAGCTACAGTAAGATATTATCTTCAGCAAAGGACACAACAAAATAAAGTGAAATAGAAATGCCCTCTAAATATGAATGTAGGAGTCAGATTGATTAGAGGATGTGGAGAAAACACTAAAGTAACATACAAAGCAGATTTATGAACCAAACAAGTATAAATTGGTTAACTAGAGTTGCTAATCATACGGTGTCAGATATACATGTCATACAGATATTGTTTAGTATTGGATCTGATCAGAATAGCCTACTCATATTCATAGTATTTTCAGAACATATCATCCATGTTGGATTATGAAGTCAGTTACAACCATAACTGAGACCCTTTGTCTTCTCCCTATCAGTGAAGTCTACCATAAACACAACGCAACAATGATGAAAACTATATACAATACTATTAGTTATTATACCAGAATTAGGAATGATATACTGCAATTATATGAATCAGACATACAAATAAACCTACAAATTATTTTGATTTAATAAATATTTACTTGAAAGAAGGCTCAGTCAAAAGCTACATTTAACCAAAATATTTGAGATAAAGATTTTTTTTTAAATCGCACACAAACAGTAATACACAATGCAACAGCTATATTCCATATTATTAAATAGTTATCATACTATAACTATCCTCTGCAATTCATCAAACCACACATTTAAATAAACACCTACATTTGAACATGTTGGTTGTTAGTCAAAAGAAATATAAAAAGTTATTTTTTTAGAAAGTAAAGTATGTAGAATCACAATATTTTCATGTAGACAGAGTTTCACAGAGTAAAATACCCCCCAAAATAATCAGAAAGAAATATCAAGAGAGGTTGTTACTTACTTCCAACATCAAGTCTGGTGCCGCTACCAAAAGTCCACCACAGTGATACAATCACTATTACTGCTGGTACAAAAACCTCTCTGTGTTTTGATGCTGCAGCTGTTACAGTGAAGATCACTCATACAGAATCAGAATCAACACAGATACACTTTAACATCTTCCAGGTAGAACAAACACTTCATATTAGCTGTTTCTAGATAATACAAATGAATTGTATCTTAAATCCAGATATGAGTATTTGTTCCTTCCTCTGTGTATCGGGTGTCCTCCTAGTCTGGAGGAACAGTCCAGCATTAGATCAGTGTTGCTAGTATTCCTCCATATTGTCCATATGAAAGACAACAGCAGCAGCAGTAGTGATAGTGATCCATGTTGTATATTCCTTTATTAAACATGTTGATCTCAGATTTAACAGTGGAGGTAAAGTCACAGAGGACAGACAACACTACCAGGGGAATCCTACCAGCTTTAGTTTAGAGAAGTGTTCACTAACTGATTAGAGGAACTTATATGAGAGACCAAGCATGAGTGAACAGACAGTTCATTATATCTGATCATCATCAGAATAACAATATGAAGGTGGTGTGACATAAAAGTTGCCATATATTAGTTATCTGAGTAAACAGTTGCTGTTTGATGTTATAAAAGGGGCAGCAGGTAGCTAGCGGTTAGAGTGTTGTGCTAGTAAATGAAAGGTCATGATTTCAAATATCCGGGTCGACAAGGTGAGAAATATGTTGATGTACCTTTGAGTAAGGCCCGGCAGACCTTGGTCTTGACCCTACTCTACAAGGATGACTCAAGGGGAGTTGGGAAATGAAAAAAAAAACTTTTACAATTCACACATGGGCATAAAACACACGTGTACATGTGTGAAATAGGACACATTTAATCACCCACCTAATTATTATGAAAGAAAGCTCAACCAGGACAAAATATATTCTGATGGGAGCCTACTTGGAAACTGAAATAGATTTGAAACATTCATTTGCATAATGCATCTGCTCCACTGCTCTAGGAGTGTTTATATCCCTGTGAGTTGAACACTTCATGACTGAGAGCCGTCCTTCATGACAACAGAACCCACAACAACCATGACTTTTATCGTGAGCTTTTTGTGGATATTGGTATTCTTAATTCAGAGTAAGATTTTACAATTTATTGCTCCTAAAATGACTTCCTTACAAGTAATATGTAATATAAATATGTAATATTTCATTGAAATATGTGAATTGAATAATACGTCTGCCTAAAATGAGACAAAACAAACACAGATCAATGAAAAGTTATTGAATGTCTCTGTTTCAGAATCCAGAGGACAGGTCACTGTGACTCAGACTCCTGCAGTGGAAACTGTTCTCCCAGAACAGACAGTTATTATAAACTGTAAAACCAGTTCAAATGTAGCAGATGCATGTCCTGGTGATTACACCTGTATGGCCTGGTACCAACAGAAACCTGGAGGAGCTCCTAAACTCCTTATTTACTATGCTACAAGACTTCAGTCTGGGACTCCATCTAGATTCAGTAGCAGTGGGTCTCATAGTGACTTCACTCTGACCATCAGTGGAGTCCAGGCTGAAGATGCAGGAGATTACTACTGTCAGAGTTTCCACAGTGGTCCAGTGTTCACACAGTGATACAGAGCCGTACAAAAACCTCAGTCAGACTGCACAGTGACTGTACTGATACAGCTGGGACCTACTGCAAGTGCTGAGGGGGAAGAGACAGTGACATGGAACACTGACTGAACACTGACTAAAATACACTGAGATAAATATATCAGCGATGGTGACTATAATGTAAACTTATCCACCTTCATGTGAAATCATTCCTGAACTGACAACACCCGTAGGTCCAGACTACATAAATATTTTGCTGTGGCTAACACACCTTTTATTTAACATTTCAGACAATAAGTTGAATGGACTCTATCTATGTGAAATAATAATGTCTCAGATGAGTTCAGAATAAATATCCCCATCTCTGTTATGTCCCTCTATTGGGTTAATGGGTTTCAAGCTAAGACTGAACCATATTTACTCAGATCATATAACATGATTTATAACCCACTTAAACAACCTGAGGTACTCTCATACTAGAGACAGTGACATGGAACACTGGTTTGTGAAGTCAACTTTGAATATGTTTAGAACGCATCATTCAGATCTTATGTTGCCCATCGTCATCATCATCGTCGTCGTCATCATCATCATCATTGTGCTGGACCTCCAAAAGTTATTTGAAGTTCTGAAAAACCCACAATACCAGTCCAACATGTAAAATAAGATGTAGAGAAGTAAAGAAAAAGCAGGTGATGTGACATCAGCATCAGCCCCCCTAGATACAATCCCTGTCAGTGGTACCACAGTGGTGATGTGTTCACACAGTGATACACAGAGCCGTACAAAAACCTCCCTTAGTCAGACTGCACAGTAACTGCACTAGTCGGCTATGACTGCAGGTGCTGAGGAGGAAGAGACAGTGACATGGAACATTCACGGAACTAAAATACACTGAGCTAAATATATCAGTGACGGTGACTGTAATGTAAACTTATCCTCGCTCGTGTTAAATCATTCCTTAAGCGATAACCGTATGTCTGGATTGCATTAGTATACCTCACATTTTGCTGTAGTTCATATGTAAACATTGCCATAACATGTGACTTAATACGTTGAACAGACTCTGTGCAACAATAGTAATGTCTCACATCATTTCAGAATAAAAACCCTCAGTCTCTGTAAGATCGCTCTGGCCGGTAGTGAATTTCAAACAAAGATTCAACCACATTTACAGCTGGGACCTACTGCAGATGCTCAGGGGGAAGAGACGGTGACATGGAACACTAGGAGTGAAGTCAGCTTTGAATATGTTTAGAAAGCATCACTAAGATCACACGTTCCCCATCATCATCATCATCATTGTAGTGCACCTACAAAAGTTATTTAAAGTTCTGAAATACCCACAATACCAGTCCAACATGTAAAATAAGATGAAGTAAAGAAGAAGGTGATGTTACATCAGCATCAGCCATCCTAGATACAATCCCCATATGAACCTCACAACCAGATATTGATCATCTAGCATTATATGAACTATTTTGATGAGCAGGTTACTGACTGTTACATCTGTGAAGGAGACATGATGCTGGGATCAAACATTTGACACATTCGTGTAGAGACCTGCACCATCTACATAAAGTACAATAGAAATTTCATCTGTCATTATTTATATGATGGTATATGTGTTATGTCTCCTTCACTGAATCCACCATAAAGGTTAAAACCAATCACTTCCTCATATCTGTCCCAGTCAAGGGTATTTCAGGCAGTGAATCGGTTCAACTGCGAGACTGGTAGCTGTGGGAGTGAAACTGAGATTTACATAGACAGGGCTGAGTGGTTCTGCTTGTCCCAGAATAGAGCAGCACTGTCACCAGATGTTCACTCTGTTCCCAGGGGGTTGAAGGTAGAGAAGACCAGGGGAAATATAATGAAGTGTAGAATACACTTTGAAGAAAACCATTGCTAAAACATCTCATTTAATAAAATGGAATTAAACATGATAAATATATCCAGTATGTCATGGAAAGTAAGGGTTTAGCAGTGTGATTTCTGAGAGCAAACCTTCAAGGTTTATTATCAAATTAGCAGTTGTAGAAATGATTGCAGAGTATTTGTTGGATCAGATGCCCTTTTAATTCTGTTTGAAAACATGAGGAAATTTACAGTTGAAGTCGGATGTTTATATACACTTAGGTTGGAGTCATTAAAACTTGTTTTTCAACCACTCCACACATTTCTTGTTAACAAACTATAGTTTGGCAAGTCGGTTAGGACATCTACTTTGTGCATGACACAAGTAATTTTTCCAACAATTGTTTACAGACAGATTATTTAACTTATAATTCACTGTGTCACAATTCCAGTGGGTCAGAAGTTTACATACACTAAGTTGACTGACATTAAACAGCTTGGAAAATTGCAGAAAACAATGTCATAGCTTTAAAAGAATATGGTAGGCTAATTGACATGATTTGAGTCAATTGGAGGTGCACCTGTGGATGTATTTCAAGGCCTTCTACCAAACTCAGTGCCTTTTTGCTTGACATCATGGGAAAATCAAAAGAAATCAGCCAAAACCTCAGAAGAAATTGTAGACCTCCACAAGTCTGGTTCATCTTTGGGAGCAATTTCCAAACGCCTGAAGGTTCCACATTCATGTACAAACAATAGTATGTGTTACGAATCCCTTTTGGCCCGACAGTCTAGGGGGGATGGTAATGAGACCCGTAACATAACTCATGCAAATTATTATTGTGACAAAGTAAAAGTGTGCACAAAATAACCACGACAACAGAAATCTACCGTCAAACTCTAGGTTTATTTATAAACACACGGTAATGGGGGGAGCAGGAAAAGGGGCTGAGCTGGACCCAAGGAAAGAAACAATAAATATACAAAAACACACCCCTAAGCTAGACTAGCCTACTTTAACAACAACTAACTAACTAACCAAAAATACAGTGGGTGGTCCGCCCAGTTCTAACTAGTGTATTTAACAAAGTTCACCTACGGGTAGTGTATGCCCATGGGCGACTTGTCTTGGTTTCCCCCCAGCAACAAACAAACACCATAACCAAAAACAATACTCACAGGTGATGACAAAGTGCTATGGAGGTGCTTTAAACAAAAGAGAGGTTAAGACACAAAGCGAGAGTGAAACACAGAGACCTACAGACATGGCATTTACAGAGAGATTGCGCTAGAGATTGAGCTGAGCTGAGCTCTAGAACAAACAAATGATGGGGTTTTTAAACCATGGGGAAGGAACTGTGATAGGATAGGAAGTAGGAGGAGGTGTGTCTTCTGATTGATGATTGATTGTTGACTGATTGGGGAGTGATGGTTTACACCTGTGAGGGGAGAAGGAGAGAAAAGAAACACACACAGGATACACACACACACACAGGATAGCTGTATCCGTAACAGTATGCAAGGATAAACACCATGGGACCACGCAGCCGTCAAACCGCTCAGGAAGGAGATGTGTTCTGTCTCCTAGAGATGAACATACTTTGGTGCGAAAAGTGCATATCAATCACATAACAACAGCAAAGGACCTTGTGAAGATGCTGGAGGAAACAGGTACAAAAGTATTGTGGCAAACCTCTTCAAGGATAGGAGCGTTTGTCACAAACTAAGTGGTAAACTGTCACCAAATCACCCAAGAATGAGAGTTCTTTCGAACAGGACAGTACCTGTGTGTTTGTTTCTCCGTCCTGGTCCACTTTAAATAAAAAATAATGTGTACATACCAAACTGCGCCTTGGTCCTACCCTTATAATGAACGGGTGACAAACCACAACTAAATCTTTTTTACAATCTCAAGGTTCAATCCCTATACTCATCATTTAACCTTGTACCTTGTATACTAAAATATTGCATCATTGGAGTGCTCTCAACAACAACAAAAATCCTACTAATAACATATTACCATTCACATACTGTCAACAATCATTAAGTTTACATCAATTCTCCTTATCAATGTCTTCTTCACTGTCACCCATCGTAAGGTTAAGAAAATAAGATGCCAAATCATGATTATTCCCTCCTTACTAGAAAAATAAAATGTTTACATGTAGTCTACCCTTATAATATTACTCTATATGTTTAATACCAATACATTTGTGACAAATACACGTGTCTTTATGGCGTTGCTATATTTTATTTCTATGAATTTATTTCCGCCACTCTCTCCTTGCGGTTTTAATATATGCCAATCTATTTCTGAGACTATCTCCCAGATCCTGTAGACAGTCATATAACCTTATTTATTATTTAACCTTATCTCTAACAAATGACCCGTGAAGAGACTGCTCTGAACCTACGTACGTCTACGTAGGGATTGTTTAAGTTGCATCTCATTATATTCTCAGTATTACTTTATCAAATCTCAAATCTTATCAATCATCAAATTTGCCGGACGCTACCCGATTGGAATAATACTCCACATGTATCCTCAACAATCAATTAGACTTCCAGAAAGTACAGACTTGCCATTATTGTTATAAAATAACATCCCGCACTCAATACCACCCCATGGTATTCTATGATGGGCAATGTTGAACGGAACCCCAAGATAACGCTACATTTCAAACATTATTATCCAAATGTCAATCTTCTTATTTAGCAAAGAACTATATCGTATTATCCAAATGTAAGATTAAAACTTATTTCAACCCTCACACACTCTTGTATCACATTCACAGAAAACACAAACAAAAGACACAGAGGGGAATGAGACAGACAAAATGAAAAACCGGTTAACGCTGTTGTTGTTACGTCTGCTCCTGCCACACCCTCTACTGCTCATCCTGTGTCTCCTTGACCTGCCGCCACTCCCCCAGTACTCTCTCCCTCTTGGTGTGTGTGATTGCATGGGCGAAGACAGGTGTGCTGGAGTCAGAGCAGATCCCCACCAGCTGCAACCTGTTCCATAATCAAGACCTCTACAAATACTCAGCCCTGCCACTTCCACTCTGCTAGATCATAATCTCTGCTCAGTGAGTCTACGCTTCTAGCCGTTTGTTATTGTTAGAGCCTGTTAAACTGGCACAACAGGTTTCCTTGCCTGATGCTGTTTTCCTCTCCGCTACAGTTCCTCCAGTTCCACGTCTTGTCATCCTGCTACTCTGTCCTCGATTCCCCACTCTACTACTCCCTTGGATTACCTTCCGGACCTGCTTACCCTGTCCCAATCCCTCTTGTTCCAGCCTCAGCCTCCGCATCTGGTTTCCTGCAACCCACCCGAGCTTCCCCTGGCCTGCAATCCATCTTCCCCCTGTGTTTCAATAAATACCTTGGTTACTTCATCCCAGTCTCCTCGTCTGAGTCTGCCCTTGGGTTCCCCTGTTCCACTCCGCGTAACAGTTGTTTAACTTAAAACCTTGTCTATGAACAGGGAAACCCATACCATTATCAAAATATTGCCTAATCAGTGGTCCCAAAACCGGACGTTGTATCCACACTGGGATATCGCTACTGCGATTACTATGGTATAGATGATCCTCTGAGGTAGGTGGGATGCCAGTGTCCCACCTGGCCAACATCCGGGGAAATTGTGGAGCGCCATAGTCATAATGAACTTTCATAAAAATACAAGTGTTATACATCGGTTTAAAGATTAACTTTGTTAATCCAGTCGCTTTGTCAGATTTCAAAAAGACTTTCCCGCGAAAGCATACCATGTGATTATCTGAGGACAGCACCCCGCTTACAAAGCATACAAACATTTTACAACCAAGTAAAGGAATTACAAAAATCAGAAACATCGATAAAATGAATCACTTACTGTAACGATTGTCGTCGGGAGAAGGAGAAGAGGACCAAGTTGCAGCGTGGTAAGTATTCATAATGTGTTTAATAAATACGAACACTTGAACAAAACCAACAAATGAACAGTTCTGCAAGGTGCAATGCACAAAACAGAAAACAACTACCCACAAACACAGGTGGGATCAGGCTACCTAAGTATGGTTCTCAATCAGAGACAATGATAGACAGCTGCTCTGATTGGGAACCATACCAGGCCAAACACAGAAATACAAAACATAGAACAAAACAGAATGCCCACCCCAACTCACGCCCTGACAAAACCAAAATAGAGACATAAAAAAGGAACAAAGGTCAGGACGTGACACTTACCTTTGAAGATCTTCTTCTGGTTGTAGTCACAAGAGTCTCAGCTACACAACCATGCATATGCATATCCTAGCTTCTGGGCCTGAGTAACATACAGTTTCCTTTGAGAACGTTTGTCATCCAAACTTCAAAATACTGCCCCCTACCCAAGAGAGGTTAAGTTACATCTATCCAAACGTGCAAAACTACCTACAGAGTACCCATGTATCCTACCTAACTTTGTAACACGGTCCCAAAAATCCAATCTTACTTCATATTTTCTAATTACCAGGAATATCAAAACACTGTATCAAAACCCCGTTCCTGCTAGCGGAAGCCTTTGCCAACAGCCAATGAAATTGCAGGGCGCCAAATACAAATCACCAGAAATATCATAAATCAAATTTATCAAAAAAATCAAAAGTATTAGGCACCATTTTAAATATATAATTCTTGTTAATCCAGCCACAGTGTCTGATTTCAAAAATGCTTTACAGCGAAAGCTCCACAAACGATTACGTTAGGTCACCACCACCTCACAGAAAAACCCAGCCATTTTGCCAGCCAAAGAGAGGAGTGACAAAAAGCACAAATAGAGATAACATTAATCACTAACCTTTGATGATCTTCATCAGATGACACTCATAGGACTTCATGTTACACAATACATGTATGTTTTGTTTGGTAAAGTTCATATTTATATCCAAAAATCTTATTTTACATTGGCATGTTATGTTCAGTAGTTCCAAAACATGCAGTGATATTGCTGAGAGCCACATGAATTTACAGAAATACTCATTATAAATGTTGATGAAAATACAAATAGCTTCTTTTGTTAGGGCGTTAGGTAAACAAATCCAAACACATGTTCAGGTCCAATCAGAAGAAAAGTTCAAAAGGTTGTATTACAGGTCAAAGAAACTTGTCAAAATAAGTATATAATCAATCTTTAGGATGTTTTTATCATAAATGTTCAATAATGTTCCAACCGGAGAATTCCATTGTCTGTAGAAAAGCAATGGAATGAGAGATACCTCTCATGTGATTGCGCGTGACTGAGAAAGAGGCTGCTGCCAGAACCCTTAGTCAAACAGCTCTCATTCGCTCCCACTTCTAGTGGAAGCCTTAGGAAGTGCAAAATAACCCATATCCCACTGTGAATTCGATAGGGCTGAGTTCAAAAACTACAAACCTCAGATTTCCAACTTCCTGTTTGGATTTTTTCTCAGGTTTTTGCCTGCCATATGAGTTCTGTTATACTCACAGACATCATTCAAACAGTTTTAGAAACTTCAGAGTGTTTTCTATCCAATACCAATAATAACATGCATATATTAGCATCTGGGTCTAAGTAGGAGGCAGTTTACTCTGGGCACGCTATTCATCCAAAAGTGAAAATGCTGCCCCCTATCTCAAAGAAGTTCAAGGAAGACCTCGCTCTGAGTGTACCCTCAACAGAGGCTTTTATTTTTTTGACATTTTTTTTCCTTCATAATTTCATACATGTATTGTTAGATTGTCCAAGCCTACCTCTCTCAGTACTATGTCCGAGCTCTGGTATTCACACATGCCCGCACCTCTCAGATCATAGGAGAGTCCAGCTGCTCAATAATGAGTGTGGTTTTTCCCTTAGACCCCAATTCCTGATCCCCTGTGCATAGTTTACCCAGATCTTCAGGAGTGGTCAACAGGTGAAGTTGCAGAGATCCCCCTCGTTATCAAAAATGTTGTGGAAATTCAATACTGAGAGAGACTTGGTCATTTCTTCAAACAATCATCTTAATTCAATATTGATTCATTATTGCAATAGTGAAACCCGTCGACCCAACAGTCTTGACTGTTGGTCCGAGTGCCTAACTGATAAAGATAAAAGAAAGAGACCTTATATAGGACTTAAAAATGCTGAGTCAGACTGGGTCCAACTCCCATAAGCCATCTTGTTTATCTACACAGGATGGTGTTTTACCCCCAACTCAGCTTAGTTTCCCAGATGCCAGGAGGATGAGACAATGAGGCATTGTTCTAAACTCTTCCAGGCTATCTCTATCTCTATCTCTATCTTGGGTCACACACACCACATCTTGTCTATATAATGACAGATTTAGGTAATTATCACCAAGCCATTGTCAGCCCAAGCTATCTAGCAAAACCCATTTCCTTGACCCTACGCCCAGACTAACTGCAGGAAGCTAGAGTGGAAACCATCTCTTTACAGAAACACAGAATTAAACAGAACAGAAATGTCTTCCTTTTTGTTAAGTATTAATTGCTAACTATTAATATCAAACAAACCAGGTAAATATGTCATTTTTCTATAACATGACTCTATTGAGTAACTCAAGGAAAACCATCAACCAATCTGAATAGAGATGATGTGCAATGATCACAACCCCTAAAGTTGACCTTAATCAATCAATCAATCAATCAATCAATCAATCAATCAATCAATCAATCAATCAATCAAATATATTTATAAAGCCCTTCTTACATCAGCCAAAGTCACAAAGTGCTATACAGAAACACAGCCTAAAACCCCAAACAGCGAGCAATGCAGATGTAAAAGCACGGTGGCTAGGGATAACTCCCTAGATATGCCGGAACCTAGAAAGAAACCTAGAGAGGAACCAGGCTCTGAGGGGTGGCCAGTCCTCTTATGGCTGTGCCGGGTGGAGATTATAACAGAACATGGCCAAGATGTTCAAACGTTAATAAATGACCGGCAGGGTCAAATAATAATAATCACAGTGGTTGTAGAGGGTGCAGCAGGTTAGCACCTCACGAGTAGATGTCAGTTGGCTTTTCATAGCCGAGCATTCAGAGTTAGAGACAGCAGGTGCGGTAAAGAGAGAGAGTCGAAAACAGAAGGTCTGGGACAAGGTAGTACATCCGGTGAACAGGTCAGAGTTCCATAGCCGCAGGCAGAACAGTTGAAACCGGAGCAGTAGCACGACCAGGGGACAGGATAGAGTTATCAGGCCAGGTAATCCTGAGGCATGGACCCAGGGCTCAGGTCCTCCGGGAGGGGAGGGAGAGGGAGAGGGAGAGAGAGAGAATTAGAGGGAGCATTCACACAGGACACCGGATAAGACTGGAGAAATACTCAAGATATAACAGACTGACCTTAGCCGCCCAACACAAACTATTGCAGCATAGATACTAGAGGCTGAGACAGGAGAGGTCTGGAGACACAATGGCCCTGTCTGACGATACCCTCGGACAGGCCCAACCAGGCAGGATATAACCCCACCCACTTTGACAAAGCACAGCCCCCACACCACTAGAGGGATATCTTCAAACCACCAACTTACTATCTTGAGACAATGCTGAGTATAGCCCACGAAGATCTCCCCCATGGCACGAACCCGAGGGGGGCGCCAAACCGGACAGGAAGATCACATCAGTGACTCAAACCCATTCAAGTGACGCACCCATGCTAGGGACTTCATGGAAGAGCACCAGTAAGCCAGTGACTCAGCCCCCGTAATAAGTTTAGAGGCATAGAATCCCAGTGGAGAGAGGGGAACCGGCCAGAGAGAGACAGCAAGGGCGGTTCGTCTCTCCATTGTCTTTCCGTTCACCTTCACTCCCCTGTCCAGACTACACTCAATCATAGGACCTACTGAAGAGATGAGTCTTCAATAAAGATATAAAGGTCGAGAACTGAGTCTGCGTCTCTCACATGGATAAAATGAAGTCAATTTGTAAGTCGCTCTGGATAAGAGCGTCTGCTAAATGACTTAAATGTAAATGTAAGTACTATAGGAGAAAGCCCCGCCTCCAGCTGTTTGCTTAGAAATTCGAGGGACAATAAGTCTTGTGGCCGTTGCGTACTTGTAGGTATGTAGGCAGGACCAAATCGGAGAGATAGGTAGGAGCAAGCACATGCAATGCTTTGTAGGTTAGCAGTAAAACCTTGAAATTAGCCCTAGCCTTAACAGGAAGCCAGTGTAGAGGCTAGCATTGTTTGGTTCTAGTTAAGATTCTAGCAGCCGTGTTTAGCACTAACTGAAGTTTGTTTAGTGCTTTATACGGGTAGCCAGAAAGTAGTGCATTGCAGTATTATAATCTAGAAGTGACAACGCATGGATTAACTTTTTTGCATCATTTTTGGACAGAAAGTTCTTGATTTTTGCAATGTTACGTAGATGGAAAAAACTTGTCCTTGAAATAGTCTTGATATGTTCGTCAAAAGAGAAATCAGCGTCCAGAGTAACGCCGAGGTCCTTCAGAGTTTTATTTGAGACGACTGTACAACCATCAAGAATAATTGTCATATCCAACAGAAGATATCTTTGTTTCTTGGTACCTAGAACTAGCATCTCTGTTTTGTCAGAGTTTAAAAGTTAAAATATTTTCCGCCATCCTCTTAAATTAGAAACACAGGCTTCCAGGGAGGGCAATTTTGGGGCTTTGCTTTGTTTCATCGAAATGTACAGCTGTGTATGGTCCGCATAGCAGTGAAGGTTAGCATTATGATTCCGAATGACATCACCAAGAGGTCAAATATAAAATATATAGTGACCTGCACTTTGATTAGCTAGAATTTCATCAACATGATTCAAACACATACAATAAAGCCCCTAAACACTACCCAGACATCCTCCCTCGCACCACTGTGGTAGTTCCAGAGAGCAGCAAGTGAAGCAGGAGACTCGAGACGTCAGAGCTCTGGAGATCTCCCCTTTAGATCAATCACACAGTCCACACTAAGACTGCAGTTACTAATCTTGACCCCTGGAGGGAGACAGAAATAAGATACTGTCTGATCTAATACACAGTAGTAACAACATGCTTCAATTGTAGATGTCTAAAATCAATATATCACTCCCAATTCAGCAGTTCTATCAGAAACCATGTCAGTGATTAAATAGTTATCATGTTTCTACATCACATCACACAACATGTACTGATCAAATGTGACTGTCCAGTTAGATTACTTGTTGGTTATCACTGCATTGTCGGAACTAGAAGCACAAGCATTTCGCTACACTCGCATTAACATCTGCTAACCATGTGTATGTGACAAATAAAATTTGATTTGATTTGAAGACTATTTACATACAGTATAAGACCATTTGCATTGGCGGCACACGCTTCAGCGGTCTGGGAGTGTTTATATCCCTGTGAGTTTAACACTTTATAACTGAGAGCTGTCCTGACAACATAATTTCAACAATGACTTTTATAATGAGCTGTGTGTGGATATTGATGTTCCTAATTCAAGGTATGGTTTATACTTTGTTGGTCTAAAATGACTTTCTTCAAATATTGTATCTTCATTTTGCCTCAAATTGAGAAAATGAGACATTAGAGATTTAGACAACATGGTCAAATGTTATCACATATATAATGAGTTCTTAAATGTCTCTTTTTCAGAATCCAGAGGTCAGTACACTGTGTCTCAGACTCCTACAGTGGAAACTGTTCTTCTAGGAAAAGCAGTGTTATGCAGGTGAATGAGGACCCAAAAGCGACTTGGCGAAAACAGAGTCTTTATTCCAGTAAGGGAAATAGGCAATACTCCTAGACAAATCGGAGCAGAAAACAAAACATAAAAAACTAATTCCACTCGTAGTGACGAGGACAGACTGGAGACTCGACCATAAACTGTAGGTTGCCTCGGGAAGGCACCGACCGTAGCAGACTCAGACACCTGCTCACACGCAGCATCTGAGGGAAACAAGACACGACAGGGCGAGACAAAGACACAGCACGGCGAACAATATACAAGGATCCGACAGGACAGAAACGGAAAACAAGGGGAGAAATAGGGACTCTAATCAGAGGGCAAGATAGGGAACAGGTGTGGAAAGACTAAATGAGTGAGTAGGAGAATGAGGAACAGCTGGGAGCAGGAACGGAACGATAGAGAGAGGAGAGAGAGGGAGGGAGAGAGAGAGGGATAGAAAAAGGGAACGAACCTAATAAGACCAGCAGGGGAAACGAACAGAAGGGAAAGCATAATGACAAGACAATATAAGACAAAACATGACAGTACCCCCCCACTCACCGAGCGCCTCCTGGCGCACTCGAGGAGGAATCCTGGCGGCAACGGAGGAAATCATCAATCAGCGAACGGTCCAGCACGTCCCGAGACGGAACCCAACTCCTCTCCTCAGGACCGTAACCCTCCCAATCCACTAAGTATTGGTGACCCCGTCCCCGAGAACGCATGTCCATGATCCTACGTACCTTGTAAATAGGTGCGCTCTCGACAAGGACGGGGGGGAAGACGAACGGGGGTGCGAAGAAAGGGCTTGACACAGGAGACATGGAAGACAGGATGGACGCGACGAAGATGTCGCGGAAGAAGCAGTCGCACAGCGACAGGATTGACGACCTGGGAGACACGGAACGGACCAATGAACCGCGGAGTCAACTTACGAGAAGCTGTCGTAAGGGGAAGGTTACGAGTGGAAAGCCACACTCTCTGGCCGCAACAATACCTAGGACTCTTAATCCTACATCTATTGGCGGCTCTCACAGTCTGTGCCCTGTAACGGCAAAGTGCAGACCTCACCCTCCTCCAGGTGCGCTCACAACGTTGGACAAACGCTTGAGCGGAGGGAACGCTGGACTCGGCAAGCTGGGATGAGAACAGAGGAGGCTGGTAACCCAGACTACTCTGAAACGGAGATAACCCGGTAGCAGACGAAGGAAGCGAGTTGTGAGCGTATTCTGCCCAGGGGAGCTGTTCTGCCTAAGACGCAGGGTTTCTAAAAGAAAGGCTGCGTAGTATGCGACCAATCGTCTGATTGGCCCTTTCTGCTTGACCGTTAGACTGGGGATGAAACCCGGAAGAGAGACTGACGGACGCACCAATCAAACGACAGAACTCCCTCCAAAACTGTGACATGAATTGCGGACCTCTGTCTGAAACGGCGTCTAACGGGAGGCCATGAATTCTGAACACATTCTCGATGATGATTTGTGCCGTCTCCTTAGCGGAAGGAAGCTTAGCGAGGGGAATGAAATGTGCCGCCTTAGAGAACCTATCGACAACCGTAAGAATCACAGTCTTCCCCGCAGACAAAGGCAGACCGGTAATGAAGTCTAAGGCGATGTGAGACCATGGTCGAGAAGGAATGGGAAGCGGTCTGAGACGACCGGCAGGAGGAGAGTTACCTGACTTAGTCTGCGCGCAGTCCGAACAAGCAGCCACGAAACGGCGCGTGTCACGCTCCTGAGTAGGCCACCAAAAGCGCTGGCGAATAGAAGCAAGAGTACCTCGAACGCCGGGATGACCAGCTAACTTGGCAGAGTGAGCCCACTGAAGAACAGCCAGACGAGTAGAAACAGGAACGAAAAGAAGGTTACTAGGACAAGCGCGCGGCGACGCAGTGTGCGTGAGTGCTTGCTTAACCTGTCTTTCAATTCCCCAGACTGTCAACCCGACAACACGCCCATAAGGAAGAATCCCCTCGGGATCAGTAGAAGCCACAGAAGAACTAAAGAGACGGGATAAGGCATCAGGCTTGGTGTTCTTACTACCCGGACGGTAAGAAATCACAAACTCGAAACGAGCGAAAAACAACGCCCAACGAGCTTGACGTGCATTAAGTCGTTTGGCAGAACGGATGTACTCAAGGTTCTTATGGTCTGTCCAAACGACAAAGGAACGGTCGCCCCCTCCAACCACTGTCGCCATTCGCCTAGGGCTAAGCGGATGGCGAGCAGTTCGCGGTTACCCACATCATAGTTGCGTTCCGATGGCGACAGGCGATGAGAAAAATAAGCGCAAGGATGAACCTTATCGTCAGACTGGAAGCGCTGGGATAGAATGGCTCCCACGCCTACCTCTGAAGCGTCAACCTCGACAATGAATTGTTTAGTGACGTCAGGAGTAACGAGGATAGGAGCGGACGTAAAACGTTCTTTGAGAAGATCAAAAGCTCCCTGGGCGGAACCGGACCACTTAAAACACGTCTTGACAGAAGTAAGAGCTGTGAGAGGGGCAGCAACTTGACCGAAATTACGAATGAAACGCCGATAGAAATTAGCGAAACCTAGAAAGCGCTGCAACTCGACACGTGACCTTGGAACAGGCCACTCACTGACAGCTTGGACCTTAGCGGGATCCATCTGAATGCCTTCAGCGGAAATAACAGAACCGAGAAAAGTGACGGAGGAGACATGAAAAGAGCACTTCTCAGCCTTCACGTAGAGACAATTCTCTAAAAGGCGCTGGAGTACACGTCTAACGTGCTGAACATGAATCTCGAGTGACGGTGAAAAAATCAGGATATCGTCAAGGTAGACAAAAACAAAGATGTTCAGCATGTCTCTCAGAACATCATTAACTAATGCCTGAAAAACAGCTGGTGCATTGGCGAGACCAAACGGCAGAACCCGGTACTCAAAATGCCCTAACGGAGTGTTAAACGCCGTTTTCCACTCGTCCCCCTCTCTGATGCGCACGAGATGGTAAGCGTTACGAAGGTCCAACTTAGTAAAGAACCTGGCTCCCTGCAGAATCTCGAAGGCTGATGACATAAGGGGAAGCGGATAACGATTCTTAACCGTTATGTCATTCAACCCTCGATAATCCACGCAGGGGCGCAGAGTACCGTCCTTCTTCTTAACAAAAAAAAACCCCGCCCCGGCAGGGGAGGAAGAAGGCACTACGGTGCCGGCGTCAAGAGACACAGACAAATAATCCTCGAGAGCCTTACGTTCGGGAGCCGACAGAGAGTATAGTCTACCCCGAGGAGGAGTGGTCCCCGGAAGGAGATCAATACTACAATCATACGACCGGTGAGGAGGAAGGGAGTTGGCTCTGGACCGACTGAAGACCGTGCGCAGATCATGATATTCCTCCGGCACTCCTGTCAAATCGCCAGGTTCCTCCTGAGAAGTGGGGACAGAAGAAACGGGAGGGATAGCAGACATTAAACACTTCACATGACAAGAAACGTTCCAGGATAGGATAGAATTACTAGACCAATTAATAGAAGGATTATGACATACTAGCCAGGGATGACCCAAAACAACAGGTGTAAAAGGTGAACGAAAAATCAAAAAGGAAATAGTCTCACTGTGGTTACCAGATACTGTGAGGGTTAAAGGTAGTGTCTCATATCTGATACTGGGGAGATGACTACCATCTAAGGCGAACATGGGCGTAGGCTTCTCTAACTGTCTGAAAGGAATGTCATGTTTCCGAGCCCATACTTCGTCCATAAAACAACCCTCAGCCCCAGAGTCTATCAAGGCACTGCATGTAGCACCCGAACCGGTCCAGCGTAGATGGACCAACATAGTAGTACAGGATCTTGATGGAGAGACCTGAGTAGTAGCGCTCACCAGTAGCCCTCCGCTTACTGATGAGCTCTGGCTTTTACTGGACATGAATTGACAAAATGTCCAGCAAGTCCGCAATAGAGGCACAGGCGGTTGGTGATCCTCCGTTCCCTCTCCTTAGTCGAGATGCGAATACCTCCCAGCTGCATGGGCTCAGTCTCTGAGCCAGAGGAGGGAGATGGTTGCGATGCGGAGCGGGGAAACACCGTTAACGCGAGCTCTCTTCCACGAGCTTGGTGACGAAGATCTACCCGTCGTTCTATGCGGATGGCGAGAGCAATCAAAGAGTCCACACTGGAAGGAACCTCCCGGGAGAGAATCTCATCTTTAACCTCTGCGTGGAGTCCCTCCAGAAAACGAGCGAGCAGCGCCGGCTCGTTCCAGTCACTAGAGGCAGCAAGAGTGCGAAACTCTATAGAGTAATCCGTTATGGATCGATCACCTTGACATAGGGAAGCCAGGGCCCTAGAAGCCTCCCTACCAAAAACTGAACGATCAAAAACCCGAATCATCTCCTCTTTAAAGTTCTGGTAATTGTTAGAACAATCAGCCCTTGCCTCCCAGATAGCTGTGCCCCACTCTCGAGCCCGGCCAGTAAGGAGTGATATGACGTAAGCAACCCGAGCTCTCTCTCTAGAGTATGTGTTGGGTTGGAGAGAGAACACAATATCACACTGGGTGAGAAAGGAGCGGCACTCCGTGGGCTGCCCGGAGTAACAAGGTAGGTTATTAACCCTAGGTTCCGGAGGCTCGGCAGACCAGGAAGTAACAGGTGGCACGAGACGAAGACTCTGGAACTGTCCAGAGAGGCCGGAAACCTGAGCGGCCAGGTTCTCCACGGCATGACGAGCAGCAGACAATTCCTGCTCGTGTCTGCCGAGCATGGCTCCTTGGATCTCGACGGCAGTGTTACGAGCATCTGTAGTCGCTGGGTCCATTCTTTGGTCGGATCCTTCTGTTATGCAGGTGAATGAGGACCCAAAAGCGACTTGGCGAAAACAGAGTCTTTATTCCAGTAAGGGAAATAGGCAATACTCCTAGACAAATCGGAGCAGAAAACAAAACATAAAAAACTAATTCCACTCGTAGTGACGAGGACAGACTGGAGACTCGACCATAAACTGTAGGTTGCCTCGGGAAGGCACCGACCGTAGCAGACTCAGACACCTGCTCACACGCAGCATCTGAGGGAAACAAGACACGACAGGGCGAGACAAAGACACAGCACGGCGAACAATATACAAGGATCCGACAGGACAGAAATGGAAAACAAGGGGAGAAATAGGGACTCTAATCAGAGGGCAAGATAGGGAACAGGTGTGGAAAGACTAAATGAGTGAGTAGGAGAATGAGGAACAGCTGGGAGCAGGAACGGAACGATAGAGAGAGGAGAGAGAGGGAGGGAGAGAGAGAGGGATAGAAAAAGGGAACGAACCTAATAAGACCAGCAGGGGGAAACGAACAGAAGGGAAAGCATAATGACAAGACAATATAAGACAAAACATGACAAGCAGTCTCTCTGAACTGTAAAACCAGCAGTAATGTGTATAGAGCAGGTTACTCTAATGCCCGTCTTGCCTGGTATCAACAGACAGCTGGAGGAGCTCCTAAACTCCTTATTTACTATGCTACAACACTTCAGTCTGGGACTCCATCTAGATTCAGTGGCAGTGGGTCTCATAGTGACTTCACTCTGACCATCAGTGAAGTCCAGGCTGAAGATGCAGGAGATTACTACTGTCAGAGTTTCCACTATCCAGGTAGCACTCGGTGGTTCACACAGTGATACAGAGCCATACAAAAACCTCCCTCAGTCAGACTGCACAGTGACTGTACTGCTACAGCTGGGACCTACTGCAGCTGCTGAGGGGAGGAGATGATCCAGTATAATGACACAGTGTATAGTAGAGCTGAACAACAATATCTGTCTGATAACTCTAAGCTGTTAGATCATATTCAGTCATTATCCCATGTGTTCCTTACCACATTTTAACTCATTATTATTGAGTATCTCATGGAGAACCATGAAACCATCTATCTACAAAAAGGTTCAAATCTGGTATCTTCCAAAACAGACTTCCTTACTTCAGACCGTTTGGATATTGTATTCTTAAGATGTAGAAGAGATTCTAGGTTTCAGGTACTGTAATTATTGTCTATAAAGACACAGTGTGTCTGATCAGAGACACAGGAGAGGAGGGAGGAGCTGATTCAGTCAGGAACAGAGTAGCAGTCCTGCACAGCGGAGCCCCTCCTCAGTCTACACAGTTCACTGTCCTAACACTACTCTGCCTGCAGGGGTGACACCTGACCAATGATCACTGGGAGGTGATCCATAGATATCAATACAGTATGGATTATGCACAGGCTTCCAGGGAGGGCAATTTTGGGGCTTTGCTTTGTATCTCATACCAGGCCAAGGAGAAAGAGATGAGGTATCGGGGACGGAGGTCTGGGTGTCATGTCAGGATCCGTCCCCGAGAAGGTAATCTACCTTTACCATTGGTCCTATTAGCCAACGTACAATCAATCGAAAATAAAATAGACAAACCACGATCACGTATGTATCTTATGTTTCACCGAGTCGTGGCTAAACGACGACATGAATAACATACAGCTGGTGTGTTTAAGCTTTTTCGGCAGGATAGAACAGTGGTCTCTGGTGGTACAAGGGGTGGCGGTCTATGTATATTTGTAAACAACAGCTGGTGCACAAAATCTAAGGAAGTCTCAAGGTTTTGCTCGCCTGAGGTAGTGTGTCTCATAATAAGCTGTAGACCACATTATTTACCAAGATAAATTTCATCTGTATTTTTCATAGCTGTCTATATATCACCACAAACCAATGCTGGCACTAAGACCGCACTCAATGAGCTGTATAAGGCCAAAAGCAAACATGAATCAAATCAAATCAAATTTTATTTGTCACATACACATGGTTAGCAGATGTTAATGCGAGTGTAGCGAAATGCTTGTGCTTCTAGTTCCGACAATGCAGTAATAACCAACAAGTAATCTAACTAACAATTCCAAAACTACTGTCTTATACACAGTGTAAGGGGATAAAGAATATGTACATAAAGATATATGAATGAGTGATGGTACAGAGCAGCATAGGCAAGATACAGTAGATGATAGATGGTATCGAGTACAGTATATACATATGAGATGAGTATGTAAACAAAGTGGCATAGTTAAAGTGGCTAGTGATACATGTATTACGTAAGGATGCAGTAGATGATATAGAGTACAGTATATACGTATGCATATGAGATGAATAATGTAGGGTGTGTAACATTATATTAGGTAGCATTGTTTAAAGTGGCTAGTGATATATTTTACATCATTTCCCATCAATTCCCATTATTAAAGTTGCTGGAGTTGAGTCAGTGTCAGTGTGTTGGCAGCAGCCACTCAATGTTAGTGGTGGCTGTTTAACAGTCTGATGGCCTTGAGATAGAAGCTGTTTTTCAGTCTCTCGGTCCCAGCTTTGATGCACCTGTACTGACCTCGCCTTCTGGATGATACCGGGGTGAACAGGCAGTGGCTCGGGTGGTTGTTGTCCTTGATGATCTTTATGGCCTTCCTGTAACATCGGGTGGTGTAGGTGTCCTGGAGGGCAGGTAGTTTGCCCCCGGTGATGCGTTGTGCAGTCCTCACTAGCCTCTGGAGAGCCTTACGGTTGTGTGCGGAGCAGTTGCCGTACCAGGCCGTGATACAGCCCGCCAGGATGCTCTCGATTGTGCATCTGTAGAAGTTTGTGAGTGCTTTTGGTGACAAGCCAAATTTCTTCAGCCTCCTGAGGTTGAAGAGGCGCTGCTGCGCCTTCTTCACGATGCTGTCTGTGTGAGTGGACCAATTCAGTTAATGCAGGGATACTTAAATCCATTGTACCTCATTTTACCTAATTTCTACCAGCATGATAAATGTGCAACCAAAGGGAAAAAACACTCTGGACCACCTTTACTCCAAACACAGAGACGCGTACAAAGCTCTCCCCTGCCCTCCATTTGGTTTACAAGCAAAAACTTAAGGAGGAAGCACCAGTGAACTGTTTTTCTAGCACAGACTGGAATATGTTCCAGGATTCTTCCGATGACATTGAGGAGTACACCACATCAGTCACTGCAGTCAGATATGAGGGAGTTGGTTGATCGCCACAGTAGTGGCCCTCTAGGATTATTGCTGGGCTGGTGTTAACCCTTCCAGCTTGCTCGTGGGGGAGTGTCAATTGTCTCCAGAAATATACCTTCTGCGCCTTGTAGTCCATTGTATCACGCTCAAACTTTTTCCACTTGTTTGTCTTTGTCTCCTCCGCAAGTTTATCACAAATGTTTTCCACATTGGTCAGAATGTTCTCTATTTTGTCCTTATCAGTGATCTTGGTTTTTAGATCAACATTTAACTGTGTCACTTGATCTCTGGTTGCTCCCAATTGTTCTGTCACTTATTGTATGGTAAGCACCATTAAATCAAAAGAGAGTATTTATTAAGAATCTCGCACCATCGGTCACAAAAAGAGGGATTGTTCGAACTAAGAGCAGGTGCTTTCTGTGTCTGTAATCCTCGTGGAATGATTTTATTCCTTAGATAATCACTTAAGGTGACTGCATGATAATATCGTTTTGTCTCACAGATCCGTAGATTCTTGAGAGATTTGATAACTAAGTCTGCATTGCATTCTGTTGTTGGGCCAGTTTCATCAAAAAGTGAGTCCTTCATTATGATCCGGGAATAATTATCCTCTGAGAACTCAAATGACCTACTTGGCCTGCCATTTGAGAGTCTGCTATTTCAGCCATAACGTCAAAAGACAGCTAGACTTGTGGAAAGAGAGTCTCAAAAAGGAGTGCTGTATGGTAGAGAGTTCATGTTCAAAAGCTGAAGAACATACGCACATCCTGTTATGCACGTGAGTGAGGACCCAAAAGCGGTTTAACAAATACAGAGTCCTTTAATGTCAAAACACAGGGAAGACATAGATCCTCTTCAGATGTATATAATGGCAAAATAGACAACCCGCAGAGAGGGCGACAAATGAATCATAAAGTCCTTCTGATAATTACAGAAGAGTCCCCTTCTTAGCAGCAGAGGAGAATAGCTGGGTTAGCGGCGACAGACTGCTGGTTTCTCTGGGTAGGCGCGGGTCGTAGAGGACAGAGGTACCTGATCACACGTAGCATCAGATGAACAGGTAGATTCCGACAGGACGGGACAAGGGTGAAGCAAACGAGACGATAGTTTGGTTCTGGCATGAGAAACTCAAACGAGAATCTGACAAAGACAGAAGCAGGAACAGAGAGAGAAATAGAGACCTAATCAGAGGGAAAAAGGGAACAGGTGGGAAAAGGGTGAACGAGGTAGTTAGAGATAATGAGGAACAGCTGGGGGAAGGAGAGGAAGAGAAGATGACCTAATACGACCAGCAGAGGGAGACAGAGTGAAGAGAAAGAACAGGAACAAGACATAATATGACAATACATGACACATCCAGCTACTTTCCGCAGGTGCTGGATTGGTGGCAAACTCATGAAAACAGAAAAGAAAACGCTGCACACTGCTGCTCATGCTCCCAGCTGATATTTATTTACAACAAAGTTTCGATCCTTAGGTATCCATATCACAGGTGGAGGTGGAAGGTACTATATAGGGGCAGTACTCAGTGACATCACTTCCTGAAAAAGGTAAAAATGTATAACATAGTTTCACAATATTATCATTCAATGTATCAAAATATATGATCATACACAGAGAATGTGTTCAATATTTACAGTAATACACATAAAATATTCAATTAGAATATTAGAATTTATAAAAACAGTTTCAAGTCAAACTCCTCGTTAAGGCCAAGATGACGCAGTGTGTTGAGCCTGTGGATCCAGAAAGATTCCCTTTGAAGAATAATGAGTTGGCTGGACATGCCGAGAGATGAGTTTCAGATTGATCTGGGGTGTAGCATCTTGTGTCTATAAAATGAGCTGCTCGTTATGCGTAGATGTTAGGAAAATTATGATTAAATGACTGAACAAATCATTTTAAGTGGAACTGTAACGAAGTAAAACTTATACTCTGTTTTATTATATCTGATTAACAATATGAGTTCATGAGAAGGGATTGTGAGACATGGACAAGGAGTAATTAAAGTTAATGAACACCATTCCAACTAGGAAGAAACAAATGGGTTATGGACTGTGTAAACACATAAGGTCGTTAACCTACAGAACGGGCCTTTGGGGGTTTTAGATAAGACAGTGAGTGCATTCTTAGGTTTTCTGTTAACCTGTTACTCCTACCCCCTACTTTTTCGAACATTCTGTTAAAAATCACGCAACATTTCAGCACCCTGCTACTCATGCCAGGAATATAGTATATGCATATGATTAGTATGTGTGGATAGAAAACACTCAGACGTTTATTTTTATTTATTATTTTTATTTTTATTTCACCTTTATTTAACCAGGTAGGCTAGTTGAGAACAGGTTCTCATTTGCAACTGCGACCTGGCCAAGATAAAGCATAGCAGTGTGAACAGACAACACAGAGTTACACATGGAGTAAACAATTAACAAGTCAATAACACAGTAGAGAAAAAAAGGGGAGTCTATATACAATGTGTGCAAAAGGCATGAGGAGGTAGGCGAATAATTACAATATTGCAGATTAACACTGGAGTAATAAATGATCAGATGATCATGTACAGGTAGAGATATTGGTGTGCAAAAGAGCAGAAAAGTAAATAAATAAAAACTGTGGGGATGAGGTAGGTGAAAATGGGTGGGCTATTTACCAATAGATTATGTACAGCTGCAGCGATCGGTTAGCTGCTCAGATAGCTGATGTTTGAAGTTGGTGAGGGAGATAAAAGTCTCCAACTTCAGTGATTTTTGCAATTCGTTGCAGTCACAGGCAGCAGAGTACTGGAACGAAAGGCGGCCGAATGAGGTGTTGGCTTTAGGGATGATCAATGAGATACACCTGTTGGAGCGCGTGCTACGGATGGGTGTTGCCATCGTGACCAGTGAGCTGAGATAAGGCGGAGCTTTGCCTAGCATGGCCTTGTAGATGACCTGGAGCCAGTGGGTCTGGCGACGAATATGTAGCGAGGGCCAGCCGACTAGAGCATACAAGTCGCAGTGGTGGGTAGTATAAGGTGCTTTAGTGACAAAATGGATGGCACTGTGATAAACTGCATCCAGTTTGCTGAGAAGAGTGTTGGAAGCAGTTTTGTAGATGACATCGCCGAAGTCGAGGATTGGTAGAATAGTCAGTTTTACTAGGGTAAGCTTGGCAGCGTGAGTGAAGGAGGCTTTGTTGCGGAATAGAAAGCCGACTCTTGATTTGATTTTCGATTGGAGATGTTTGATATGGGTCTGGAAGGAGAGTTTGCAGTCTAGCCAGACACCTAGGTACTTATAGGTGTCCACATATTCGAGGTCGGAACCATCCAGTGTGGTGATGCTAGTCAAGCCTGCGGGTGCAGGCAGCGATCGGTTGAAAAGCATGCATTTGGTTTTACTAGTGTTTAAGAGCAGTTGGAGGCCACGGAAGGAGTGTTGTATGGCATTGAAGCTCGATTGGAGGTTAGATAGCACAGTGTCCAATGACGGGCCGAAAGTGTATAGAATGGTGTCGTCTGCGTAGAGGTGGATCAGGGAATCGCCCGCAGCAAGAGCAACATCATTGATATACACAGAGAAAAGAGTCGGCCCGAGAATTGAACCCTGTGGCACCCCCATAGAGACTGCCAGAGGACCGGACAACATGCCCTCCGATTTGACACACTGAACTCTGTCTGCAAAGTAATTGGTGAACCAGGCAAGGCAGTCATCCGAAAAACTGAGGCTACTGAGTCTGCCGATAAGAATATGGTGATTGACAGAGTCGAAAGCCTTGGCAAGGTCGATGAAGACGGCTGCACAGTACTGTCTTTTATCGATGGCGGTTATGATGTCGTTTAGTACCTTGAGTGTGGCTGAGGTGCACCCGTGACCGGCTCGGAAACCAGATGGCATAGCGGAGAAGGTACGGTGGGATTCGAGATGGTCAGTGACCTGTTTGTTGACTTGGCTTTCGAATACCTTAGATAGGCAGGGCAGAATGGATATAGGTCTGTAACAGTTTGGGTCCAGGTTGTCTCCCCCTTTGAAGAGGGGGATGACTGCGGCAGCTTTCCAATCCTTGGGGATCTCAGATGATATGAAAGAGAGGTTGAACAGGCTGGTAATAGGGGTTGCGACAATGGCGGCGGATAGTTTCAGAAATAGAGGGTCCAGATTGTCAAGCCCAGCTGATTTATACGGGTCCAGGTTTTGCAGCTCTTTCAGAACATCTGCTATCTGGATTTGGGTAAAAGAGAACCTGGAGAGGCTTGGGCGAGGAGCTGCGGGGGGCCTGGAGCTGTTGGCCGAGGTAGGAGTAGCCAGGCAGAAGGCATGGCCAGCCGTTGAGAAATGCTTGTTGAAGTTTTCGATAATCATGGATTTGTCGGTGGTGACCGTGTTCCCTAGACTCAGTGCAGTGGGCAGCTGGGAGGAGGTGCTCTTGTTCTCCATGGACTTTACAGTGTCCCAGAACTTTTTGGAGTTGGAGCTACAGGATGCAAACTTCTGCCTGAAGAAGCTGGCCTTAGCTTTCCTGACTGACTGCGTGTATTGGTTCCTGACTTCCCTGAACAGTTGCATATCGCGGGGACTGTTCGATGCTATTGCAGTCCGCCACAGGATGTTTTTGTGCTGGTCGAGGGCAGTCAGGTCTGGAGTGAACCAAGGGCTGTATCTGTTCTTAGATCTGCATTTTTTGAACGGAGCATGCTTATCTAAAATGGTGAGGAAGTTACTCTTAAAGAATGACCAGGCATCCTCAACTGACGGGATGAGGTCAATGTCCTTCCAGGATACCCGGGCCAGGTCGATTAGAAAGGCCTGCTCACAGAAGTGTTTTAGGGAGCGTTTGACAGTGATGAGGGGTGGTCGTTTGACTGTGGCACCGTAGCGGATACAGGCAATGAGGCAGTGGTCGCTGAGATCCTGGTTGAAGACAGCGGAGGTGTATTTGGAGGGCCAGTTGGTCAGGATGACGTCTATGAGGGTGCCCTTGCTTACAGAGTTAGGGTTGTACCTGGTGGGTTCTTTGATGATTTGTGTGAGATTGAGGGCATCTAGCTTAGATTGTAGGACTGCCGGGGTGTTAAGCATATCCCAGTTTAGGTCACCTAGCAGAACAAACTCTGAAGCTAGATGGGGGGCAATCAATTCACAAATGGTGTCCAGGGCACAGCTGGGAGCTGAGGGGGGTCGGTAGCAGGCGGCAACAGTGAGAGACTTATTTCTGGAGAGAGTGATTTTCAGAATTAGTAGTTCGAACTGTTTGGGTATGGACCTGGAAAGTATGACATTACTTTGCAGGCTATCTCTGCAGTAGACTGTGACTCCTCCCCCTTTAGCAGTTCTATCTTGACGGAAGATGTTATAGTTGGGTATGGAAATCTCTGAATTTTTGGTGGCCTTCCTGAGCCAGGATTCAGACACGGCAAGGACATCAGGGTTAGCAGAGTGTGCTAAAGCAGTGAGTAAAACAAACTTAGGGTGGAGGCTTCTGATGTTGACATGCATGAAACCAAGGCTTTTTCGATCACAGAAGTCGACAAATGAGGGTGCCTGGGGACATGCAGGGCCAGGGTTTACCTCCACATCACCCGCGGAACAGAGAAGGAGTAGTATGAGGGTGCGGCTAAGGGCTATCAAAACTGGTCGCCTAGAGCGTTGGGGACAGAAAATTAGAGGAGCAGGTTTCTGGGCATGGTAGAATATATTCAGGGCATAATGCGCAGACAGGGGTATGGTGGGGTGCGGGTATGGCGGAGGTAAGCCCAGGCACTGGGTGATGATGAGAGAGGTTTTATCTCTGGACATGCTGGTGGTAATGGGTGAGGTCACCGCATATGTTGGAGGAGGGACAAAGGAGGTATCAGGGGTATGAGGAGTGGGGCTAGGGGCTCCATAGTGAACTAAAACAATAATAACTAACCTGAGCAACAGTATACAAGGCATATTGATATTTGGGAGAGACATACAGCGAGGCATACAGTAATCACAGGTGTTGAATTGGGAAAGCTAGCTAAAACAGTGGGTGAGACAACAGCTAATCGGCTAGCATAACAACTGCAGGTAAAATGGCATTGACTAGGCAACGGGGCCGACAGATAAAACAAACAAGCAGAATCGAGTACCGTGATTAATGGACAGTCCAGCGTGCATCAGCTATGTAGCCAAGTGATCAGAGTCCAGGGGCAGGGGGGCTGGCGAGTGTTATCCAGGTTAAGAAAACTAACAATGACTAAGTAGCTTGTAGCTAGCTAGCTGGTAGCTAAATAGCTTGTAGCTAGCTAGCTGGTAGCTAAATAGCTTGTAGCTAGCTGGTTAGCTTCTGGAGGTTCTTGGGTGTGTTCTGGGCTAAACAAGCTAAACAAGCTAGCAGTTAGCATGCCGAGTTAGCAAGCAAGGAGATAGCGAGGGCTAGAGAGTTAGCCTTTGGAGGACGTTGCGATGGGGTGAGTCTGTTTATTCCTCTTCATGCGGTGACATCGATAGACCGGTCGTAGTCAAGGTATTGTAGCTCAGGAGTATGCTAGGAGCTCTGGCCGGGCTAGCTTCAAGGTACATGGGTGGAAACGCTAGCCAGGAGTAATCAACCAGGGTTGCTGTTTAGCTCGATAGCTAGTTGTGAAGATCCAGCTGAAGAATGTTCCGTTTGTGGTGGGAATCTGGGGGTAAAAAATAAAAAATAAATAGGTCCGTTATACTCTGGTTAGCGTCGCGTTGTTCGAACTGGCGAGAGCTTTCCGAGCTAAAGGTTAGCTGAAGACCGCTAGCATAGCTGGCTAGCTTCAGTTGAAGGGTTCCGGTTTCGGTTTCGAAGTAAATATAACTACTTTAGGAAAAGTAGTTACATTGGCGGGTTGCAGAAGAGTATTTGGAAGCTTAGGTTTAGCAAAATGTTTTTAAAGATATGCGAAGAAAAAAATATCTAAAATATCTAAAACGAAAAAGAGACGATATTTACAGAGAGACGATACGACAGGACGAGTTACTGCTACGCCATCTTGGAAAAAAGTAAATTATTGTATGTTTTTAAACACAATTCCTGTCCATATGCAAAGCAATATCTACAGAAGTTAAACAAAAGGTGTTATGACCTCAACATTACTTCATAGTTACAATCACTTCAGCCCCCCAAAACAAGTCCTCATATGGACCTCAACCAAATGTCTGATTTAAATGGATGAGATCTTCTAACATTATATTAACTATTTTAATGAGCAGGTTACTGACTATTACATCTGTTAATGAGAAATCATGCTTGGCTCAAACATCAGACACATGTACTCTACAGATGGGAGGAGCTATGGGACGGACAGGCTCATCATAATGGCTGAAATGGAATATATGTTGTGTTGATTTGATTCCATTCCAGCCATTACAATTATGCCATGTTCCTATTGCTCCTCCCACCAGCCTCCTCTGCACTACATACACTATCTACATGAAGTATAATACCCATTTTATCTGTAATTAATTCCATGGTGCCATATCATTTATGTCCCTCTCCCTGATTTCACCATAGAGGTTAAAACCAATCCACTCCCTCACATCTGACCTAGTACAGGGTATTTCAGGTGGTGAAACTTCTAGACTGGTAGCTGTGGGAGTGAAACTGAGATTTACATAGACAAGGCTGAGTGGTTCTGCTTGTCCCAGAATAGAGCAGTACTGTCACCAGATGTTCACTCTGTTCCCAGGGGGTTGGAGGTGGAGAAGACTATAATATTAAGTGGACAAATATATTGCATTTAAGCAAAATACATGAATGATCATATTGGTGAGAGCCAGACATATCGATCCTACTACAATGTTAATCTGTTAACATTGTAGTATCTAGACCTCTCCTGTTAATCTGTTAACATTGTAGTATCTAGACCTCTGCTATTAATCTGTTAACATTGTAGTATCCAGACCTCTCCTGTTAATCTGTTAACATTGTAGTATCCAGACCTCTCCTGTTAATCTGTTAACATTGTAGTATCTAGACCTTTCCTGTTAATCTGTTAACATTGTAGTATCTAGACCTCTCCTGTTAACATTGTAATCTCTAGACCTCTCCTGTTAATCTGTTAACATTGTAGTATCTAGACCTCTCCTGTTAATCTGTTAACATTGTAGTATCTAGACCTCTGCTGTTAATCTGTTAACATTGTAGTATCTAGACCTTTCCTGTTAATCTGTTAACATTGTAGTATCTAGACCTCTCCTGTTAACATTGTAGTCTCTAGACCTCTCCTGTTAATCTGTTAACATTGTAGTATCTAGACCTCTCCTGTTAATCTGTTAACATTGTAGTATCTAGACCTCTGCTGTTAATCTGTTAACATTGTAGTATCCAGACCTCTCCTGTTAATCTGTTAACATTGTAGTATCTAGACCTCTCCTGTTAACATTGTAGTCTCTAGACCTCTCCTGTTAATCTGTTAACATTGTAGTAACTAGAACTCTCCAGTTAATCGGTTAACATTGTAGTATCTAAACCTCAGCTGTTAATCTGTTAACATTGTAGTATCCAGACCTCTCCTGTTAATCTGTTAACATTGTAGTATCTAGACCTCTCCTGTTAACATTGTAGTATCTAGACCTCTGCTGTTAATCTGTTAACATTGTAGTATCCAGACCTTTCCTGTTAATCTGTTAACATTGTAGTATCTAGACCTCTCCTGTTAACATTGTAGTCTCTAGACCTCTCCTGTTAATCTGTTAACATTGTAGTAACTAGACCTCTCCTGTTAATCTGTTAACATTGTCGTATCTAGACCTCTCCTGTGAGAATAGTAGTATATTGTGTTAGTATGAACAACTGGTTGATGACAATTTGCTTAGAACATAAATAACTAAACAATGAGGTTTAGATCTGATAGTTTCAAAGAAACTGTGAATCCGGCTTGATTAATATGTTGCTGTATCATTCAACAACATTTAAGATTAAAGTCTATTTGGGTTAATTTAAAGAGACAATGAAAATATTTGTTCCAAAGGGAAATCTTTATTTTCATGTATTCATCAAAGCAAACATTCCTATAGCATCTAATTGTAATAAAACAGAACACATCAAATCTAACAATGATACAACCTCAGTCTACAGAGAGGACTGACACATGAACTCAAGCAAAGCCCCCTGTTAGTCTACATGTCAGTGATCAATAAGACAGAGAACATCTGATCTCAGAACAGAGTCAAAGCAGAGGAACCAGCAGCCTCTCTCCACAGGGGTGTGACTGAGGGGTCCTACCCCGAACAGTCAGCCTTCCTCAGGGTCTTGGTGACTGGAGTCTGGGATTTCTGCTGGGCTTCACAAGTCACCTCTCCTGCCTTGGTCCACTCCTGGGCAGTGAGAGTCAGGGTGCTGCTCCAGCTGTACAGACCATCCTTCTCCAGGACCCCGGGACTGATCTCCTGGTTCTTGTTGGTCCCGTCCACTTTCCAGCTCATGGTCCAGTCTGAGGGGAAGCCCTTGTTGGCCAGACATGTCAGGGTGGCTGTTGTTGTACTGGACAGCTCCTCACTAGAGGGGGGCAGGACGGTGAGGGTGGGGGCACTGTTACCTGGAACAAACAGAACACATCAACTGCAACTACTATGTCTAAAAGATTTATAAAAGCAATAGACATACAAATACATTGATTTGGAAATGCCTTTTAAATATAATGTAGTTAGATTGGTAAAGGTTTGAAGAAAACACTAAACATAATATGATAGATATACAATGCAGATTTATGAACAATATAAGTCAAGTGTAAGTGGTTAACTTTAGCGTTACTATTATGTCAGATATTTTAGGATTGTTTCTGATCAGAATACTCAGAACATCTACAGTATATTAAGATAATCCAGAGGTTGTATACAAACATAAGACTCTTTTACAATGCAACAATAACCGCAATATCCAACACTTTACGAGTTATAAAGTCTGCTCTCAAACAAATCAGACATACAAAAAAACCTACTATTTAACATTTTGATTGAATAAAATATTATTTGAAAGAAGGCTCAGTGTAAAGCAATAGAAAAATGCAATGTATTTACAATAAAGATTTATAAAATCGTAATATGTTTAAGCAAGTAAAAAAAAAATTAATCAGAAAGAAATATGAAGAGAGCTTGTTACTTACTTCCAACATCAAGTCTGGTTCCGCTACCAAAAGTGTACCACAGTGATACAATCTCTATTACTGCTGGTACAAAAACCTTCTGACTATTGGGGAAGCTGAATTTCTTTACTGTGGTTCAAATATCTAACTCTAATATGGTATGAATAATTGCCAAATATTGTTTTATCTTCTACATTTGAAAGGAAGTGTTTATTGTTTATTTTTTTTCAACCTACTGTTTATTTTATAGTTTCGACTCGGTGCCGTGTGTTTATTCATACAACTAGTCTAAGATGTAGGCTAATCTCTAACATCTTTCAAAAATGCAAGTCAAATTTGATTAGATGTAATAACATTTATATTCTATTTGACCATAGTCTGTGAAGGCCTTGTACTGCTGGCCTTGTGTATTTTTTGTATTTAAATCCTCAATATTGAGGTTAAATGTTTAGAGAAATTGAAACATGACATAAAAATGTGAATAAAACAGTTAATTTGGTGTTTACTTACTTCCAACATCAAGTCTGGTGCCACTACCAAAAGTCCACCACAGTGATACAATCACTATTACTGCTGGTACAAAAACCTCTCTGTGTTGTGATGCTGCAGCTGTTACAGTGAAGATCACTCATACATAATCATAATCAACACAAATACACTTTAACATCTTCCAGGTAGAACAAACACTTCATAATTACATTTCTAGGGGGTAGAAATATGAATTGTATCTTACATCCAGATATTAGTATTTTTTCCTTCCTCTGTGTATCAGGTTCTCCTAGTCTGTAGATGCAGTCCAGCATTAGATCAGTGTTGCTAGTATTCCTCCATATTGTCCATATGAAAGACAACAGCAGCAGCAGTAGTGATAGTGATCCATGCTGTATATTCCTTTATTAAACATGTTGATCTCAGATTTAACAGTGGAGGTAAAGTCACAGAGGACAGACAACACTACCAGAGGAATCCTACCAGCTTTAGTTTAGAGAAGTGTTCACTAACTGATTAGAGGAACTTATATGAGAGACCGAGCATGAGTGAACAGACCGTTCATTATATCTGATGTGGCAGGGTCTACAGACAATCACAATCACGGATTACAAAAAGATAACCAGCCGTGTTGCGAATATCGACGTAATGATTTAACCTGTTTGAGCAGCTGCTGAAAAATGAGCTCCTGTATATATTGAGATTTAAATGTTTTTTTAGAGTGAAGTACATCAAAAAAATCAAGAGAAAACTGCAAGACTCAATAGAAGACAAAACAAGGAACAAACCAAAAAGACAGGCTTTTGAAAAATTAACTATTTTTCATAAAATTGTACAGTTATCTTAGCTAGCTGAATTGCTAGCAGAATTGTTTACTTGTTGCTAAGCAGTTGCTAGGGACTCTCCTGGAAGAAGCTAGCTAGCTTACAAAGAATAACAACAAAAAATATCTAGTTAACAGAAGAAAGGAAGACAAAATAAGGACAAAAGAAGGACAGAAGAAAAAGGAAAAGAAAGAGGACAACATAGTGAAACAGTCAGCACTTCTATTGCAACTTGTATTTCGTCGTCCTAACGTAGTCTACACTGCTATCTGCCCAGCAGCTAGCCAGCTAGCATACGTCCACCGTCTACCGAATAGCAGCACTGTAGAAACTATTACACTCAACTGAACGACTTGATTAGTGTAGTGTTAGCTAGCTACATAGTTGTCTTTGCTGTCTTCGTATCCAAGATAATTGTGTAGTTTAGAGCGTGTAGTCTTAGAGTGATTATCTTAATTTACTGAGGTTAGCTAGCCAGCTATTTGTCGTCCTTAACGTAGGAGACACTGCTAGCTAGCCAACAGCTAGCCAACGTCTACTGAATAGAACTTCCGCACTCAACAACCCGGTCGCATTCCGCTTCGCTCCACAGGTAGTATCACATTTTTCATTTCATTTCATTACAGCACAACGGTTTGATTTGTTTGATCGTAGCTAGCTACATAGCTAGCTACATAGCCGTCTGTGTATCAAAGATAATTGTTGTCGTTCTTTTAACGCAACGTAACGTAATCAACACTGCTAGCTAGCCAGCTAGCCCCCGAATAGCAGCACTGTAGAAACTATTACACTCAACGGAACAACTTGATTAGTGTAGTGTCAACAACGCAGCCACTGCCGGCTAGCCTACAAAGTCAACAACGCAGCCACTGCCAGCTAGCCTACTTCAGCAGTACTGTATCATTTTAATCATTTTAGTCAATAAGATTCTTGCTACGTAAGCTTAACTTTCTGAACATTTGAGACGTGTAGTCCACTTGTCATTCCAATCTCCTTGCATTAGCGTAGCCTCTTCTGTAGCCTGTCAACTATGTGTCTGTCTATCCCTGTTCTCTCCTCTCTGCACAGACCATACAAACGCTCCACACCGCGTGGCCGCTGCCACCCTAATCTGGTGATCCCAGCGCGCACGACCCACGTGGAGTTCCAGGTCTCCGGTAGCCTCTGGAACTGCCGATCTGCAGCCAACAAGGCAGAGTTCATCTCAGCCTATGCCTCCCTCCAGTCCCTCGACTTCTTGGCACTGACAGAAACATGGATCACCACAGATAACACTGCTACTCCTACTGCTCTCTCTTCGTCCGCCCACGTGTTCTCGCACACCCCGAGAGCTTCTGGTCAGCGGGGTGGTGGCATCGGGATCCTTATCTCTCCCAAGTGGTCATTCTCTCTTTCTCCCCTTACCCATCTGTCTATCGCCTCCTTTGAATTTCATGCTGTCACAGTTACCAGCCCTTTCAAGCTTAACATCCTTATCATTTATCGCCCTCCAGGTCCCCTCGGAGAGTTCATCAATGAGCTTGATGCCTTGATAAGCTCCTTTCATGAGGACGGCTCACCTCTCACAGTTCTGGGCGACTTTAACCTCCCCACGTCTACCTTTGACTCATTCCTCTCTGCCTCCTTCTTTCCACTCCTCTCCTCTTTTGACCTCACCCTCTCACCTTCCCCCCTACTCACAAGGCAGGCAATACGCTCGACCTCATCTTTACTAGATGCTGTTCTTCCACTAACCTCATTGCAACTCCCCTCCAAGTCTCCGACCACTACCTTGTATCCTTTTCCCTCTCGCTCTCATCCAACACTTCCCACACTGCCCCTACTCGGATGGTATCGCGCCGTCCCAACCTTCGCTCTCTCTCCCCCGCTACTCTCTCCTCTTCCATCCTATCATCTCTTCCCTCTGCTAAAACCTTCTCCAACCTATCTCCTGATTCTGCCTCCTCAACCCTCCTCTCCTCCCTTTCTGCATCCTTTGACTCTCTATGTCCCCTATCTTCCAGGCCGGCTCGGTCCTCCCCTCCCGCTCCGTGGCTTGACGACTCATTGCGAGCTCACAGAACAGGGCTCCGGGCAGCCGAGCGGAAATGGAGGAAAACTCGCCTCCCTGCGGACCTGGCATCCTTTCACTCCCTCCTCTCTACATTTTCCTCCTCTGTCTCTGCTGCTAAAGCCACTTTCTACCACTCTAAATTCCAAGCATCTGCCTCTAACCCTAGGAAGCTCTTTGCCACCTTCTCCTCCCTCCTGAATCCTCCTCCCCCTCCCCCTCCTCCCTCTCTGCAGATGACTTCGTCAACCATTTTGAAAAGAAGGTCGACGACATCCGATCCTCGTTTGCTAAGTCAAACGACACCGCTGGTTCTGCTCACAGTGCCCTACCCTGTGCTCTGACCTCTTTCTCCCTCTCTCTCCAGATGAAATCTCGCGTCTTGTGACGGCCGGCCGCCCAACAACCTGCCCGCTTGACCCTATCCCCTCCTCTCTTCTCCAGACCATTTCCGGAGACCTTCTCCCTTACCTCACCTCGCTCATCAACTTATCCCTGACCGCTGGCTACGTCCCTTCCGTCTTCAAGAGAGCGAGAGTTGCACCCCTTCTGAAAAAACCTACACTCGATCCCTCCGATGTCAACAACTACAGACCAGTATCCCTTCTTTCTTTTCTCTCCAAAACTCTTGAACGTGCCGTCCTTGGTCAGCTCTCCCGCTATCTCTCTCAGAATGACCTTCTCGATCCAAATCAGTCAGGTTTCAAGACTAGTCATTCAACTGAGACTGCTCTTCTCTGTATCACGGAGGCGCTTCGCACCGCTAAAGCTAACTCTCTCTCCTCTGCTCTCATCCTTCTAGACCTATCGGCTGCCTTCGATACTGTGAACCATCAGATCCTCCTCTCCACCCTCTCCGAGTTGGGCATCTCCGGCGTGGCCCACGCTTGGATTGCGTCCTACCTGACAGGTCGCTCCTACCAGGTGGCGTGGCGAGAATCTGTCTCCTCACCATGCGCTCTCACCACTGGTGTCCCCCAGGGCTCTGTTCTAGGCCCTCTCCTATTCTCGCTATACACCAAGTCACTTGGCTCTGTCATAACCTCACATGGTCTCTCCTATCATTGCTATGCAGACGACACACAATTAATCTTCTCCTTTCCCCCTTCTGATGACCAGGTGGCGAATCGCATCTCTGCATGTCTGGCAGACATATCAGTGTGGATGACGGATCACCACCTCAAGCTGAACTTCGGCAAGACGGAGCTGCTCTTCCTCCCGGGGAAGGACTGCCCGTTCCATGATCTCGCCATCACGGTTGACAACTCCATTGTGTCCTCCTCCCAGAGCGCTAAGAACCTTGGCGTGATCCTGGACAACACCCTGTCGTTCTCAACTAACATCAAGGCGGTGGCCCGTTCCTGTAGGTTCATGCTCTACAACATCCGCAGAGTACGACCCTGCCTCACACAGGAAGCGGCACAGGTCCTAATCCAGGCACTTGTCATCTCCCGTCTGGATTACTGCAACTCGCTGTTGGCTGGGCTCCCTGCCTGTGCCATTAAACCCCTACAACTCATCCAGAACGCCGCAGCCCGTCTGGTGTTCAACCTTCCCAAGTTCTCTCACGTCACCCCGCTCCTCCGCTCTCTCCACTGGCTTCCAGTTGAAGCTCGCATCCGCTACAAGACCATGGTGCTTGCCTACGGAGCTGTGAGGGGAACGGCACCTCAGTACCTCCAGGCTCTGATCAGGCCCTACACCCAAATAAGGGCACTGCGTTCATCCACCTCTGGCCTGCTCGCCTCCCTACCACTGAGGAAGTACAGTTCCCGCTCAGCCCAGTCAAAACTGTTCGCTGCTCTGGCCCCCAATGGTGGAACAAACTCCCTCACGACGCCAGGACAGCGGAGTCAATCACCACCTTCCGGAGACACCTGAAACCCCACCTCTTTAAGGAATACCTAGGATAGGATAAAGTAATCCTTCTCACCCCCCCCCTTAAAATATGTAGATGCACTATTGTAAAGTGGCTGTTCCACTGGATGTCATAAGGTGAATGCACCAATTTGTGAGTCGCTCTGGATAAGAGCGTCTGCTAAATGACTTAAATGTAAATGTAAATGTAATCGACGCCTTGCTCCCAGACAAATTAAACAATCTCTTTCCTCACTTTGAGGACAATACAGTGCAACTGACACGGCCCGCTACCAAAGCCTGTGGGCTCTCCTTCTCCGTGGCCAATGTGAGTAAAACATTTACACGTGTTAACCCTCGCAAGGCTGCCGGCCCATCCCTAGCCGTCTCCTCAGAGCATGCGCAGACCAACTGGCTTGTGTGTTTACAGACATATTCAATCAATCCCTATCCCAGTCTGTTGATGGCCACCATTTTTCCTTTTCCCAAGAAAGATAAGGTAACTGAACTAAATGACTATCGCCCCGTCGTCATGAAGTGCTTTGAGAGACTAGTCAAGGATCATATCACCTCCACCCTACCTGACACCCTAGACCCTCTCCAATTTGCTTACCGCCCCAATAGGTCCACAGACGATGCCATCACACTGCATACTGCCCTATCCCATTTGGACAAGAGGAATACCTATGCAAGAATGCTGTTCATTGACTACACCTCAGCATTCAACTCTATAGTACACTCCAAACTCATCATTAAGCTTGAGACTCCGGGTCTCGACCCCGCCCTGTGCAACTGGGTCCTGGAATTTCTGACGGGCCGCCCCCCAGGTGGTGAAGGTAGGAAACAACATATCCACTCCGCTGATCCTCAACACTGGGACCCCACAAGGGTGCGTTCTGAGCCCTCTCCTGTACTCCCTGTTCACCTATGACTGCTTATCCATGCATGCCTCCAACTCAATCATCAAGTTTGCAGACGACACTAGAGTGATAGGCTTGGTTACCAACAACGACGAGACAGCCTACAGTGAGGAGGTGAGGGGCCTCGGAGTGTGGTGTCAGCAAAATAACCTCTCACTCTACATCAACAAAACAAAGGAGATGATCGTGGACTTCAGGAAACAGCAGAGTGAGCACCTCCCCCCATCCACATCGACAGGACAGTAGTGGAGAAGGTGGAAAGTTTTAAGTTCCTCGGTGTACACATCACAGACAAACTAAAATGGTCCACCCACACAGACAGCGTGGTGAAGAAGGCGCAACAGCGCCTCTTCAACCTCAAGAGGCTGAAGAAATATGGCTTGTCACCAAAAACACTCACAAACTTTTACAGATTCACAATCAAGAGCATCCTGTCGAGCTGTATCACCGCCTGGTACAGCAACTATGGAGGGTAGTACGGTCTGCACAATGCATCACCGGGGGCAACCTACCTGCCCTCCAGGACACCTACACCACCTGATGTCACAGGAAGGCCAAAAAGATCATCAAGGACAACAACCACCCGAGCCACTGCCTGTTCACCCTGCTATCATCCAGAAGGCGAGGTCAGTACAGTTGCATCAAAGCTGAGACCGAGACTGAAAAACAGCTTCTATCTCAAGGCCATCATTCTGTTAAACAGCCATCACTAACATAGAGAGGCTGCTGCCAACATACAGACTCAATCTCTGGCCACTATAATAAATGGATCACTAGTCACTTTAAATAACGCCACTTTAATAATGTTTACATGTCCTACATTACTCATCTCATATGTTTAATACTGTATTTTATACCATCTACTGCATCTTGCCTACGCCGCACAACCATCGCTCATCCATATATTTATACATACATATTCTTAGTCATTACTTTATATTTGTATGTATAAGGTAGTCGTTGTGATTTTGTTAGATTACTTGTTAGATATTTCTGCACTGTCGGAACTAGAAGCACAAGCATTTCGCTACACTCGCATTAACACCTGCTAACCATGTGTCCGTGATGAATAAAATTTGATTTGATCATCATCAGAATGAAAATATATTGGTGGTGTGACATAAAAGTTACCATACATTAGTGATCTGAGTAAACAGTTGCTGTTTGATGTTATGAAGGATACGATACTTTATTCATTGAAGCCTACTTGGAAACTGAAATAGATTTGAAACATTAATTTGCATAATGCATCTCCCTGCTGCTCTAAGAGCATTTATATCCCTGTGAGTTGAACACTTCATGACTGAGAGCCGTCCTTCATGACAACAGAACCCCCAACAACCATGACTTTTATTAACATCTTCATCTGGACACTTGTTTTCTGCTTTCAAGGTTACAATATTCATAATATATTGTTGAAGATAAACTTAATCTACGGTGTATCAACGCTAATATTTGTATTCAGAACTATTCATTACAACATGTAATATTTCGTGTATTTTTCAGAAGCCAGAGGACAGTACGTTGTGACACAGACTCCTGCAGTGAAAGCTGTTCTCCCAGGAAAGACAGTCTCTCTGAACTGTAAAACCAGCAGTAATGTGCATGGTAATAACTACCTAGCCTGGTACCAACAGAAACCTGGAGGAGCTCCTAAACTCCTTATTTACTATGCTACAACACTTCAGTCTGGGACTCCATCTAGATTCGTTGGCAGTGGGTCTGGGAGTGACTTCACTCTGACCATCAGTGGAGTCCAGGCTGAAGATGCAGGAGATTACTACTGTCAGAGTGTACACACAGACTGGCTTGGTAGCACCTTTTGGTCCACAGTGATACAGAGTCGTACAAAAACCTCCCTCAGTCAGACTGTACAGTGACTGTACTGATACAGCTGGGACCTACTGCAGGTGCTGAGGGGGAAGAGACAGTGACATGGAACACTGATCAGCAGAGGAGGTGACTTGTGACAATATGGTTAGAAAGTAATCATTCAGATCACATGACCATCCATATCATCATCATCATAGTTATGACTTTTGTCATGACTTTTGTCAGTTTTGTCATGGCCTTTAAGTGTATATAAAAGTTATTTGATGTTTTGCAACACAATATCTGTCCATATGCAAATCAAGATCTACAGAAGTTGAACTAAAGGTGTTATGACCTCAACATTACTTCAAAGTTACAATCACGTCAGCCCCCCAAAACAAGTCCTCATATGGATCTCAACCAAATGTCTGATTTAAATGGATGTGATCTTCTAACATTATATTAACTATTTATTGAGCAGGTTACTGACTGTTAGATCTGTTAATGAGACATGATGCTGGACTCAAACATAAGACAAATGTACACTACATACAGTGTCTACAAAGTAGTATGCCCATTTTATCTGTCATTAATTGCATGGTGGCATATCTGTTACCAGCCTGATAGTACTGAAGTACTAGAATAATACAATAGGGACTGATAGTACTGAAGTACTAGAATAATACAATAGGGACTGATAGTACTGAAGTATAATACAATAGGGACTGATAGTACTGAAGTATAATACAATAGGGACTGATAGTACTGAAGTATAATACAGTATGGACTGATAGTACTGAAGTATAATACAATAGGGACTGATAGTACTGAAGTATAATACAATAGGGACTGATAGTACTGAAGTATAATACAATAGGGACTGATAGTACTGAAGTATAATACAATAGGGACTGATAGTACTGAAGTATAATACAATAGGGACTGATAGTACTGAAGTATAATACAGTATGGACTGATAGTACTGAAGTGTAATACAATAGGGACTGATAGTACTGAAGTATAATACAATAGGGACTGATAGTACTTAAGTATAATACAATAGGGACTGATAGTACTGAAGTATAATACAATAGGGACTGATAGTACTGAAGTATAATACAATAGGGACTGATAGTACTGAAGTATAATACAATAGGGACTGATAGTACTGAAGTATAATACAATAGGGACTGATAGTACTGAAGTATAATACAATAGGGACTGATAGTACTGAAGTATAATACAATAGGGACTGATAGTACTGAAGTGTAATACAATAGGGACTGATAGTACTGAAGTGTAATACAATAGGGACTGATAGTACTGAAGTATAATACAGTATGGACTGATAGTACTGAAGTGTAATACAATAGGGACTGATAGTACTGAAGTATAATACAATAGGGACTGATAGTACTGAAGTATAATACAATAGGGACTGATAGTACTGAAGTATAATACAATAGGGACTGATAGTACTGAAGTATAATACAATAGGGACTGATAGTACTGAAGTATAATACAGTATGGACTGATAGTACTGAAGTATAATACAATAGGGACTGATAGTACTGAAGTATAATACAATAGGGACTGATAGTACTGAAGTATAATACAATAGGGACTGATGGTACTGAAGTATAATACAATAGGGACTGATAGTACTGAAGTATAATACAATAGGGACTGATAGTACTGAAGTATAATACAATAGGGACTGATAGTACTGAAGTACTAGAATAATACAATAGGGACTGATAGTACTGAAGTATAATACAATAGGGACTGATAGTACTGAAGTATAATACAATAGGGACTGATAGTACTGAAGTGTAATACAATAGGGACTGATAGTACTGAAGTGTAATACAATAGGGACTGATAGTACTGAAGTATAATACAGTATGGACTGATAGTACTGAAGTGTAATACAATAGGGACTGATAGTACTGAAGTATAATACAATAGGGACTGATAGTACTGAAGTATAATACAATAGGGACTGATAGTACTGAAGTATAATACAATAGGGACTGATAGTACTGAAGTATAATACAATAGGGACTGATAGTACTGAAGTATAATACAGTATGGACTGATAGTACTGAAGTATAATACAATAGGGACTGATAGTACTGAAGTATAATACAATAGGGACTGATAGTACTGAAGTATAATACAATAGGGACTGATAGTACTGAAGTATAATACAATAGGGACTGATAGTACTGAAGTATAATACAATAGGGACTGATAGTACTGAAGTATAATACAGTATGGACTGATAGTACTGAAGTGTAATACAATAGGGACTGATAGTACTGAAGTATAATACAATAGGGACTGATAGTACTTAAGTATAATACAATAGGGACTGATAGTACTGAAGTATAATACAATAGGGACTGATAGTACTGAAGTATAATACAATAGGGACTGATAGTACTGAAGTATAATACAATAGGGACTGATAGTACTGAAGTATAATACAATAGGGACTGATAGTACTGAAGTATAATACAGTATGGACTGATAGTACTGAAGTATAATACAATAGGGACTGATAGTACTGAAGTATAATACAATAGGGACTGATAGTACTGAAGTATAATACAGTATGGACTGATAGTACTGAAGTGTAATACAATAGGATCTGATAGTACTGAAGTATAATACAGTATGGACTGATAGTACTGAAGTGTAATACAATAGGGACTGATAGTACTGAAGTATAATACAGTATGGACTGATAGTACTGAAGTGTAATACAATAGGATCTGATAGTACTGAAGTGTAATACAGTATGGACTGATAGTACTGAAGTGTAATACAATAGGGACTGATAGTACTGAAGTATAATACAGTATGGACTGATAGTACTGAAGTGTAATACAATAGGATCTGATAGTACTGAAGTATAATACAGTATGGACTGATAGTACTGAAGTGTAATACAATAGGATCTGATAGTACTGAAGTGTAATACAATAGGGACTGATAGTACTGAAGTATAATACAGTATGGACTGATAGTACTGAAGTGTAATACAATAGGATCTGATAGTACTGAAGTGTAATACAATAGGGACTGATAGTACTGAAGTATAATACAGTATGGACTGATAGTACTGAAGTGTAATACAATAGGATCTGATAGTACTGAAGTATAATACAGTATGGACTGATAGTACTGAAGTGTAATACAATAGGGACTGATAGTACTGAAGTATAATACAGTATGGACTGATAGTACTGAAGTGTAATACAATAGGGACTGATAGTACTGAAGTATAATACAGTATGGACTGATAGTACTGAAGTGTAATACAATAGGATCTGATAGTACTGAAGTATAATACAGTATGGACTGATAGTACTGAAGTGTAATACAATAGGGACTGATAGTACTGAAGTATAATACAGTATGGACTGATAGTACTGAAGTGTAATACAATAGGATCTGATAGTACTGAAGTATAATACAGTATGGACTGATAGTACTGAAGTGTAATACAATAGGATCTGATAGTACTGAAGTATAATACAGTATGGACTGATAGTACTGAAGTGTAATACAATAGGGACTGATAGTACTGAAGTATAATACAGTATGGACTGATAGTACTGAAGTGTAATACAATAGGGACTGATAGTACTGAAGTATAATACAGTATGGACTGATAGTACTGAAGTGTAATACAATAGGATCTGATAGTACTGAAGTATAATACAGTATGGACTGATAGTACTGAAGTGTAATACAATAGGGACTGATAGTACTGAAGTATAATACAGTATGGACTGATAGTACTGAAGTGTAATACAATAGGGACTGATAGTACTGAAGTATAATACAGTATGGACTGATAGTACTGAAGTGTAATACAATAGGATCTGATAGTACTGAAGTATAATACAGTATGGACTGATAGTACTGAAGTATAATACAATAGGATCTGATAGTACTGAAGTATAATACAATAGGGACTGATAGTACTGAAGTATAATACAATAGGGACTGATAGTACTGAAGTACTAGTATAATACAATTGTCACGCCTTGGTCATTATATTTTGTGTTTTTGGTATATGTTTGGGTAAGCCAGGGTGTGACATGGGTTTATATGTTGTGTTTCGTATTGGGGTTTGTAGTAATTGGGATTGTGTATGATTAGGGGTGTGTCTAGTTAGGCTTGGCTGCCTGAGGCGATTCTCAATTGGAGTCAGCTGCTTATCGTTGTCTCTGATTGGGAACCGTATTTAGGTAGCCTGAGTTCGCGTTGTATTTTGTGGGTGTTTGCTCCTGTCTTAGTGTTGTAGTCACCAGATAGGCTGTAATAGGTTTCACGTTTCGTTTGTTGTTTTTATATACAGTTATTTCATGTACCGCGATTATTTTCATTAAAGTCATGAGTAACCTACACGCTGCATTTCGGTCTGACTCTCTTCATACAACAGACGAAAGTCGTTACAGAAACACCCACCACTCACAGACCGAGCAGCGTGTGAACTGGCAGGATCTGAAGGAGGACGTTATGGACAGCAGAAGCATGGAGTATACTACGTGGGAAGAAATCGACAGGTGGGCGGCCGACCCAGAGCGAGTGCAGGAGCCCGCCTGGGATTCCCTATAGCAATGCGAAGAGGGCTATAGACGTATGGAATCGAAAAGGAAAGCACGGCTATACAGAGCGAAAACCAAAGGTAACGGGGGAAAAGCGCAGAGAGAGAGTGGCTGAGTCAGGAGTCAGACCCGAGCCTACTCTCCCTGTTAATCGTGAAGAGCAGTTGCAGTGGGAAAGGCTGCACCATTTGGAGATTTGGACATGGGAGGAGGAATTAGATGGAAAAGGACCCTGGGCGCAGCCGGGAGAATATCGCCGTCCCAAGGAGGAAATAGAAGCAGCTAAAGCGGAGAGGCGCAGGTATGAGGAGGCAGCACGGCAACGCGGTTGGAAACCGGAAAGTCACCCCAAAAAATGTATTGGGGGGTTGCTAGAAGGGAGAATCGTTATGCCAGGTAGGAGACCTGCGCATACTCCCTGTGCTCACCATTGGGCTAGAGAGACCGGGCAGGCACCGTGTTATGCTATGGAGCGCACGGTGTTTCATGTGCGGGTGCAGAGCCAGCTGCGGCACATACCAGCCCTTCCTATTGGCCGGGCTAGAGTGGGCATCGAGCCAGGTAAGCTTGGGCAGGCTCAGTGCTCAAGAGCTCCAGTGCGCCTGCACGGTCCGGTCTATCCAGAGCCACTTCTACACACCAGTCCTCCGGTAGCAGCTCCCCGCACCAAGGCTTCCTATGCGTGTCCTAGCGCCAGTACCACCAGTTCCAGCACCACGCACCAGGCCTCCAGTGCGCCTCGCCTGTTTAGCGCAGCCAGAACTTTTCTCCTCTCCTACGCTGCTGGAGTCTCCCGCCTGTTTAGCGCAGCCAGAGCCTTTCTCCTCTCCTGCGCTGCCGGAGTCTCCTGTCTGCCCAGCGCCGCCAGTGTTCCCAGTCTGCCCAGCTCCGCTAGTGCTCCCAGTCTGCCCAGCGCCGCCAGTGCTCCCAGTCTGCCCAGTGCTCCCAGTCTGCCCAGCGCCGCCAGTGCTCCCAGTCTGCCCAGTGCTCCCAGTCTGCCCAGCGCCGCCAGTCGGCCCAGCGTCGCCAGTCTGCCAGGATCCGCCAGAAGTGCCAGTCTGCCAAGATCCGCCAGAAGTGCCAGTCTGCCAAGATCTTCTAGATCGGCCAGACAACCTGAATCATCCAGTTCCACCAGCCAGCCAGGATTTACCGGAGCCTACTACCTGCCTGAGCTTCCTCTCAGTACTGAGCTTCCTCTCAGTACTGGGCTGCCTCTCAGTACCGGGCTTCCCCTCAGTACCGGGCTGTTTCGGTCCCGGGCTGCCCCTCTGTCCCGGGCTGCCCCTCTGTCCCGAGCTTCCTCTCTGTCCTGAGATGCCCTTCTGTCCCGAGCTGCCCTTCTGTCCCGAGCTGCCCCTCTGTCCTGAGCTGCCCCTCTGTCCCGAGCTGCCCCTATGTCCTGAGACACCCCTCTGTCCCGAGCTGCCCTTCAGTCCCGAGCTGCCCCTCAGTCCCGGGCTGCCCCTCTGTCCTGAGATGCCCTTCTGTCCCGAGCTGACCCTCTGTCCTGAGCTGCCCCTCTGTCCCGAGCTGCCCCTCAGTCCCGAGCTGCCCCTCGGTCCCGAGCTGCCCCTCTGTCCCGATCTGCCCCTCAGTTATGTGGGGATCAGGGTGAGGACTATTAGGCCATGGTCGGCGGAGAAGGTGGATTATCCCAGGACGCGAAGGGGAGGAACTAGGACATTTATGGAGTGGGGTCCACGTCCCGAGCCAGAACCGCCACCATGGACAGACGCCCACCCGGACCCTCCCTATGCTCTTGAGGTGTGTCCCGGAGTCCGCACCTTAGGGGGGGGGGGGGGTTCTGTCACGCCTTGGTCATTATATTTTGTGTTTTTGGTATATGTTTGGGTAAGCCAGGGTGTGACATGGGTTTATATGTTGTGTTTCATATTGGGGTTTGTAGTAATTGGGATTGTGTATGATTAGGGGTGTGTCTAGTTAGGCTTGGCTGCCTGAGGCGATTCTCAATTGGAGTCAGCTGCTTATCGTTGTCTCTGATTGGGAACCGTATTTAGGTAGCCTGAGTTCGCGTTGTATTTTGTGGGTGTTTGTTCCTGTCTTAGTGTTGTTGTCACCAGATAGACTGTAATAGGTTTCACGTTTCGTTTGTTGTTTTCATATACAGTTATTTCATGTACCGCGATTATTTTCATTAAAGTCATCAGTAACCTACACGCTGCATTTCGGTCTGACTCTCTTCATACAACAGACGGATGTCGTTACAACAATGGAGACTGATAGCACTGAAGTACTGGTATAATACAATAGGGAGTGAGAGTACTGAAGTATTATACAATAGGGACTGATAGTACTGAAGTACTAGTATAATACAATAGAGACTGATAGCACTGAAGTACTGGTATAATACAAGAGGGACTGATAGTACTGAGGTACTAGTATAATACAATATGGACTAATATTACTGAAGTACTAGTATAATACAATAGGGACTGATAGTACTGAAGTACTAGTATAATACAATAGAGACTGATAGTACTGAAGTACTAGTATAATACAATATGGACTGATAGTACTGGGTTATGAGTATAATCCACTGTAGAATGCAGATAATTACATTCTACAGTGGATTATATGCAGATAATTACAATTACAGACTTCACTCTGACCATCAATGGAGTCCAGGCTGAAGATGCAGGAGATTACTACTGTCAGAGTGTACACACAGTGGTCCAGTGTTCACACAGTGATAAAGAGTCGTACTAAAACCTCCCTCAGTCAGACTGCACAGTGACTCTACTGATACAGCTGGGACCTACTGCAGGTGATGAGGGGGAAGATACAGTGACATGGAACACTGAGTGAACTAAAATACGCTGAGATAAATACACAGGTGATGCTGCCAATAATGCCAACTTAACCCCTCTCATGTTAAATCATTCCTTAAGTGATAACACCCATATGTCCAGATGACATAAATAGTCCTCTCATTTTGTTACGGCCAACCTGAAACATGTTACACAATATGTTGAAAGGAATCCATCTATGTACACTAATAATGTCTCATATTATTTCAGAATAAAACCTCTGTGAGATTCTTCTGTCAGGTTTTCATTTCAAGCTGAAAATCTACTTAATTTTTGGAGATGTTATAACATTATTATAACCCCTAATCCCGAACACAGTGTTTCCCAAACCTCTGCTTAAGTATTTGAGGAAGTCCACATATTTGATTTTATTCCAGAAATACTACAACTGCTTTTCCTAGTGAGGGGCTTGCTGATTAGTGGACCATTTGAATCCGCTGTGTCAGTTCAAGAACACATCAAATACTGTAAGTGGACTATCTGGGGGGACTTCAAGAGAGGTTTGGGAAACACTGCCCTCAAATGACCTGTGGTGCAGTCAACACAAAACCTCTCTAATACCACGCACTGCTAGAACATTCCAGCACCTTCCCAGCCTTTATTTGAGGCTTGTTTACCAATCAAGGCCATGATTGGCTGAGCAATCAGCCCCACCGCTTAAAAATGCTCCTGCTCACACAGATCTCTTCAATTACACTGTTTCTGTGGGACTAAGAAAGTCGGGCGTATTTATTAGTTGTACACTGTAGCAAAACTTTTGCATTGGAAAAAGATTTGAAACTAATACAAGAGTTTCTATTGGACAAATTCAGCTAGGTCCCTCCCCATTTTGTTCTGTTTGCTACTGTTTGCTTGTGTTAGGTTCCATTAGGTTCCTAGTAAATACACCTCTGGGGAAGTGTTTTCATTACAGAAACCCTTTACCATTTAAGAACCAAACGGATACTTTATTGCTCGGCTTAATGGACTTTAGAGGTCATAATGGATGTAACTCAAGTCAATTTCTAATGTGGTGTAACTGTGAATAATATAATAATTCTTAATTCTACTTTTTCTTTAAGTTGTTGTCTGTTGTTGTTATTATTTTATGTTGTTTTATTATTGACCATTTAACTATTCTTGATATCCCAATTTGTGCCTGGCTTGGACATTGGTAATGTAGTGGTCACGTCCTGTATTTTTGTTCGTCAAAAGTAACAAACGGAAGTAAACAGAGCAAAATGAGAGTTTCAATTGGAAAAATTCAGATAGGTCCATCCCTGTTTCGTTTTGTTTGTCTTCATTTAAGAAACGTTTTGCAACAGAGTTGAGGAAATGAGTACACCCCTGTTTGCATAGCTTGGACACTTTGCATTGGCAGCACATGCTTCAGTGGTCTGGGAGTGTTTATATCCCTGTGAGTTGAACACTTCATGACTGAGAGCTGTCCTTCATGACAACAGAACACACAACAACCATGACTTTTATTACCATCTTCATCTGGACACTTGTCTTCTGGTTTCAAGGTTACAATTTCCAGAATCCATTGTTGAAGATTATTTTAATCTACAGTATATACATGTAGAGTATATCAATGTAACTATTTCTATTCAGAACGATTAATTAAACATGTAATATTTCATTCATATAAATGTTTATTTTTTATTTTTCAGAAGCCAGAGGACAGTACACTGTGACACAGACTCCTGCAGTGAAAGTTGTTCTCCCAGGACAGACAGTCTCTCTGAACTGTAAAACCAGCAGTAATGTGTATGACAATAACTACCTAGCCTGGTACCAACAGAAACCTGGAGGAGCTCCTAAACTCCTTATTTACTATACTACAACACTTCAGTCTGGGACTCCATCTAGATTCAGTGGCAGTGGATCTGGGAGTGACTTCACTCTGACCATCAGTGGAGTCCAGGCTGAAGATGCAGGAGATTACTACTGTCAGAGTTTCCACAGTGGTCCAGTGTTCACACAGTGATACAGAGTCGTACTAAAACCTCCCTCAGTCAGACTGCACAGTGACTGTACTGCTACAGCTGGGACCTACTGCAGGTGCTGAGGGGAGGAGATGATCCAGTATAATGACACAGTGTGTAGTAGAGCTGAACAACAATATCTGTCTGATAACTCTAAGCTGTTAGATCATATTCAGTCATTATCCCATGTGTTCCTTTCCACATTTTAACTCATTATTATTGAGTATCTCATGGAGAACCATGAAACCATCTATCTACAAAAAGGTTCAAATCTGGTATCTTCTTAAACAGAGGATAGCAGCAATGACTTTGTACATTTAACAGCTCACTAAAAAGCTTACCTGCACACACATCTTACCTGCACACACATCTTACCTGCACGCACATCTTACCTGCACACACATCTTACCTGCACACACATCTTACCTGCACACACATCTTACCTGCACACACATCTTACCTGCACACACTAGACACTCTACCATGATGCTGTTAGATTAGTAACCAACACAATACCTCTAACACATCACTGTATCTTGTCTCAGCCAGACAGAATTGGCTATAACTTATCGTTCAGTTTGGTCTCCTAAACAAAGCTCTTATCTCGTCCTTGGTACAAAATGGTACCAAGACATTACCCCCACCCAATGATATATATCAAATTTGTCATGTTTTGTCTTAGATTGTCTTGTCATTATGCTTTCCCTTCTGTTCGTTTCTCCCTGCTGGTCTTATTAGGTTCGTTCCCTTTTTCTATCCCTCTCTCTCCCCCTCCCTCTCTCTCCTCTCTCTATCGTTCCGTTCCTGCTCCCAGCTGTTCCTATTCCCCTAATCATCATTTAGTCTTCCCACACCTGTTCCTTATCTTTTCCCCTGATTAGAGTCCCTATTTCTTCCCTTGTTTTCCGTTCCTGTCCTGTCGGATCCTTGTCTATTGTTCACCGTGCTGTGTCTATGTATTGCCCTGTCGTGTCGTGTTTCCCTCAGATGCTGCGTGGTGAGCAGGTGTCTGAGTCTGCTACGTTCAAGTGCCTTCCCGAGGCAACCTGCAGTTCTTGATCAAGTCTCCAGTCTGTTCTCGTCATTACGAGTAGTATTATGCCTTTTGTTTGTAAAGTAACTTTACTGGATTAAAAACTCTGTTTTCGCCAAGTCGCTTTTGGGTCCTCATTCACCTGCATAACAGAAGGATCCGACCAAGGAATGGACCCAGCGACTACAGATGCTCGTAACACTGCCGTCGAGATCCAAGGAGCCATGCTCGGCAGACACGAGCAGGAATTGTCTGCTGCTCGCCATGCCGTGGAGAACCTGGCCGCTCAGGTTTCCGACCTCTCTGGACAGTTCCAGAGTCTTCGTCTCGTGCCACCTGTTACTTCCTGGCCTGCCGAGCCTCCGGAACCTAGGGTTAATAACCCACCTTGCTACTCCGGGCAGCCCACGGAGTGCCGCTCCTTTCTCACCCAGTGTGATATTGTGTTCTCTCTCCAACCCAACACATACTCTAGCGAGAGAGCTCGGGTTGCTTACGTCATTTCACTCCTTACTGGCCGGGCTCGAGAGTGGGGCACAGCTATCTGGGA